>NC_080685.1:899549-1201824 GCF_030445035.2 Dasypus novemcinctus
TGGAATAGAACAGATGGAAGAGGGGGTAACTGGGTGTCCCCGTCTCCTTCCCGCCCAGTATTGGCAGCCGGCGCTGCCCCTCCTTCTCCCCTTCTCCGTCTTCCGCCTAGCCGTTATCTAGACAGCCCACACTTTCCCCTTCCCCTTCCTTGCTCCTAACCTCTTAGCCAGCTTACTGTCCAGTAACCGCCTACGCAAGCAACAGCACCCGCCGGCACCAATCAAGTCCCTTTACGTATCCCTAGACCCTATAAAACCATGTCCCCTTCAACAATAAAGTAGACTTGTGCCTAGACCTTGTCTCCGTGGTGTTCTTGCTTGCACTGAGCGTCCCCCGTGCCTGAGCGGAGAGAGCGAGGGCCCAACGGCTTCGTGCCGACCCCCCCTCCTCTCCTTCGACCACAAGGCAGCCCCCGTCCGGAGAGCCCGCCCGGCCATCCGCGGCCGGACCCTCCCGGAGGCCCGCCGCTGCCTGCAACTGGGGGCAATGGAAGTATTCTGAATGATCCTGCAATGATGGATACAAGCCATGTTAAATATCACCAAAAATTTATAAAGGTGTATAGTCTAAAATGTAAACCATAACATAAACCATAATGGAACCATGGGTGGTAGCCATGTTTCAAAATCTGTACATTGGTTGTAGCAAATGTAACAACCATATGTAAAAAGATCATTGCTCGGGAATGGGGAAAAGGGTATGAAGTTGGGTACGTGGGAGTCCCCCTATAATTTATATGTGACTTTACTGTGACCTAAAACTTTTTTTAAGACATTAAAAAAAAAAAAGGACGTAGACACTGAGGAAGAAATGGAAGAGATTGCTTTGCCACTGTACATACAAGGCAACACCTATTATAGCGATGAAAGGCAAAATGTCAAAAAAAAGTTTTATGATATTTTTCATTTTTTTAAGACCTCAACTTATTTTTTTCTTTATTTTAGTTTCTCTAAATTATTATGTATTCTATTTCTAATCTTTAAACCTGTCATTACTATTTCATTTTCCTATTATTGAATTTGGCAAAATATTAGGCTTCATTTTTTGAAGAAGTTTTGGGTCACAGAACGGTTCAGCTATGGCAGGGGAAGAGCACAGCTGTGGGGTGTCATTGATGGGGGGTGCATGGGTGGGAGGGAGTTCTCCAGGGGATACATATAGGGTATACAGATATGTTCGTATGTTCACTGGGTATTGTCATAATGGATAGAGTTACACATGACAACTGAGGGAGTACTGAGTTCCCATCCTGGGAGCTCCATCACATTCCCCAATGGAACAGCAATAATCCCCCAAGTGCAAGGGCAAATACCAGTGAAGGATGGTCCAATGATGGGCCGTTGATACTGATGACTATGCTTATGAGCCTGTATGCCTGAAATATGAACTAGGCCTAGAGCTGCAGGGTGCCTAAGAGTTACCTCCCGGGAACCTCTATGTTGCTGAAATGTGGCCACTCTCTAAGCCAAACCCAGCACGTAAATGCATTACCTACCCCCCAGCGCGGGACACAACTTCCAGGGATGAGCCTCCTTGGTGCCGAGGGATTACTACTAAGCACCAGCTGGTGATGCAATTAGAAAGAGACCTTGAATAAAAGGGGGAAATGGTAAAGGCATTTTATATGACTAAGAAATTTCAAAATGAGTTGGGAGGTCATCAGAGGGGTTGCACTTAAACGCATGTCTTAGCAGGATCCCAGAGATAGTCAAAGTAGATAAAACCTCAAGTAGTGGTGCTCCTGAGGGCTACGGAGACACCCAGGTCCTACAGTCATGGCAGATGCCTCTGGAGTTCAGTGCCCTGCCAGTGAGCCCTACTTTGGAATTTGTGCTCCTGAGTGTGATGGAGCTGGACTCAGATGTGACCTCTCTACACATGCCTCTTCTGTCAGTTTTACTGAACACGTGGTTAGTGCTGGGGTTGGTGTATACTCAGGAGACTTGAATCTCTGGGCTGTCCATGTGCCAGCAGGACCCTGAGCTTCAGCAGAGTTGCAACACTTACTGTCCAGTTTGTTGGACTTACCCAGGTCAGTTAACAGGGAGGTAAAGATGGTCAACCACCACACCAGGGAACCAAGAGAGTCTGCACCTGCAAGCAGGAGAATCCCATCCATCAGCCATGTAGGATCTAAGCCCCCTCTCGATTTAGAGGTGGAGTGGACATCGCCATCCCAGGGTCCTCAGGAGGGAGGAATAAAATATGGATTAGAGTGAACATTTCTGTATTCTACTATAGAATTATTGTGACTCTAGTAATGGAACAAATTGTATCACTGATGTGGAGACAGTGGCCACTGGAGTTGCTGAGGGCAGGGAGAGCGAAGAAGAGCTGTGATATGGGGGCATTTTTGGAACTTGGAGTTGTCCTAATGATATTGCAGGGACAGATACAGGACATTATATATCCTGCCATAACCCACTGAATGGACTGGAAGAGAGTGTCAACTACAATGTAAACTATAATCCATGCTGTGTAGCAGTGCTGCAAAATGTAATTATCAAATGCAATTAATGTGCCACACTTACGAAAGATGTTGTTAATGTGGGAAGAGTGGGAGTGAGATGGGCAGTGGGAAACCTCATATTTTTTAACATAACATTTTGAGTAACCTATGTATCTCTAAAAACAGACAATGAAAATATTTTTTAAAAAAACTGCTTCATACGACACTATTAAGAAAGTGGAGAGACATCCCACAGAATGGGAGAAATCATTTGTGAGTGAGAGTTATGTTAAGGATCTATTATCCAGAATATGTAACTCTTACAACTCAATAATAAAACAACAAATACCCCAATTTAAAATGGTCAAAATATCTGAATAGACATTTCACCAAAGAAGATGTATGGACAGGGAAGCAGACATGGCTCAACTGATAGAGCGTCTGCCTACCATATGAAGGGTCCAGGGTTCGATCCCCAGGACCTCCTGACCCGTGTGGAGCTGGCCCACGCGCAGTGCTGATGTGTGCAAGGAGTGCCGTGCCACAGAGGGGCCCCCTGCGTAGGGGTGCTCCATGTGCAAGGAGTGTGCCCCGCAGGGGAGAGCCGCCCTGCATGAATAGAAAGCTCAACCCACCCAGGAGTGGCGCTGCACACACGGAGAGCTGATGTAGCAAGATGACACAAGAAAGAGATGTAGTTTCCCGGTACTGCCTGACAATGCAAGTGGACACAGAAGAACACACAGTGAATGGACACAGAGAAGAGACAATAGGGGGGATGGGGAGAGAAATAAATATAATGAATCTTAAAAAAAAGAAAAAGATGTATGAACAGCCAGTAAGCACATGAAAAGATGCTCAAAATCATTAGCAGTCAGGAGACTGCAAATCAAAACGACAACAAAACTAACACGTCACACCCACTAAGGCACCAGGATATCATCAAAAAGACAGATGATAACCAGTGTTGGAGAGAATGTGGAGAAATGGAAATCCTCAAACCTTGCTGGAGAGAAGGTAAAATGGCACAGCCCCTTTGGAAACAGTCTGGCAGTTCCACAAATAGTTAAACACAGAGTTACCATGTGGCCCAGCAATTCTACTCCTAGCTACATATCCAAGAGATTGAAAAGATAGCTCCATGCAACAACTGGCATCCAGATGCTTGTAGCCACATTATTCATGCTAGCCAAAAAGTGGAAATGGCCCAAATGTCAATCGACAGCTGAATGGATAGACAGAATGCGGTACATCCATTCAATGGAATATTATTTGGCCACAAAAAGGAATGAAGTACTGCTGCTTGCTACAACCTGGATGAACTGAACACATTATGCTAAGTGAAAGAAAACAGACACAAAAGACCACAAATTGTATGATTCTATTTATATGAAATATCTAGAATAGATAAATTTATAATGTCAGAAAATGGGTAAGTGGTTGCCAGGGGTTGGCAACCCTTCTCCACCCTGGGTGGTAGCCTCAATGTTTTTAATTAAACCTGTGTTTATTATAACTTATTATTTATGTCAGAGCAAGTATTGTGCAATGATTTTATTTTCTTTCTTGTACATTATCTTATTTATCCCAGGGTTAAAAATATGCCTCATTAAAAAGTTGCTTGGTGTTCTAAGCACCTTGCCTTATATTTCCCCCCCTGGTTGCTCCTTCAGGTCTGGCAAACCAATGGTGAGACCCAGCAGTACTGATCCCCTTACCAAGCCCATTTTCCCCCTTTCTTTCCCCCCTGAAGCAGAGCTCCCTCCTGCTCAGATAGTCCAGCTTGCTCTCTAGGCCTGCTGCCAGCTGCCATGCAGGCACTTGCAGTCACTGCTCTGCTGAATCGGATCTCCTGTTTACCAAGTTCCACGTCTTCTTTCTAGGTTTACAGCCCTAGTTTTGGTGGAGCACATCCTGCAGCAGTTTGTTAAGACTGGATGCATGAGAAGCAAATGTGTCTGAGGCCCTGCACATCTGAAAAATGTCATTATTCCACCCTCACTTATTGACAGCTGGCTAAAGGTGGAATTCCAGGTTGCAAGTGACCGTTTCCCCCGCGATGTGGAGGGCACTGTGCCTGTGTCGCTGCTGGAAGGTCAGTGCCCCTTTTGAGCCTTGGTGTTAGGCTGCCTGCTTTATGCTCTGGAAGTTTTTTGTTTTTTTTTTTAAAGATTTATTTATTTATGTATTTCTCTCTCCACCCCCCCCCCGGTTGTCCATTCTCTGTGTCTATTTGCTGCGTCTTCTTTGTCCGCTTCTGTTGTGGTCAGCGGCACGGGAATCTGTGTTTCTTTTCGTTGCGTCATCTTGTTGTGTCAGCTCTCCGTGTGGGTGGCACCATTCCTGGGCAGGCTGCACTTTCTTTAGTGCTGGGCGGCTCTCCTTACAGGGCGCACTCCTTGCACGTGGGGCTCCCCTACGCGGGGGACACCCCTGCATGGCAGTGCACTCCTTGCGCGCATCAGCACTGCACATGGGCCAGCTCCACACGGGTCAAGGAGGCCCGGGGTTTGAACCGCGGACCTCCCATGTGGTAGACGGATGCCCTAACCACTGGGCCAAGTCTGCTGCCCTCTAGAAGCTTTTTGGATCTTCTCTTTATTTTGGATATTTTGAAATTTAAAAAATGGTGTAGTTCTTTTTTATGGGTTATGATTGACCCTCAGCTGGCCCTTTCAACCTGAAAATTCCTGTTCTATTCTGGGAATATTTATATATTTTTCTTTGATTTCCTCCCATTTACTTTCTTTGTCTCTTTGGATCTTTTTCTTTTCTATTTTTTTAAATTAAATTAAATTTTTTTTATTTTTTACTTTTTAAAGATTTATTTATTTATTTAATTCCCCCCCTTCCCCCGATTGTCTGTTCTCTGTGTCTATTTCCTGCGTCTTGTTTCTTTGTCCGCTTCTGTTGTCGTCAGCGGCATGGGAAGTGTGGGCGGCGCCATTCCTGGACAGGCTGCACTTTCTTTTGCGCTGGGCGGCTCTCCTTATGGGGGTGCACTCCTTGCGCGTGGGGCTCCCCTACGTGGGGGACACCCCCTGCGTGGCAGGGCACTCCTTGTGCGCATCAGCACTGCGCATGGGCCAGCTCCACACGGGTCAAGGAGGCCCGGGGTTTGAACCGTGGACCTCCCATGTGGTAGACGGATGCCCTAACCACTGGGACAAGTCCGTTTCCCCTCTATTTTTTTTAAAGTTTATTTATTTCTCTCCCACTCCCCTCACTGTTTTTGCCCTCACTGTCTGCTCTCTGTGTCCACTTGCTGTGTGTTCTTCTGTGTCTGCTTGTCTTCTCTTTAGGTGGCACTAGAAACTGATCCTGGGACCTTCCGGAGTGGGAGAGAGGTGCTCAATCTCTTGTGCCACCTCAGCTCCCTGGTCTGCTGCGTCTCTTACTGTCTCTCCTCTGTGTCTCTTTTTGTTAGGTCATCTTGCTGTGCCAGCTCTCCTCTCAGGCCAGCTTGCCATGCGGGTCAGCACTTCCTGAGCAGGCCAGCACTCCATACAGTCCAGCTCGCCTTCACCAGAAGGCCCCTGGGAGTTAAACACTGGACCACCCATATGGTAGACAGGAGCCCCAACTGCTGCCCCTCTTTGGTTTCTTTAACTTCCTTATCTTGTTTGTCTTGTTTTTTCCACTTTGCTTTTTAGTTATCTTTTCTGGCACATTTCCTTTTATTGAATTTTATAAATATAATATATATATATAAACATAAAATGTAATATATATATTAAGATTTATTTCTCTCCCCTCCCCCCCTGTTGTCTGCTCTCTGTGTCCATTCGCTGTGTGTTCTTCTGTGTCCACTTGCATTGTCACGCGGCACTGGGAAACTGTCTCTTTTTGTTTCACACATCTTGCTGTGCCAGCTTTCTGTGTGTGCGGCACGACTCCTGGGCGGGCTGCACTTCATGCAGGGTGGCTCTCCTTACAGGGCGCACTCCTTGCACGTGGGGCTCCCCTACGCGGGGGACACCCCTGTGTGGCAGGGCCACTCCTTGCGCACATCAGCACTGCGCATGGGCCAGCTCCACACAGGTCAAGGAGGCCCCGGGGTTTGAACCGTGGACCTCCCATGTGGTAGACGGACGCTCTATCAGCTGAGCCACATCCGCTTCCCTCAGCAATATATTTTAATGTCCACGAGTTCTCTTTTCATCCTCTGGTTGTTTCCTGTTCTTATTTCTCTGAGAACTTTCACTGGACTTCTTTTTGGAATATTCTTCTGGGCCTTGCGTTACCTCTGGGACCCCTTGGCCACGCTCCCTGACCCTGCCTGTGTTTTCATCTTGTCTTCACGTTGGAGGCTTTCGTCAAACAATCCTCGACGTCTTTTCGATTTTCAGAGAGGCCCCAAAAAGCCGACTGGCAGCTCTGAACGCTCGGATGGAGCTTTTGCGTTGGAAATCCCCAAATGGCAGTATTTGGAGATATTTTGCACTGGCGTAGCTCGGCTTCTCAAGGGAAGGGTCCTCGAATCTCCCGCCCGGGGCAGGGTTCACGCGCAGGGCCAGGGCGCTGGCTGAGGAGTCCATCGAGCGGTTTAGACGGCATCCGGCCTTGCCTGCCCCTCGCTTTGCTGCCGCCCCCAGATTGGAGCCCGATGAGCCCGTGTCACCAGAGGACGGACTGAGGAGGGATCGAAGCTGGCGCTGCGGGCTGAGGGAGGGCACGGGCCCGGGTCTGCAGACTTGCAGAGGAAGCCCCCTTCTCCCCGCCCTTGGCTGTGACCCCCAGGCCCCTGCCGCCCCACGACCTGTCTCAGGGTTTCTGCAAATTGAGTTCCTTCTCCGCCGGCACCTCCTCTGCAAGCCCGTGGCCTGTATCTCCTCTGCCGATGTGCTCCCTCCACCCGCTCCCGTCTTCCGGGACGTGTTGTGGGCTCCACCTGTGCTCCTTTCCTTGTCCCTTAGCCTTTGGGTTTGGACTTTTGAAATCGGCCTCCGCTTTCCTTTCAGCAGGGCTTTGGGAGAACCAGGGCAGGCTCCCGTGCCCGTGCGCCTTGCGAACACACCGTTCTGGGTTCTGACGAGGTGCCCGGCGCCCCCTCGCCCCGATGGGCCCGAGCAGCGGCCGAGCGCCGGCAGCTCCAGAGCTGCTGCCCCATGGTCAGGGCCGCCCGGCGCCCCCAGGGGGGTCTGTGCCTTTGGGGCCGGGATCTGCAGGAGATAAAGCGCCTTCTCGGCGCCCCCCGGGGACTTTCCCGGCCTCTTTCGTCCTGCGGCAGCCTCGAGCCACTGGTCAGCAGGAGCCCCGCTGGGTGGCGCCGCCTCGAGACACCCTTTGTGGGGGTGCTGGCGGGTGTCAGCTTCCCCAGCTGAGCCTGGCTGGCAGAGCCGGGCCACGGGGGCTGGGCAGTGGTGACGAGGGGTCCCGGCGCGGGCGAGCATCGAGGCTGGGGGCCCTGGACGGGCCAGCTGCCCGGGAGAGTCTGACAGATGTGCAAGCTCTGAAGCCATAAAGCTGGAGATCTGGGGAAGTGGACTTGGCCCAGTGGTTAGGGCGTCCATCTACCACATGGGAGGTCCGCGGTTCAAACCACGGGCCTCCTTGACCCGTGTGGAGCTGGCCATGCGCAGTGCTGATGCGCGCAAGGAGTGCAGTGCCACGCAGCGGTGTCCCCCGCGTAAGGGAGCCCCATGCACAAGGACTGCGCCCCGTAAGGAGAGACGCCCAGCGCGAAAGAAAGTGCAGCCTGCCCAGGAATGGCGCCTCACACACGGAGAGCTGACACAGCAAGATGATGCAACAAAACGGAGACTCAGTTTCCCATGCCGCTGATAACAACAGGAGGGGTCACAGAAGAACACACAGCGAATGGACACAGAGAGCAGACAACTTAGGGAGGAAGGGGAGAGAAACAAATAAAACTAAATCTTTAAAAAAAAAAAAGCTGGCGATCTGATGCGGCAACGTAAGTGCATCCCATTTGTCCTCGCTGCTTCGACAGGCTCCACGTGCCGCCGCCTCCTGGAAGCCCTCCCCGCCTGGCGCTGTCCTCCTCGCAGCACCGACACAACAGTGTCGTTTATTTCTTGGAAGGTCCTGGGGACACAGTGGAGAATAAAGAAGGGGTCCAGGCCTGGGTGCTTGGGGGTGGCAGGGAGGAAAGAGGACGTACGTTACTCGGGGTGGCGCTGAGAGCCCCAAGGCTGCGGGAGCGGATTGTAGGGGAACCTGATGGCCTCAGGGGTCAGGAAGGGTCAGCAACGCTGAGGCCTGGGAACAGGTGTGGGCAGGTGGGGGGCTGCTCCAGCCGAGGTTCCGGGGCAGGGGGCGTGTGGCCGGGGACCTGCGGGTTTTGAACCCAGGGCACGAGGGCGGGGAGGGGCTGGGAGAGGCGGGGCAGGGGCCTGCCAGGGCCGCCCCCACAGCCTCGGAACCCGCGGGCCGGGCCTGGCGGGGCCTGAGCCGTGCCCCCCCTGGCCCCCGCAGGCCCCCTGCCCCGCATTCCAGGGCCAGGGCCGGGGGCCTCAGGGCTCACACCATCCCTGCCGGCCCCCCAGGCACCGGACCCCCGCCACAGTTCACGGCCGCTCAGCAGGGTTTGTGCCCCCGGGACCCCGGGACAAGAAAACACGGGGCGGGACTCGGCACGGCCCTCGGTGGTCTGGCGTGGGGCGCTGGGCTCTCTGCTGACCTTGACAGCTCGACCCTGGCGCTGCCCACTGCCCGGGAGCGAGTCCTCTCTGACCCCCTGGGCACAAGGCTGCGGGAGGGGGCTCAAAGGGAGAACATGAGCGCGCCCGCCCCGCAGCGCCAGAGCTGGTCGCCGCCGCCGCTTCCTCGGCTGCACCCGGGGGCCCCGGCCCCTGGCCTCGCCTGCGGGGATTTAATTCTGGCTGTAATGGAGCCCCCTGGGTGCGCTGGCGCAGGAGGCGCCGAAGGCCTGGAGCCTGGGCCAAGTGCTTGGTCCTTAGAGCGCGGTACAGGAGATCCGACCTGGCTCAGAACCGGGGCCCCGGGGGCCTGGGCTGGGAGGGCCGCCCTCACTGGGGCAGCTTAGGCCCCTCCCAGGCGCAGCTTCTCTGACCCCCCGCCCGGGCGCGGGGCCCCGGCCGCCACGGCGCAGAGCCCGCGGGCACGCGAGACGGCGCGTGGGGGCTGGGACCCGCCCGTGGCGCAGAGCCGGCACGCTCGCGTTGCCGTCGCCCCTTGGGTCCGCGGTGGCCCCCCCCCCCCGTCGAGCCTCCACCTCCACTCCCCCTCCAGCCTCCGTCCCCACCCCCGGCCTCACCCCAGGGCGGCCGCGCTCCCTCTTGGCCTGTGCTGCCGGCAGTGGGCAGGCCTCGGGGAGGGGTCCTTAGGCTGGAGTGGGGCAGCGGGGGTCCCTGTCCGGACCTGGACCCACAGGCTGGGGAGGGGGCGGGGGCTCTCCCGGTCTGAGCGCAGCCACCTGCCGCGCGGGGTGGCTCCAGGAGGCCAGCCCGGCCCTGGCCAGGCCTGCTCGGTGGGCAGCTGCGAGCGCCGACGTGCTCCACCGGGAGCCTTCCAGGCAGCGCTCGAGCGGCTCCCACCTAACGTCTGTCCACCCATCTGCCCACCCGGCGCTGGCTCAGAGACCACCTCAAAGTGGGCTGCCTAGGGGGACGTCAGTGCAAAGTCTTCCCACTGGCAGCCTTGTTGGCACTTTGCACCCAAGCGCTGGGCGAGTAGCAGTGCTCACAGCTTTGAGGAGGCGCGGTTCCTGATGACCTAACACGGAGGAGTCACGCGATGTTCGTGCATATTGGCTGAGACTGATGCCACGAGCCAACAGATAGTCAGCTGCGTCATTTACAGACAGCCCGTCTTGGCTGGCCGTGACCTGGTACCTGTGTGTAAGCCAGGCGCTGGGAGGCAGGCGCCTGTGTTTACCCTGGGCAGCAGGTGCTTGTGTTTACACCTGGGCAGCAGTACCCGTGTATATACCTGGACAGCAAGTACTTGTGTATATGCCCTGGGCAGCAGGTACCTGTG
This sequence comes from Dasypus novemcinctus, assembly GCF_030445035.2. Lineage (NCBI taxonomy): Eukaryota > Metazoa > Chordata > Mammalia > Cingulata > Dasypodidae > Dasypus > Dasypus novemcinctus. The sequence goes on from NC_080685.1 coordinate 909,962, forward strand.
TATACACCTGGGTAGCAGGTACCTGTGTATATACCTGGGCAGCGGTACTTGTGTATATGTTGGGCAGCAGGTACTTGTGTATGTACCTGAGCAGTGGTACCTGTGTATACACTTGGGTAGCATGTACCTGTGTATATACCTGGGCAGTGGTATCTGTGTACACACCTGGGCAGTGGTACCTGTGTATATACATAGGCAGCAGTACCTGTGTACACACCTGGGCAGCAGTACCTGTGTACACACCTGAGCAGCGGTACCTGTGTACACACCTGGGCAGCAGGTACCTGGGTACACATCTGAGCAGCAGTACCTGTGTACGCACCTGGGCAGCGGTACCTGTGTACACACCTGGGCAGCAGGTACCTGCGTACACACCTGGGCAGCAAGTACTTGTGTATATGTTGGGCAGCAGGTACTTGTGTATGTACCTGAGCAGTGGTACCTGTTTATACACTTGGGTAGCATGTACCTGTGTATATACCTGGGCAGCAGGTACCTGTGTACACACCTGGGCAGCGGTACTTGTGCACACCTGGGCAGCAGGTACCTGCGTATACACCTGGGCAGCAGGTACCTGTGTACACACCTGAGCAGCGGTACCTGTGTACACACCTGGACAGCGGTACCTGTGTACACACCTGAGCAGTGGTACCTGTGTACACACCTGGACAGCGGTACCTGTGTACACACCTGGACAGCAGGTACCTGTGTACACACCTGGGCAGCGGTACCTGTGTACACACCTGAGCAGGCGGTACCTGTGTACACACCTGGACAGCAGGTACCTGTGTACACACCTGGGCAGCGGTACCTGTGTACACACCTGGGCAGCGGTACCTGAGTACACACCTGAGCAGCGGTACCTGTGTACACACCTGGGCAGCGGTACCTGTGTACACACCTGAGCAGCGGTACCTGTGTATATACATAGGCAGCGGTACCTGTGTACACACCTGAGCAGTGGTACCTGTGTATATACATAGGCAGCGGTACCTGTGTACACACCTGGACAGTGGTACCTGTGTACACACCTGAGCAGCGGTACCTGTGTACACACCTGGGTAGCGGTACCTGCGTACACACCTGGGCAGCAGGTACCTGTGTACACACCTGAGCAGCGGTACCTGTGTACACACCTGGGCAGTGGTACCTGGGTACACACCTGAGCAGCGATACCTGTGTGCACACCTGAGCAGCAGGTACCTGTGTACACACCTGAGCAGCGGTACCTGTGTACACACCTGGGCAGTGGTACCTGGGTACATGCCTGAGCAGCGGTACCTGTGTACACACCTGGGCAGTGGTACCTGGGTACACGCCTGAGCAGCGATACCTGTGTACACACCTGAGCAGCGGTACCTGTGTGCACACCTGAGCAGCGGTACCTGCGTACACACCTGGGCAGCAGGTACCTGTTATACGCTGGGCAGAGGGCCTGTATGGCCCTCGCATAGCCACGTAAAGGGCGGCTGCTTGTTCCACTTGTCGAGCTGAAGGCGCAGGGGGCGGCGACACACACCCGGCTCTGCCTCTGTGAGGGGCAGCTCAGCTGGGACTTACGGAAGGGCCGGTAGAACGCCGCGGGCGGGCGGGAGGCTGTGGGAGACTCTCCCGTGCGGGCGCTGGCAGGGGGTGGGCTTTCTTGGTTGGGTGGCTGAGTCCACCTGGGCCCTGGGTGGCCCCCTGAGCGCCTGGGACCCCGGCACCCCGGCACTCCGCGGGGAATCGGAGGACCTGCAGTTCAGAGCCAAGGACGGCTCCGCACGGGGAGGCGCTGGCGGGGGCTGCAGAGGCGGCGGAGTGAGCGCAGGGACGAGGGCAGCGGATCGATGCTGGGGCGCAGGCTGGAGGCAGCGCCCCACGCAGTCCCTGGCTCCACGGGTGCTTACTGGGCACTTGCTGTGTGCAGCACTGGGAGCGAGGCCAAGCAGCGCCTGGGGCAGGGAGGGGACACGGATGGACGGTGAATGCCGAGGGAGCTTTGCTCCTGGAGGTGAAGGGGACGCTGAAAACTAGCGCAGGGTGGGAGGGGGTCCCGCAGAGGGAGCAGAGTGCAGGGCCCCCGGGAGCGGGGGCTCAGGCAGGCGCGGCGCTGGGCCTGGGTGGCCGGCCGGAGGGCTTGGGGGCCCAGCAGCGCCCCCCGTTCGTGGATCTCTCCCAGGGCTCCGGTGGAAGCGCCGCGACGGGGGCTCCTGACATCGTCGGGGCCAGAGCCCAAGCGTCCTCGTGGCCAGCTGGCGTGGCCCCAGCTCGTGGGCGCCCGCAGCCTCTCCTTGGAGACGTCCTCAGCGCCCATTCAGCGAGGCTCGCGCCGGCCGTCCCAGCTCTGGACCTGCCCCCTTGGCCTGCGGTCGCCCAGCAGCTCGGGGCAGGGGCTCTGGGCGTGCCTCATCAAGAGCACAGCGCAGCGCAGGTGAGGGTCAGAGGCCGCCTGAGGTGGCGGCTCCCCAGCAGGGCCTGGCCGGCTCCCCTCCTCATCGTGGACCCCAGCTCTTGGAAACCCTCCCGGGCGGCAGCTCCGTGTGGGGGGAGAAGTCCAGGATGTGGTTCCCGGGTGGACTTGCATTCCCACCTCGAGTGGTGGTCAGCAGGTGTGCCCATGCAACGACGAGTAAGGGAGGGCCGTGAGGAACCCACAGGTGAGCAGGGAGGGGGCAGGTGCACAGGCCAGGTGAGCGGGGAGGGGGCAGGTGCACAGCCCAGGTGAGCAGGTTGGGGGGCGTGCACAGCCCCCCACATGTGGGAACACAGACACAGCCGTAAGCACATCCATCCCTGATGGAAAGTTTGCAGCTGGCCGCCCACTGAGTCTTCTCTTTATTCGGCCCCGGAAACGTGTTCTCCGGGAACCAGTACCCTAGGGGGAGGCGGCGGGGCCTGCAGAGGCACCTGGGGGTGCAGCTCCGCGCCCAGCCCAGAGGCGGAAGGTGCTTTGCAGGGGCTCGCAGGGCTGGGCGGGGACCCAGGAGCGTTGGGCGGCAGGACGGAGTTCGGGGTCCGCGGCTCCCCAGACGCCCCCGTTGGGTGTGGAGGGGTAAACACTCGAAGTCACTGCACTCTGCGGGGCCTGGGGTCGGCGGCCGGGGCGGTGCCTGGCATTTTTGCACTTATTTGTGAAATAAAGGTTTATTCCCACGATCTGAGGAGAGGCTTGGGTCTGGGCGTTTTCTTGGGTCCAAAGGCCTGGGTCGCGCCCCAGCGGAGGCCCGGGGGTCCCGGTGGACCCCCGCCAGGGCCTGAGCAGGGGCCTGCCCTCGTGGCCTGCTGCCCCGTCCTGGCTGGGCGCCCCCCCCTAGGCCGGCTGCCCCCCATCCTGTTTCTCTCTCGGAAGCCTCCGGGGCCTGCCGGCAGCGCCCAGCTCCCCTGCTCCTGGGAAGTCACAGCAAGGCTGAGGGCGCCGCAACGCGGGGCGCAGCCAGCGGGGGTGCTGGCGTGAGAAACGCCTAACGACGGTCACTCTCGTACGCAGTCAAGGACAGAGGCAAGCAGCCTCTTAATTGTGAGGGTAATGGAAGACTCACAGAATCACAGAAGCGAACACTTTCAGCTCTTTCCTCTTCTGCTGAAAAGCTTGTTTTTTTTTTTTTTAAAGATTTATTTATTTATCCCCGCCCCCACCCCAGTTGTCTGTTCTCTGTGTCTATTTGCTGCATCATCTTCTTTGTCTGCTTCTGTTGTTGTCAGCAGCACAGGAATCTGTGTTTCTTTTTGTTGCATCATCTTGCTGTGTCAGCTCTCCGTGTGTGCGGCGCCATTCCTGGGCAGGCTGCACTTTCTTTCGCGCTGGACGGCTCTCCTTACGGGGTGCACTCCTTGCGCGTGGGGCTCCCCTACATGGGGGACACCCCTGCGTGGCAGGGCACTCCTTGCGCACATCAGCACTGCACATGGGCCAGCTCCACACGGGTCAAGGAGGCCCGGGGTTTGAACCGCGGACCTCCCATGTGGTAGACGGACGCCCTAACTGCTGGGCTAAGTCTTGGTTTTTAATGACTCTAAGACAGTCACTTGTTTGCTTTATTCTACTACAAAATAGTTTCAAATACTGCATGAATATTGCTGCTAATGAGAGGTCATTGAATGCAGCTTACGATTTCCTTGAGTTCATTTTGCTCTTAGAACATACCCCACTGGGATTGCACAAGCAAAATCCTCTATTTTAAAGCCATTTGATGTAATCATTTTCTCGCTGTTATGCCGCCTACTTGATAGGCATTAGGCACGTCTTTCCTTTGTTCTCCTGTTTTCAATTTCTAAGGCTTGTTTTTTGTTTCTGCCTTTTTGATTTTTTAAAACCATGGATTCAAGCTCAAGGTCATATAATAAGATACAGTGACAGAGCCCAGCCTCCCTTCCCAGCCCTCCACCTGCGCGTAACCTTGTGCACTAGGATTTAGTCTGTTCATTCATCCATTTTAAAAATATAAGCAAATATGTACATCTATTCCCGCATTCCCTCCTGCTGTCTCCTGGTGGGCTGGTGATGGTCACTTCCTCTGTTGCTCTCCCCTTGTGGGGCAGGGTTCCTGCCTCCTCCCCTGGCTCTGGGCTGGTCCCGAGCGCGTCAACCAGCGCAGCCCTCGGGACTGGCAGTGTCCACTGCCCCGTCAGGAAGCCCCCCACCGGCCACGTCGAGCAGTAGCGGAGCTGCCCGCCACTGCCGCCAGGGCAGGCAGCAGGGCGGCCGCTGGGGCGGCGTCACGACTGGCGCCTGCTGCCTCCAGAGCTCCTGCCCTTGGGCCCGTCCACGCCGCCTTTGGGGCCATGGGGCGCTTGCCCCAGATGGGGTGCTCTGGACGGTATGGGGAGGGAGCAGCGAGAGGAGCCCCCGCTGCTGCGCGGCCCGGCGGTCGGGGGGCACAGCAGCCTCGCCCCGCCGCAGCCCTGCCGCAGCCCTGCCGCTGGGAGCCGCCGCTTGGCTGGGCGGTCACGCGTAGCCCTGTGTGCCTGCGTCCGGTTCCCTGCTGCCCGGCTGGACCTCGCCCCGCTCAGGTCCAGAGGCCAGAGGAGGCTGGAGGCCAGGGTTCCCTGCGGGGACATCGTGGGGGCGGGGGGTGGACAAGGGGGCTGGGAATCAAGTCGCCTCTGTGGAACTTCATCTACCCTCCTCTCCCCTCCCTCCTTCTTTCTCTCCTCCCTTCTCTTCTCTCGTTTTCTCTACCATCCTTCAGCCATTCTTCCCCAGCTAGAATTTAAGTTTTTGGGTGCAGGAAATGTGTCTTAAAATCCTTCTTCATCTTTCTTTTTTGTTTTAAAGATTTATTTTTTATTTCTCTTCCCCCCGCTCCCAGTTGTCTGCTCTCTGTGTCCATTCACTGTGTGTTCTTCTGTACCGCTTCTATCCTTACCAGTGGCACTGGGAATCTATCCTTACCAGCGGCACCAGCGTCGTCTTGCTGTGTCAGCTCTCCGTGTGTGCAGTGCCATTCCTGGGCAGACTGTGCTTTCTTTCACGCTGGGTGGCTCTCCTTATGGGGTGCACTCCTTGCGCGTGGGGCTCCCCTACACAGGGGACACCCCTGCATGGCAGGGCACTCCTTGCGCGCATCAGCACTGTGCATGGGCCAGCTCCACACGGGTCAAGGAGGCCCGGAGTTTGAACCCTGGACCTCCCATGTGGTAGGCGGTTGCTCTATCAGTTGAGCCATATCCGCTTCCCCCTTCTTTATCTTTCACAGTTTCAAACACAGGAGAGGAAAAACAGAGTCAACCTTTAAATATTTGTGGATTAGTTTATTATTGATTTTTGGAAGGTTGCGGGGGTAGGGGAAGGGCATTTACTGCTACGGACTAAGAGGAGACTTGGGTGATGAAAATGTTCTCGCTCAGGATTGCGATGGTGGTCATGTGACTGCAATACTGCCAGAGTTAAAGGAATTGCACACCAAAGATGGTGACTTTTATTGCATGCAAATTATACTTCAATGAAGTTATTAAAAAAAGAAATTGAATAATAGGTATATGTGATACATTTATTGGATGGGGTATTGTGATGTTCCTGAAAAATGTATAATAGCATGGAAATGTTAAGTGAGAAAAGCAAAATGCAAAATCATATACATAGGATATTTATAACCATTAGAATACCTCCTGAGAAAAGACCAAGAGGAGTCACTTTTGCAGTGATAAGAGACAGACAAATTCTGACGTGTGCACTTCTGCCCCGTGCTGAGCACCCGCCCCTGGGTGCCTCCTTCCACTCGGGGTGCCCTGGATCCCTGGACGGCTGCTGTGCATAAAACCAGCCCACAGCCTCGAGGCTGCGACCTAGAGATAACACATCAGCCTGCAGGGCAACCAAGGCATTTGTTTGGGGTCTTCGAATTTGCTATTTGGGGAACAGAGATTCAGGTAGCACCCCAAGTTGTGTCCTATCTTGGCATTTCCAGGCAAGCATTTCTACAGGAAACGAAGCTGAGACAGGAGTCTGTGTTTGGTGGGTGTCGGGTGCTCTGCCTGCCTGCGGGTGAGCTAGCTGCGTTCTTCATCGCGGGGTTTTATTCTCGTCTGCTCTCCATTTTCAAAAGAATGAAGGTGGACCCCTACCTCACACCACACACAAAAATTAACTCAGAATGGATCAAAGACCTACATAGAAGGACCAAAACCATGAAACTTGTAAAAAAAGCAGGGAAGCTTCTTCAGGACATTTTGTGAGGCAATGGTTTCTCAGACTATACCAAAAGCACAAACAACAAAAGGAAAAACAGATAAGCAGGACCTCATCAAAATTAAAAACTTTTGGGCACCAAAGGACTTTATCAAGAAAGTAAAAAGATGACCTACTCAATGAGAGAAAATATTTTATCGCCCATATCTTATACAGGGTTAACATGCAGAAAATGTAAAGAAATCCTAAAACTCAACAACGAAAAGACAAACAACTTAATTAAAAAATGGGCGGAAGACTTGAATAGACATTTCTCCAAGGAAGATGTACAAATGGCCAAAAAGCACATGAAAGGATGCTGAACCACAATTCCAGTAGGGAAATGCAAACAAACCCAAAATGTGATTCCACTTCACCTCCACTCGAATGGCTACTATTTTAAAAAGGGAGAAGTGCTGGGAGGATGTGGGGGTATGGGAGCACCCCACTGCCGGGCCGTGCAGGGTGCCGCCGCCTGGAGGGCGGTGGCAGCTGCACAGGAGGCTGACTTGGACGCGGCCTCGACGCGGCAGGCACGCGCAGAGCGGCAGGCCGGGGACAGACGGGGGCTGCGTCGCCTCGCTACGGCAGGGTTCCTTCCAAGAGGCTCTCAGTTCCTCGCTGTACCGCGTTGCCCTCGTGGCTCCAGGGCGGTCTGGGGAGCAAGGCGCTGCACACGACGCACCACAGCGGGAGGCCGCTCGGCCGGCGGTGCTGTCCTCTTACTCTGCCCTCCGCTCTCGCTCAGGCGTCGTCTCTCTTGGGAAGCGGCACCCCCCTTTCCCCTGCCCCAGCCCCCCTCTTTCCTGTTCCCATCAGACCTGCCCCTCGCTCACGAGTGCCCGAAAGGCGGGGCCTGGGGAGGCCACAGGCGCTCTCGGCGAGGAGGCGCGACGGGGCTGGGGTGCTCGGGGTGCCGCCGAGACCCCGGTTGACCTTGTCAGCTCGTCACTCCTGAGTCGTTACCACAAACCTACTCAAGCCTCTCTTTTTGAAAGAAAAATCCTCCTCCCGAGCCCGAGAGGCGCACCTGATCACACCTTCCCGGCTGTGGAGAAGGCTGCGGCCGTGCCCTCTGGGGGCCGGTCTCTGGGGCAATAAAATAAAGTCCTCTGCAGGTGGCGAGGAGCTCCAGCCGAGTCGTGACCCGCTGCGTGGAGAGCCGAGCTGCTGGGCAGGCGTCACCAGCCGGGGCTGTGGGGCCTCGCTCGGGCCGACGCCCCCGTCTGCCGGCTCCTCTGCCCGGTGCTGCGCGGGGCGGGCGGCCGGGGTCCCGGGAAGGGCGACCCCCTCGGCCGAGCCGCTGCCTCGCTCTCTGCAAGCGGCTGTCCTGGGATGAGGCGTCCTGGCCGCGCTATCCCGGGCATTTTCTCTCGGAAAAAGTCCGTTGGAGGTTTTCAGTTTCCTGTTACGGCATCACGAGGCGCCCCAAATCGCGGGGCTGCGCCTAGCAGGTGCTCCTTCCGCAGGCCGGGCGCGTGGCGCGCGGGGTCCCCGCGTGCTGCGCCCCCAGCCCATCCTCCGGGGCCCGTCCTCTGGGGGGTTTGTCCTAGGAGCCTGTCCTCTGGGGGCTCGTCCTTGGGGGCCCGTCCTCCACGGGCTCGTTGTCTGGGGCTCGTCCTCCGGGGGTTTGTCCTCGGGCCCGTCTTCGGCACCCGTCCTCGGGGGGCTCATCCTCTGGGGCCCATCCTCCAGGGGCCCGTCCTCGGGGGGCCTGTCCCTCGGGGGCCCGTCCTCTGGGGGCCCGTCCTCGGGGGCCCGTTTTCGGGGGGCCCGTCCTCCAGGGGCTCGTCCTCCAGGGGCCTGACCTCCGGGGTTCGTCCTCAGGGGCCCCTCCACGCGGCCTTGCGTGGCTCGGGGTCAGCACGGCCACTGGCTCCCAGCTGGCGAGTGCACTTCGGGCTTGTGCTTGCCACTGTCCTTTGGCCACAGCCTCGCGGCCGTCTGAGGGTCGTTGTGGGGGGGGGCAGGAGGCCCGGGGGCTGGGGGCCGCCCCCGTCGGTTCACACGGCGGTCTCTGAGAGGACCGGGGCAGGCTGGCCGGTGAGCTGTGCGCCTCGACTTACTCTCGAGCCCAGGGGCAGCGCCCGCGGCTGAGGGTGCCAGGGAGCAGGCGCCCTCCCCGGAGCTGCCAGCGGCAGGGTCTGCGCAAGGCAGTGGACCCCATCGGGAGTGCAGGGCCCCTTGCGGGGAGGGTTAGAGGGAGGTGTGACGCAGACGTGGTGGTTTGGAGCTGTTTGTACCCCAGAAAAACACGTCATTAAAGTTCGCTGCTCCTGTGGATACGGCCACGCGGGCAGGACCTGCCAGTGAGGCCACTTCAGGGAGCCCGGCCCAGGCAGGCGGGGCCGTCCCATTTCCAGGGCCCTGCGTAAGAGAAGAATTCAGGCACGCGAGGGTGCGGGAGCCAGAAGCTGCAGCTCCCCAGCCCTGGACGAGAGGCGGGGCCGGAGGGGGGGCTGGGAGGGGGGAGGCTGGGAGGGGGGGCTGGCAGTGGGAACCGGGGAGGGGGCTGGGAGGGGAGGCAGGAAGGGGGAGGCCGGGAGGGGGGGCTGGTAGGGGGGAGGCGGGAGGGGGGCTGGCAGAGGGGAGGCCAGGAGGGGGGCTGGCGGGGGGCTGGCAGGGGGAAGGCCGGGAGGGGGGGCTGGCAGGGGGGAGGCTGGGAGGGGGGGCTGGCAGAGGGGAGGCCAGGAGGGGGGCTGGCGGGGGGCTTGCAGGGGGGAGGCTGGGAGGGGGGGCTGGCAGGGGGGAGGCCGGGAGGGGGGGCTGGCAGAGGGGAGGCCAGGAGGGGGGGCTGGCGGGTGGGCTTGCAGGGGGGAGGCTGGGAGGGGGGGCTGGCAGGGGGGAGGCCGGGAGGGGGGGCTGGCAGGAGGGAGGCTGGGAGGGGGGCTGGCAGGGGGGAGGCTGGGAGGGGGGCTGGCGGGGGGGCCGGGATGGGGGAGGACGGGGAGGGGGGCTGGCAGGGGGGAGGCTGGCAGGGGGGAGGCCGGGAGGGGGCTGGCAGGGGGGGAGGCCGGGAGGGGGGAGGACGGGAGGGAGGCTGGCAGGGGGGAGGCTGGGAGGGGGCTGGCGGGGGAGCCGGGAGGTGCCGCCCCGGCCGTGCTGCGGAGGGAGCTGTGCCCGCGGTCGCCGCTCCGCCCCCGAGCGCCAGGCCTGGGAAGGAAGCATCGCCTTGGCGACGCCTGCTCTTGGACTTCTTCCCAGCCTCCAGCCGTGCGTGGGCGAGCGGATCCCACTGTCCCCGCGGCCACTGCAGGCCTTGCAGGAGCCCAGGCAAACGGAAACGCGAGCCCCCTCGCCCCTGGGGCCGTTCAAAGCGCCCCTGGGAGCTGCTTGCCTGGTGGGCTGGAGGACCCCTCAGCAGCGGGGTGACCTCTCAGCAGCGGGGTGACCTCTCGGCGGCGGGTGGCACCTCAGCGGTGGTGATACCTCAGCAGAGGGGCGACCTCTCAGAGGCAGGTGACACTTCAGCGGTGGGTGGCACCTCAGGGGTGCAGTGACCTCTCAGCCGCGGGTGGCACCTCAGGGGTGCAGTGACCTCTCAGGCGTGGGTGACACCTCAGAGGCAGGTGACCTCTCAGTGGCAGGTGACACTTCAGTGGCGGGTGGCACCTCAGGGGTGCAGTGACCTCTCAGCCGTGGGTGACACGTCAGGGGTGCGGTGACACCTCAGAGGCAGGCGACCTCTCAGCCGCGGGTGACCTTTCAGCAGTGGGGGTGACCTCTCGGCGGCGGGTGACACCTCAGCAGTGGAGTGGCCTCTCGGCGGCGGGGAGCGCAGGCCTGGGTGCAGCTGCTGGCTGGTCCGGCGGGCAGTGCCATGGGCGGGGCGTCCTGCCTGCAGCCCCGAGGAAGAAGCGGGAAGCGGGGCCAGGGGAGCCCCGCAGCCGAGCTGGGGGTCGGGGCGTTGGGAGGTGGGCACGTGGGCACGGCTGGGGACACTCAACCTGAACAGCTCCACTTCTGTGTTTTTTGCAGACAGGATTTTCTTGTAAGGAGTTTGCTTGAAGAAAGGGCTCTAGGGTTAAAAACAAGAGTTTTGGGAAGTGATGTGGCTCAAGCGATAGGGCCTCCCCCTGCCTTGTGGGACGACCCGGGCTCAATTTCTGGGAACTCCTGGTGAAAAAGAAGAAGAGAAAGTGTACCTGCGCAGTGAGCCAGCGCCCGCACAAGTGAGCCACGCAGCAAGATGACTATGCATCGAAAGAGAGACGAGGGGGAGAGTCAAGGTGAAGCGCAGAAGAGACCAGGAACTGAGGTGGCACAGGTGACAGGGAACCTCTCTCCACATCAGAGGTCCCAGGATCAAATCCCGGTGAATCCTAGGAGAGAGAATGAGAAGAGAAGACAAAGAGAGAAATAGATACAGAAGATCACACAAAGAATGGACACACACAGCAAAAGCAGCAGGATGGGAGCAGAAGAGAGGAAAAATAATAAATAAATCTTAAAACAAAAAAAACCCCAAAAAACAAAAACAAAAGAACTCCCCCCCAAAACAAAAAAACCCACAATAAGCAAGAGTTGTGGAAGCACCGGTGGCCTCAGGGGCTCCATTCCTGAGAAGCACTGCCAGCCAAGTGCCCTGTGGGGAGTGGGCTCCACCGTGCAGGGGCACTGCCAGGCTGGGCCTGGAGCAGGTCGAGGGGCCTTTGGGGTTGAGGGCGGGCGGCCGGGGGGGGCACCAGCCACCTGCAGGCCAAGGGCAGTAGGGGGGGGCACCAGCCACCTGCAGGCCAAGGGCAGTGGGGGGGGGCCACCAGCCACCTGCAGGCCGAGGGCGGTGGGGGGGCACCAGCCACCTGCAGGCCGGGGGCGGTGGGGGGCTTGGAGCCGGGCCCTCTGCCCGCGGCCTGGCTTCCGGGGACGCGTGACCTCTCAGCTTCAGGCACGCGCTCCCGGGCAGCAGGTCTGACCTCAAGACAGAGCTGGGGGCCAGCAAGGTGGTCGGGCCGGCTGCGGCCAGCGCAGGGCGGGGGCGGCGAGCGCCGGGGCTGGCCCGGGAGGCCCCTCCCTGAAGTCTGGCTTCTGTCGCTGGGAACAAGCCCGCGCTGAGCAGCTTGAGCAGGTCGGCGCGTCTGCTCGCTGGCCGGCCGTGCCATGCACCCCCCGGGCGCAGGCAGGCGGGGCCGGGGTCCACCTCCTTGCAGGACCCCGCGTCGAGCCTGCGAGGACAGCCTCTCGCCTCGGGGAGGCCGCAGCCCCTCCTCGGGGGCTTTCACCTGGCTAAGCGCCCCTGGGTTGACGTCCCTCCTGATGAGCTCAGGGCCAAGCTGGTCGGGACTTGCCCGCCTCTGCGGCGGCGTCACTGCCGCCTCTGCTGGCAGAAGCGAGTCGTGGTCCTGCCCGCCCTCGGCGGGGGACTCAGCTGGTCGAGCAGCAGGGGCCTCCCCGGCTTCTGGCACCCCTCATTGCTAAGACCAGGCCCCCGCCCCTGTGGCCTGCGCGTGGCGTCGGGGGCAGCTGGCACAGGGCGGGGGCCCAGCTGTGCGCCTTCCATGCAACCAAGGCATGGGGCCATGGGGCCACGGGGCCACGGGGCCACAGGGCCACAGGGCCACAGGGCCACAGGGCCACGGGGTCCCCGGTCCACTGCGGTGGAAGCCTAGCTGCTGACGGGGGTAGGGGGCAGGGGGCAGGGGGGGGGGGCGGCCGACGGGGCGTAGGGGGCGGCCGACAGGGCGTAGGGGGCGGCCGATGGGGTGTAGGGGGTGGCCGGGCCAACTCCCCCCCAAAGGTCTGAGGCCAAAGCAGCTGAGTCCAAAGCCCCGGCCACCTTGGCGCCTGCCCGTGCCCCGCACAAGCCACGCCCCTCCAGGAGCCCCCAGGAGCCCCCTGCCCAGGAGCCCCCCACGCCCAGGAGCCCCCATGCCCAGGAGCCCCCAGGAGCCCCCCTGCCCAGGAGCCTCCACACCCAGGAGCCCCCACGCCCCAGGAGCCCCCAGGAGCCCCCACACCCAGGAGCCCCCAGGCCCAGGAGCCCCCCTGTGCCCAGGAGCCCCCACACCCAGGAGCCCCCGCGCCCAGGAGCCCCCAGGAACCCCCCTGCCAGGAGCCCCCACGCCCAGGAGCCCCCAGGAGCCCCCCACACCCAGGAGCCCCCAGGCCCAGGAGCCCCCACGCCCAGGAGCCCCCAGGAGCCCCCACACCCAGGAGCCCCCGCGCCCAGGAGCCCCCAGGAGCCCCCATACCCAGGACCTCCCGCACCCAGGAGCCCCCAGGAGCCTCCACACCCAGGAGCCCCCAGGAGCCCCCCTGTGCCCAGGAGCCCCCACACCCAGGAGCCCCCACGCCCAGGAGCCCCCAGGAGCCCCCCTGTGCCCAGGAGCCCCCACACCCAGGAGCCCCTGCGCCCAGGAGCCCCCAGGAGCCCCCAGGACCCCCCCTGTGCCCAGGAACCTCCGCATCCAGGAGCCCCCCCATGCCCAGGAGCCCCCAGGAGCCCCCGCACCCAGGAGCCGCGAGCGGAGCAGCCTGGCCCCGCGCGGGGTCTCAGGCCCTCAGGCCCCCACAGCAGAGGTCGTGGCCTGCGGGGCGGCGCGGGGGCTGGGACGAGCTCTGGGGCGCTGGGCAGAGCAGCAGGCCGAGGCCCGCGCCGCCCCCACCGCCCCCGCCGCCGAGGAGGTCCAGGGCTGCGGGCGCCTGGGCTGGCAGCGTGCTGACCCTGCGTCATCATCACGTGCGGGGCCGGGCAGGGCCCTGCGACCCTGAGGGCGCGGCCGCCCTCCCTCCCTCCTCTTGCCCCTCTCTCCCCTTCTCCTGTCTCTCCGGCCTCCACCCTCCAGCGGCCGTGGGGTCTGGGGCCCCCTCCACCCCTTCTGAGGGGAGACCTGCGGCCGCGGCGTCTGGGCCCGTGGAGGACCGTAATCACTCAGGCCCGGAGCCGGCGCCGCCAGTTCAGTTCCCGTGGCTTGGTTGTCGGGACGCGCGGGCGTGAGCCTCTGTGCCTGGCCCGGGAGCCCAGAAGCCCACGCGGCCTCGCGGGCAGGGCCTGTGTCCAGCGCGGTGGCCCCGGCCGCGCCCCTGGAGTGGGAGGCATGTTCCAGCTGCCAGGGTGGCGGCGCCTGGCCGGGCCCTCTGGTCCCCGCCCTCCACTGCTGCCGCAAGTCCCTCCGTTTCTAGCAGAAACAAGAATCACGTGCAGTCCCCGGACAGCTGGGGAACCGCCCTTCCCGCCCCGGACCCCGCGCAGGGCCAAGCCACTGGCTGAGGGAGGGCGGAGAAGGTGTGCCCACGTGGGAGGCTCGGGACTCTGGAGGGTCCGGCCCACCCTGGGCCCCCTTCCCGGGGCGGCCAGGAGCTGACTCTGCCCCCGATGCGCACCGCCAGCTTGGCGAGGCGGAGGTGAGGCCGCGGGAGCTCCGAGGGCAGCGTTCTCTGTGAGGTCCACTGCTCGGACCTTCGGCTGTGGTTACCAGGAGGCTCGAACCTCATCCCGCCGGGTTCACGCAGGAGAGCCTGTTCACAGAGCGCTCGACTCAGCCGTCAGGCGGCCCACCCGGGAGCCAGGCCTGGGGGGCCGCAGAGAGGGAGGGAGGCTGCGGCCGGGAAGCAGGGGCCGCGGCGGGTGGGGCCCAGGGGAGCTGCGAGCACCGTCCAGCACGCGGGGAAGCGTGAACAGCCGGCCCAGCCCTCCTGGGGCGCAGGGCTCCCGGCGAGCGTCTCTGGACCTCGGTGTCTTCATCTGCAAAACGGGCACAATGAACACCAGCTCCCCGGAGCGACTGTGAGGATAACGGACCCAGCCCGGCGCCCGCCGTGGAGAAGGGGGTGCAGTGGGAGGGGGCGGGAGGAGGGGACAGAAGGGAGGGGAGCGAGGAAGGGGACGGCACAGGACACCTGGGCGGCGGGGAGACCTTAGCTGCCGCAGGCCCGCGGCCGCTGTCCCCTCCTTCCGCAGGAAGAAGCCTTTTGGCGTTAAGCGCGGCCAGCCTCCTTGTGGGCAGCTGGGACCACGTGACACCTTCTGGCCCACGGGAGGGAAGTGGAAACACTGCGCGGCCGAGGCCCGGCCTGTTGATGGGAGGACAGGCCGTCCCCACCCTCGCCCTCTGTGCGCAGCGCCAAGGAGGGAGGGGGCCTGGGTCCCTGCCGCGGGCGCCGTAGCCAGTCCAGGTGGACTTCGGGGAACTGAGCCTCTTTACTGCCCTGGACTGTTACGAAGGAGCTGTCTTGTTGGAACCACTCTCAGCCGAGGAATAAACTAAGCTGCGTGGCAAGGAAGGCTGCTATCCGGGGTCTTAGAACTGAAATTCAGGGCGCAGCGACTCAGGTCGCACCCCAAGTCGGGCCCCGTCTTTGCATTTCCAGGCGAGGTTTTTCAAAGGAAGAGGGTGAGACCAGCTGCTGTGGCTGGTGGGTATTTGGGGGGCTGCCGATGTCCTCCAGGTAATAGTTTGCTGAGCTCTCTATTTCTTTTTACACCACTCCCCCCGTGTCGCATCTGGTTACGACGCAGCCGGGCGCTCTCTGACTCAGCGCCCGATTAAACCCCCCGCAGCAATGAGCGCGTCCCCGCTGCGCGGCCGTTTGCGTTACTTCCTCCGCGGTGTTAACGTAGCAGCCACGTGGGCTCACGGCCGCCGCGTGGACGCACAGGCTCTGCGGACAGGGTCCTAGGTGTGCCGCGGCCGTGTGCCTTTGACCCTCCTCCGTGGAAGGAAGAGGCTCCGGGGCAGGGTCCCTCTTGTTTCTGGGGCTTCAGAACGGGGCCCCCCTAGGCAGTGCAGGGCGCTGGGAGTCCCAGGTTTTCCGAGGATTGCAAAGCTGCCCCATCGCAGCTGCGCGGGCCGGAACGGCCCTGGCCGGCCCTGTGCTTCGCCTCAGCTTTCCCCGTTCTCCTCCGGTTGGAGATTTGGGCCCAAAGGGTATCAGGAGTGAAAGAAAAAGAAAAAGGAGAAGGAAACAAAGAGAAAGAGAGAGAGAGAGCTGGGATCAGGGTGTCTGCGAGTAGAGACTCCTCAGACAACTTTATTTTCTACAAGTGGCAAGCTATCAAGATAACAATCAGTTAGCTACACATTAACAATACTCGTAAATTAAAGAACTTAGAGTACGGAGATTCAGTATTCCTTTCAAACTGCAAAGTGCGTTTGCTGGCATTTCTCCCTGCTCCGGGCAGCTTTGTCCTGTTGACCTGACAGGCTGACTTGCTGCGTTCCTGTGTTAAAGGCGCAGCCGTGGAAACAGCACGGCTCTCTCTGCGAGACCACCGTGCCTCAGTGTCCAGCACTTGGTCACCTGCTCTGCAGCTGCAGCCTCACCTGAAACTGCTTGTCTAGGAACAGGACTTGCCAGGTAGAGCCGGCCCAGGTGTGACCTGGGCTCTTAAAGAGACCGCGTCTCTGCTGCCGATGCCCCGGCCATGCTGGCGGTCACCGGAGCCCGTTCTTGTCAGGCCGTCGAGGCCCTAAATCCAGGGAGGCCCTTAGGGCGCACTTGGGATGAGGAGCGAAACTGCCCATGACCCTCCTCCCACCGGGCGCAGCTCACGTCACCTTCCTGTGATGTCTTCCGGGCACCCAGGTGTCCAGATGCTCCGTGGACATCGGGCGTGCAGTTCCAGACCACCTGGTCTGATGACCCCTCCACTGACAAGCTCGCCCCCTGCCCTCCCCTGCCCTCTCCCACCCTCCCCCTCCATCTCCACCATCTGTTTCTGTATCTATATCGTCTATATTTATATGCCTGTACACCTACGTCTACATCATCTGTCTACGCCTGTTAAGGACCCATGGCAGCGAGCACCCGGCCCCCACGTGCCTCTTGATGGAAGACGGGGAGGGGTCCCTGCCTTCACTTCTCTGGTTGACCTTGGCTTTAGAAGCGTCCCATTTCCCTCATCGTGGGCCTCTGCAAACAACCCCACCGCGTGGCTGTGGGGAAGGGGCGCAGAGGACAAACGTCTCTTTGGGGGGGGGGCACCCACCAAAGAAGCAGGGACGTGAGCTGCCTGCTCCAGAGACCTGGGACATACCATGGCTCTATCTTAGCGTCGAGTGGGAAGGGTGGGTGTGGGAATTCTCCTGAAACGATCGGGTAAATGGAGGCACTGAGATGCCTCGCTCCGACCCAGGTCGCACAGCTGGGGAGAAGGGGAGAAGGCAGCCTGCGGCTTCGTCTTTAAGGGCACATTTCACAGGAACGCAGGCGCCTGGGACAGGCAACCAGAAGACGTGTCGCTGGATGTGCTGGTTAGGCCATTGTGTCAGCTCAGCCAGGTACCCGTGCCCAGTTGTTTGGTCAAGCAAGCACTGGGCTAACTAAGACAAGGGCATTTATGGACATTAATCACCATTGACTACTGCAGTGGTAAATCATAGATAGCTGGTTATAATTACATCAATCAGGGAGATTGCCGTCAGCAATGAGTGACGCTTAACCCGATCGATTGAATGCCTTAAAAGGGGAAGTGACTCCAGCATTGAGAGAACTTCCCAGCTCGTCTTTGGACAGCCAGCATCTCCCAGAATTCGTCAAGGACCTTCACTGCACTTTCACTGCACCCTGGCTGCACCTGCTGCGGGACCTGGACTTGTGCCTCCCCACGGCTGCGAGGGAGACTCTCACCGAGTCGCACACATTGACAGACACCTCTTGTGACTCTGCTTCCCTAGAGAGCCCTGACTAACACGCTGGACCTCTGCTGTGGAGGAAAGTCCATGCAGGTGGCTCAGGCAGGGGAGCAGGAAAACGCTGGCCAGTTTTGCGGCGGACTGAGAGCAGCACTCTGTGTCCTTCTAGCAGGCCCTCGAGGGCACTCCCACCCCTCCGTCAGGTCTGACGGGAGCCACCAGCACAGAACCCCACCCCACCCAAGCCTGGCCAAACTCAGGGCCCAAACACATTCCCTGGTAGCCGTGGCTGGTCCAAGGGGTGGGCCTGCTACCCGGCTGGGTGGGGGAGAAAGAAGTCTTCCTGCTGGCCGTGCTTGGGGTGCTGCTGAGCGCTTCGGTCCTATCTTCCTTGCCACCTGGAGACAGCCTGTCTGCAGAATGAAGCCGCACACGGAGGGAGACGCCGACTGGAAGACTAGGTGATGGAATGGGAGCACTCAGCCATCCCTGAACCCAGCGCCTCCTCTGGACTTCCCCGCCCCGTGAGCTTGTCCATGCAGTCAGGTTTCAGCCAGAAAAGCAGAGCCCGAGGAATCGTGTATGTGTAAGTATGTATATATGGGCCTAGGCAGGGACGTGGCTTCCACGCCTGAGGCGCTGCTTAAGCCGTAAGTCCCAGAGTGACAGGCCAGTGAAGAAGGGCAGGCCACAGCAGGCTGCACCCCGAGGCGAGGGCCACGGCTGGGGTCCACAGGGCAGTCAGGGGAAGGGAAAGCACTTGCTGACTCGGAAGCGGCTTGGAGTCTCTCCCTCAGGGAAAGCCTAAGCCCCCCTTAAAGAGCTTCCAGCGGCCTGAGTCCGGCCCACCCAGGGTAATCTCCCTTTAACTTAGAGGCAGCTGGTTAGGGTCTTCAGTCACAACTACAGAGCCCTACACAGCAGCTTCTAGGCCAGGTGCGTGCACGCCACCAAACGGCCAGTCTCCCATCCTCCAACGCTCACGCTGTGCCCTAGATGGAACATACTAGAAAGAATTCTGGGGCGTGTGGTTCATCCTAAAAAAGTTGATGCACCAAAAACCACCACACTCATACATTCTCTTTTTATCCCCCTTAAGCTAAATTAGAGCTGGGTTTCTGTCACTTAGGATGAAAGGGCTCTTGACTCAGCTGCCACTTACTGACAACTATTAAGTCACTTAATTCTTACTCATAGGCAAATGAGATGGTATTTGTAGCAGTTTATATTTATGAATTCAAGAAGAGATACGGGTTATGTTTGTAAACTGGTCTGTTCCTCTGGGTGTGACGCCCTTCGACTGTATTAGATTCAGCTGAGAAGGCTTGGATTGCATTACGTTAAGACCAGGGCTTTGATTCGCCAGCCCGAGGGTGTAACTCAGGTGACATCCTCACCTCTTGGTGGGCTGTATAAACAGACCCTTGCCCAAGAAGACACAGAGAGGAAGGTACATGGAAGAAGAGAGCGAGAACTGGGTCAGTTTTGATCCTGGAGCTCCGGGGAGAGATGAGCCATGCTCCTGAAAGTTTACAGCTGGCCTTGTGAGGAGAACAGCCCACAGCTGCGATCGGAAGACGCTGGGCCCACGGAGCCTTCAGAGGGAGAAGGAAGGGGAGACCAGGCAGAGGGCCCCGCCATCTCGCTCCAACACGCGGCAACTGACTTGGGTGAGAAAGCAGCCTTGAGTTGGACTCTAGGGCCTTGTGACTGTCAGCTTCTACCCCAAACAAACACCTTTCTAAAAGCCAAGAGATTTCTGGTACTTGGCACCAGCACCCCTTTGGCTAATACAATATTGTCTATACTTTTTGTGACTGAGGCTCAGAGAAGTGAAGAAACTTATTCAAAGACACAGCTTCAAATAATGTCTTCCCTGCTGGTGCTCCTGCACTTGGGTGTGTGGATTTCTTGTGCAGTTTAGAAGCTGACTTCAAGCAGAACTGCCTTTGTAGCTAAAAAGAGAGCCCAAGAGGAGGTTGTCTCCAGCTGATGGCGGGTGACAGAAAGAGGCCGAGCCTAGCGCCGTGCCCGGTGCCTGGCCTCGATGCCACATCGACGGAGGTAATCAACGGCCGGCCTGTTTCCCTGTTTTGTTTGTGTCGGATTTTGGGGGGTTATTTAAGGTTTTATTTGGAGGCCTATTCCTACCTGAAATAGCTCAGATCTTGATCTCTCCTCAACCACTGGCCAGTCACAACGTCGTGTTGATGTGGCATAAACCCCGTGCAAGAACGATCAAGAAGGAAGGAGAGAAGGCACAGATGACCAGTAGCAGGGACCGTGGCAGATTTCACAGACGTTACAATATAGTAGGCAGATGGTGGAATAACTTCATGGCAACAGATTCCACAACCTTGAAGAAAGGACTCGGCGGGGGAGACGACAGCAGAGCCGTTTTGAGATGGGAATCAGAGAGCTGCACCTCCGAGGCCAGATGAGGGCTCTGGGGTCCTGTCCTTCCTTCTCCTTTGTGGCTTTGACACACCTGATGGCATCCTTCTTAAAATTTCCTGCATTCGGCTTCTATGCAACACTCTTAAGCTCCAGACATAATGGAGCAGAGAAGAGCTGTTTTGGCTGTGCCATGTCCAGATTCTGACCCACAGAACCCGTAATCATAATAAAAGGGTTGAGTTTAGCCGTTGTTTTTCCTATCTTCTAACAGTTCCTTTTAAACCTCCCTCTTCCTCCAACGCAGAACCCACTGCCAGATTTGGGGGTATTTTCTTGCATATTTGTGGTGGTTTGAAGCTGTGCTCACCTGAGAAAATGATGCTCTTAAGGCTGGTCCATCCCCGTGGGCGTGAGCCTATGTGGGGGCCTCTGGATCAGGGGGCCTCGGCCACGGGCCTCCGGGTCAGGTGTGCCCGGCCAGGGGCCTCGGGGTTTCGGGTGTGCCCGGCCAGGGGCCTGTGGATCGAGTGGCCTCGGCCAAGGGCCTCTGGATTAGGTATGCTCGGCTAAGGGACTTTAGGTTAGGTGGCCTCGGCCGAGGGCCTGCGGGTCGGGTGTGCTCGGCCGAGGGCCTCTGTATCGGGCGGCTTCGGCCGAGGGCCTCTGGGTTAGGTGGCCTCAGCCAAGGGCCTTTAGGTTAGGTGGCCTTTGCCACCGGCCTCTGGATTAGGTGGCCTCAGTTAAGGTGTGGCGCCGGGTAGAACTTAATCCCCTATAAGGGAATGAAATTCAGACAAAAATAGAGAAAGCCACAGGAGCAGGAGGCTGTGGGCCAGGACGCCTGGAGGAGGGGGTTGCCCAGCGGGCACCGCCACGCGCCTTGCCATGTGACAGAGGAGACCAGGAGCGCTGGCAGCCAGCCTTTGGGGGGAGGGCATCGCCCGCTGATGCTGTGATCTGGACTTGCTGCTGCCTCAGCACCGTCAGCTTGCCTGCCAATAAATCCCCATGCAGTGGTAAAAGCCAGCTCCTTCTGCAGTGCTGCATTTTGGCAGCCCAGCAGGTGGAGCGAGAGTCACGGGCACCGGACCACTGGCGCCACGACCCCGCTAAGACGTGGCAGAGGTTCTGCGTCGCCACCAGGACGAAGCCCAGCTCTCTCTGGCCTTCCTTGCTGGTCTCATGCTCTTCCCAGGCCTGTCTCTGGTCCCTGCCCACGTGGGCCTGGATTCGTCCAAATGCTAATTCCCACTGTTGCTGCACCGGCACGTCTTCCTGCCCCAGAGAGCAGCAAGTCTCCTGGATGATTGGGAGAGTGCAGACCCCCAGACCCCTTCCCTCCTTGTCAGCCTTTTCTCCAGGAACAGTTAGTGACCCTAAAGCACCAGGGGTTCTGCGAAAGAAGATGAAAATAATGTGGGTTATTTCCTAAGTCTCTGAATAAAATAATAGCTATCTGTGAGGATGCTGGAGCCAGTCGCCCCTTCAAATCCCAGTTCTACCACTTATTAGTGTGGCTTTGTGCAAGTTACTTACCCTTTCTGTGCTTCAATTTCCCTACCCATATCAAGAGGGAGTAAATAATACCTTTTTCACAGAGTCATGGTAAGGATTAGATGAGTCAGTACGTGAAATATGTGTCAAGTGCTCAGAATGGCGGCTGCAGAGGGTGTTTGGATAAACGTTTGTTTAAAATGGAACAAATCTCCTGCAGGTAGTTGCCGCGAGCCCTTCTCAGGACTGTTCAGTGCGCCTTTGGGAGCCTCGCGCCTCCTCTCCAGCTGGGTACACAGACAGATCCGTGTTTCCACAGCACCGCCGGCGAACGGGAGTTACGCCTCTGTCCCCATCGCTGTGATTTTATCACTGTAATGGTTGGCATCTCTCCGTTCGTCTACTGGCTTTTACTCATTTCTCATCCCTGAAATCTGAATCCTGGGATGGCCTCAATAACTGTGTTGATTCTTACTCTGATTTTACAAACATGGTAACTCAAGCGCAATACAAGCTAAATGAGTTATTCCAAGTCAGGTGGTAATGGGTGGCTAAATAGGCAGAGACTAAACCTTTCAGCCCTTTCCTCTAACTGCCAGGTGTGCAGCCACCGGCACACCTGTAACTCCAGGTACATTTAAACATTATTTAAAAATTCATACATTCATAAAATAACCCATATACTTTTTTAAGATTTGTTTTACTTTATTTTTTCTTCCCCCCCCTTCCCCTGCTCTGCTGTTTTTGCTGTGTCCATTCACTGTGTGATCTTCTGTATCTGTTTCTTTCTTTTTTAAGATTTATTTTATTTATTTCTCTCCCCTTCCCCTCCCCCCCCACCCCGGTTGTCTGTTCTCTGTGTCTATTTGCTGCGTCTTCTTTGTCTGCTTCTGTTGTCAGCGGCACGGGAATCTGTGTTTCTTTTTGTTGCATCATCTTGCTGCATCACCTCTCCGTGTGTGTGGCACCATTCCTGGGCAGACTGCACTTTCTTTCGTGCTGGGCAGCTCTCCTTATGGGGTGCACTCCTTATGTGTGGGGCTCCCCTACGCAGGGGACACCCCTGCGTGGCACGGCACTCCTTGCGCGCATCAGCACTGCGCGTGGGCCAGCTCCACACCGGTCAAGGAGGCCCGGGGTTTGAACCGCGGACCTCCCATGTGGTAGGCGGATGCCCTAACCACTGGGCCAAGTCCGCTTCCCATGTATCTGTTTCTTTTTGTTTTCTCTTCTTATCTTCCTCCTCTAGGATTCACCGGGATTCGATCCTGGGACCTCTGATGTGGAGAGAGGTTCCCTGTCACTTGCGCCTTCTTAGTTCATGGTCTCTGCTGCGCTTCACCTTCACGACTCTCCCTTCATCTCTTTTGCTGCATCATCATCTTGCTGCGTGGCTCACTTGCGCAGGCACTGGCTCACCACACCGGCGCTCGGCGCACTGTGGAGGCGCTTGGTTTGTTGTGTGGGCACTCGGCTCATCAGGCGGCACGGCTTGCTGCGCAGGCACGCTTTCTCGTCTTCTTTTTCAGCAGGAGGCCCCGGGGATGGAACAGGGCCCACCCATATGGCAGCCAGAGGTCCTATCACTTGAGCCACATCCGCTTCTCATAGGGCCTATTTTTGAAAGAATGTTTCCCCTGAGCCCGCCGGTTGTTTTAGGGTCAATCACTATAATTCCTGGAAAGCCAGGACCACAGGGGAGGAGGTGGACCTGCCTCCTTCTAATCACTCAGAGTATTTGCTGAATGTCTGGATAATTCTGAGGCCTCGAATCCAGTAAGGACAGGCTGCTTTCCACCCTCCAACTTTCCAAGTGTGGGCGCCAGCATGGCATCACGCAGAGAACCGGGGCCCTGGGGACGTGCCCTCTCCTTCCAGCTGCCAGCCATCGACGCTGCCCGGGCCTCCTCGCGGGCCCCTGGGCCTCCTGGCAGCTCGCCAAGGCACAGGACCCTCCTGGCTGTGCAGCCCTGGCTCCCGACCTGTGCCCTCTCCCGCAGGCGGAGGCGCGTTTCATTCCGCAGTTTGCGTCTTGTTTGTGTGTGTGTGTGTGTCCCGTTTTAACCACGGAGACTCGCGGACACTTGTGTCTCAGGCCTCCCGCCCATTGACCTCCCAAGACGGGTTTTCCTCCGTGACTTGAAACAAATGCAGTTAATGAGAATGAGCTGAAAGCCCCTGTGCCGAGCCTTGGGCGTCCCGGCCTCCAGCCCCTCGCCAGTAGAAGCGCCTTCCAGATGGAAGGACTGAAGCTCGAGGCTTTGCCCACGGACAAGAGCGGAGCCAGGCGAGCCACCCGCGCTTCGCGGAGCTCCTGGGTCGCGGGCCCAGCACCGGGGCGCCACCGCGTTGCGCTCGTCCAGTTCCCTTCGCTTCTCCCAGCGTCTCGGCTCCCGGGGCAGGAGGGGCGGGGAGCGGGGCGGGGAAGGGGCGGGCGGGGAGGGGCGTCGGCGCGCTGTCACCGGTGTCACGCCGCCCTCCCCGCCCCTCGGCCGGCGGCGTGGGAACGCGGCGGAGCGCGCTGCGGAGGCCGGGCGCGTGGGGCGCGGGCGCGCGGGCTTCTCGGCGCGGCCCCCGGAGCTCGCTGGCGCCGGAGCTCGCCGCGGCGCGGAGCCCCCGCCACCCGGGCGCCGCCGACGCCGCTCCCCGGCCCGGCCCCGCCATGGAGCCTTCGCCCAAAGACGCGGAGCCGGCGGCCGCGGCGGCCGAGCCCCGGGGGGCGTCGGCGTCCAGCGGGGTGGTGGTGCAGGTGCGCGAGAAGAAGGGCCCCCTGCGCGCCGCCATCCCCTGCATGCCCTTCCCGGTGGCCGTCATCTGCCTGTTCCTCAACACTTTCGTGCCGGGCCTGGGTAAGAGGCGGCGGCCGCCACCGCGGCGCGGGGGCTGGGGGGCCGGGACCCCCGCGCGGCGCCCCGGGGCGGCAGGTGGGCCCCCGCGCCCCGCAGGCAGGGGACGCGCGCCGCGTGGTCGTCCGCGGGCGGAGGCGCGGGGCGCGGGGGCCGAGCCGGGCAGGGCTGGAAACTTTGCGGGGCGGTCGGAGCCTCGGGCGGTGCCCGGGGCCCCCGCGCAGCGCTCGAGCCCCCCCCCCCCCCCCCCCCCCCGCCGTGGCCGCGCACCCTTCCGCGCGCGTGCCTGCCTCGGAGAGCGCGGGGTCGGGCGAGGGGCGCGGGGGCAGACCCGCCGGCCCGGGGACCCCGGAGCGCGCTGGCGGGGTGCGGCCCCCTGGGGCGAGCCCGCCCCATCCCGGGCGCCCGGGGCTGGGGAGCGACTTGTCTGCGTGGAGGCCGCGGGCGCGCCTGGCCAGGGGACACCTGACTCCCCCCCGACCCTCCGTTCCTGGGGAGCGGAGAGCGCACCCATGCCCTGCTGGGGTCGTCCCCGGCCGCTCAGGGGGGCACAAGGCCTCGCGGTCCGGGATTTGAAAACAGCCCGGCGCCGAGGTGGGCGGGAGGGCAGAGGCAGGAGACGACCCCCCGCGCGCCCTCCCGGCCCCGCACCCACCCGCGCCCACCGACTCCGCCGGCTGCGCCTGGCTCCCCGGAAAGGTCGCCCCCCTTTCCGCGCTGGAGGCGGCCGGGCGCGCCCAGGCTGCCCCGGGAGGAAGCCTGGGTGCACACGAGCCGCTCGCAGCAGAGGGTCCGAGTTCTCCAAAGCGGAGGGCTCCCCACGCGCCCACCCACGCCGAGCGGCCCGTGCCCCGGCGCCTCCTCGTCTTCTGCCCGGGCGAGCAGCAAACCTGTCCACCCGCGGAGCAGCAGGTCAGGTGGCTGCAGGGGGTTTCCCCGGCCGGGGCCGCAGGCAGCCCGCGGGGTCGGGGGAGGGGGCGCCGGCTGCGTTTGGTGACAGCAGCTGCCTTCCCCCGCTCTGCAGGGCGAGAGAGCCTGGGCGGCGGCCCCTTTCCGCTGCTTAAGGTGGTATTTTGAGGAAACCAGGACGCTGGCGCAGGCGCG
Source organism: Dasypus novemcinctus (assembly GCF_030445035.2). NCBI lineage: Eukaryota > Metazoa > Chordata > Mammalia > Cingulata > Dasypodidae > Dasypus > Dasypus novemcinctus. The sequence goes on from NC_080685.1 coordinate 935,026, forward strand.
AGGCTGCCACAGGTGCCGGCGGGAGCGCCCGCCCCGGACACCACCGGCCCCGCCTCCGCGCCTTTCCCACGCTCAGCCCTGTCGCCCCCTCGCCTGTCCCCACTCCCTCCTCCCTGCCTGAGGGTCCAGCTGTCCCCCTTGACGCCTCTATGGGATGTGGGTAAGCAACTTCTAGGAAACCAGAAGAAAATAAGCAAACTGCAGAAGACAAAACTGTGATCCACGGATGTATGAATTTTCATTGAATTTTCAGTGACCAAGTCCAGGCGTTGTCCGTTTTGGGGGTCCTGGGTCAGCGCGGGGTTCACAGCCCCTGCTCCTCCCCTCGCGAGGGGCGCTCCCCACACCCAGCCCCGCAGCGCCGACCTCTCCTGGTGTGCCCGGGATGCCCTGTGGGGCTGGGGTCTGCCGAGGGAGGTGGGCCCCCTGCTCCTGCGCCTTCGGCTGAGCTGTGCTGGTCCCTTCCTGGGTGCAGTACCACGGGGGTGGCCTGGGGGCAGCTGTGGGGACGGCTGTGGGGGTGGGCCCTGGGAACCGTGGGGACAGCTGGAGGGGGCGGCCATGGGGGCGGCCAAGGGGGCAGCCGTGGAGCCACAGTGGGCCTGCTGCCCGCCGCCCGCCGCCCCCCGCCCCCCGCCCGCCGCCCCCCGCCCCCCGCCCGCCGCCCCCCGTCCCCCGCTTGCTGCCCCCTGCCCGCCGCCCGCCGCCCCCCGCCCCCCTGCCCGCCGCCCCCCGCCCCCCTGCCCGCCGCCCCCCCGCCCCCCTGCCCGCCGCCCGCTGCCCCCGTGCTTGCTGCCCCCTGCCCCCTGCCCCCTGCCCCCCTGTCCCCCTGCCCCCTGCCCCCCTGCCCCCCTGCCCACTGCCCCCGCCCCCTGCCCCCTGCCCCCGCCCCCCTGCCCGCTGCCCCCCGCCCCCCTGCCCGCTGCCCCCTGCCCCCCGCCCCCCCTGCCCGCTGCCCCCTGCCCCCCGCCCCCCTGCCCGCTGCCCGCTGCCCCCCGCCCCCCGCCCCCCGCCCCCCTGCCCGCTGCCCCCTGCCCCCTACCTGCTGCCCCCCTGCTCCCTGCCCACTGCTCTTTGCCTACTGACCCCTGCCCCCCTGCCCACTGCCCCCTGCCCCCTGCCCCCTGCCCGCTGCCCCCTGGCCCCTGCCCCCTGCTCCTTGCCTGCTGCCCCCCTGCCTGCTGCCCCTGCCCCCTACCTGCTGCCCCCCTGCTCCCTGCCCACTGCTCTTTGCCTACTGCCCCCTGCCCCCCTGCCCCCCTGCCCACTGCCCCCTGCCCCCTGCCCCCTGCCCGCTGCCCCCTGGCCCCTGCCCCCTGCTCCTTGCCTGCTGCCCCCCTGCCTGCTGCCCCTGCCCGCCGCCTGCTGCCCCCTGCCTCCTGCCCCTTCTCTATCTGCCGTGGAGCCTTCGCCAGCAGAGTCCAGGCAGGTCTTGCAGGCAGCGTGTGTGCTGCCCCCCCGCCACCGAAGGCCCCAGTTCCTGGAAATCTCCCTTTTGGTTCCCATCGCGTTTCCAGGGCTGTCTGGCTCATCCGAAGCTCCTGTGAAAACTGAATATTCATGTCTGGCTCTGCCCTTTGAGGAAATTCAGCTTCTCTCAGCCCACTCCCTCGCTCACCCGACAACCCAGAGCCCCCTCCACACGCGGCTGGGAGGCGAGCGCCGCGATCACGGCTCTGGGCTGGCGGGGGGGTGATGGCGCGGGGCCGGGCTCTGGTGGTGGCGAAGTCCTCAGGGGCCCCGAGGGAGCCCCCAGAGCGCGCGTGGGTGAGACCCGGCGTCCAAGGGCCCCCCGGCCGGCTTCACTCACCCCCGCTCCCGGGACGCGGGCTGGACGACAGGGCCAAAGGCCCCCTGTTTTTTCCTGAAAACCTGCTTCCGTCCAGATCCTCTCCTTATTTGCAGAAGGGACGAGAGCATGGACGCAGCCGAATGTCGCGCTCCACCCCGCCTGCGGGAAGGGGCGTGGCCCAGGGCCCCCCAGTCCTCCTGGAGGCCTGCAGCCTCGCTGCCTGCCGGGGCGGGGGCTCCTCTCCGGGGAGGGGGTGGGGATGGAAGTGCTGAGACCCACCGGACTCCTCGTGGCATAATTCAAGTCAGTGGAAAACAACGGGAGAAGGAGAGCTGCCGCCCTGGGCAGCCGAGCGCGCTGGACGCTGCCCCTGCGTGTTCCCGCAGGCGGGCAGGGGAGCACATACGTCACTTGCGTTTGTCCGAGAGCAGCTGTCAAGCCCCAGAGGGCCCGGGAGGTGCCTCTTGTCAGGAGTCTAGGTGTACTTTCATTTGTAAAAGTCACGTCTCTCTCGATTGATTTGGGAAAATGAGAACGTTGATGAGTCGGATGGTGACGGGAAAGTGGGAGGGAGGAGTCTTCCCCGACAGTGAACCGTTCCATCAGACCAGTTGTCTGCTAATCTACTGCTGAGGTTACATAAATATTTCCTCTACCCACTCGGCGCCGTGCCCTGGGGCTCCGCTTGCCCAGTGAGAGCTCCAGGCTGGCTCGGCCCTGGGTCTCTCTCTTCTAGGCCCGTGGCTCCCACTGACGATTAACCAGACCCTACCTCGTGGCGTCTTTTCTGTTGTCGGCTTTTGTATTTAAGTTCATTCTCTGTCTGTTTCAGTGGAATCTAAGTTCCTTGAGAACAGTGACTACTTTAAATTTCTCCGTGGTATAGTTGTCCAATACCTTTATTTTATATATAATTGAGGTAGTCCTGAGGTTGAAAATTCCCAGAAAATTTATCTCCTTCTCAACCTTCCTTTGAAAAGTTACTTGAGGATGTAGTTAGGCAAAATAAAGGAGTAAATCAAGACAGAAGATATGGAATCCAGGAAACAATTTGGGCAGCCACAGAAAGCAGCCTCAGGATGAAATTGCTTAGCAGGCCTGGGAATTCACCAGTTCTCATTAGAGCGGGAGGACGGAAGCTCCAGGAAAGAGAAATCTGAGGATGCATGAGGGGAGACATTTCACGGGGTAGAGAGTGAGAAGTTAAGGATGTAGTGAAAAACACAGAGCAAGTGAGGCGGCTGTGGCTCAGTCCACTGGGCTCCCGTCTACCATAGGGGGGCCCTGGGCTTGCGTCCTGGGGCCTCCTTGTGAAGGCAAGCCGGCCCTCGCCCGCGGAGAGCTGATGCAGCAAGATGACGCAACAAAGGGAGACAAGCAGACACAGAAGAATGCGCGGCGAATGGACACAGAGCAGACAGCAAGCAAGCGGCAAAGGGGGGCATAAATAAAAAATGATAAATCTTAAAAAAAAAACACAGAGCAAGCAAGAAGGTGATCAGTAACTACAGTGAAGACAGAAAGTTATACGAAAGAATTAAGACCCAGAAATGAAGCAACCTGCCCGAGATCAGAAGCAAAAGGAAGAAAGGAAAGACTCCAGAGAGCAGAAGGTGCGAGAAAGAACTTGGGGATATCGGGGATGTGGTACAGAAGGTGTATGAGGCGTCAGACACTGAAGGCAAAACAAATTGTTCAGAAAGGCAGAATGCAAACACGAGGCAACCCAAAACGCCGCCGATCTGAGCGCAGTGGCGCTGAGGAAGCTCCCCGGCACGGAGGGTGGGTGCGGGTGGGACGGTGGCGCTGTGGGCTCTGGGCCACTGCTTCGCTCTGCGGGGAGGAACATTCGCCAAGCCACAATAACGTAAATGCTCGTTTTCAACCAAGCCGACCTCAGACAAGGCACCGCGGACGACGTAGTTTTAGTTGTAAAGGAGATGGTAAAGATTTCCTGCCCTGACGATATAAGATGAAAAACAGGCTGGAGAAGCTGGGAGGAGGAAGAGGAGAGAAGGGGAAGCGGGCAGATTCGAGGCTCGGTGCCGCCTTCTGCCTGTCTTCCCTGAAGGAGCCTGCGGTCCCCGCCTGGGCCGCTGTGCTCGGGTGGGAGAGCGCCCGCTTCCTGCCCCCGGGGGCAGCCTCGCCACGGCCTTGCGCTGGCCGACTGAGCGTGCGTGGAAGTGACGGGCGGCGCGTGTGCATCCCCTCCGCGTGGGCGCAGCAGCTCTCGCCCGGTGTCCCGGGAACGAGAAGGGCGCGTTTTGAGGTTCTGTCGTGGTCGGCCTGGGGGCTGCCCTTGCTTCCGACAGAGCCCACGCCGTGTCCAGGGCACAGTAGAGGCGTGGGACATGGCGGGGACCGGGAGGTATTGTTTCTAGCGGATAGACTGGGAAAAGAGGCCCCGGCGACGGCCAGCGGGTGAACTGAGTGCTGATGAGACCGGGTGGGGTGAGGGCGGAGGGACACCAGGGCGGGTGCAAATTCCCGTGCGGGAAGTCCACGCGTGACGACTAACATGGAGAAGCCGAGTCAAGCAGGGCTCGCGGCGCTTTGGAGATGAAGGCGCCTGGGAGAGCGCCGGCCCTTCCGGCCCCGCCCGTGCTTGGGTGTCCTGCCTCCTTCTCATGCCCACGTCGTCAGGGTCACCGTCAGCTCCAAGTCGCGGGAGCCGAGCTCCCCTCTGTCCCGGCTTCCCCCATCCCTCGGCAGCCCTGCGGGTGCCGCCCCCCTGGGAGCCCTTCCTCCCTGTCGCCGGCCGTCCCAGCCTCTCCTCCCGGCCTTCCCCGCTTCCTTCCTCATCGCTAGACCTCTGAGGCTGGGGCGCCCAGAGCCTTGGTCTTCTCTCTCCCGCCCGCACGCTCCCCCGCGCTGCACCCCAGGCTCCTGGCGTCATCCCGCCCGCAAGGGGGTCGAGGGGGCCCTCACGGCCACATCCCCAGCTCCGGTCTCCCGTGGGCTGCAGGGTCCAGCTGTGTGCCCAGCTTCGCCCCTGTGCAGTCGGAAGGCGGCCTCATGTCCACCTCCAGCTCCTGCTCTTCCTCCCAAGCCGTTCTCCTTCCCCTTCCCGGAGCCTGGGCCCAGGCGGGGGCTCACCCCTAACTCTGCCTTCGCCCTGTCTGCTGGGACAGCCCCCGTCTCCCCCCCCCCCTGCCGCTTCTCACCACTCGCCCTCCTCCCGCCCGCACCCCTCTCCCCCCCGGGCTGTGCCGCAGCCCCCTGTGGACAGGAGCCCCTGTTTATCCCTGCCCAAGCCTGTCCTCAACGCGTACCAGGGCAACCTTTCAAATCCCAGGTCCATCAAGCGCTCTGGGGCATGAATCCTCCCATGGCTCCCCTTCTTCCTGCCTCAGCTGGCGCTTTCCAGTAGAAAGACCCGGAAGAGCCACAGGTGTCCGCTAAGCCGCTCTGATAGCCGCAGTGTGCCACGTGAAGAGGTGCAGGTGAGCGTCACGTTGCTGTGTCCTGTTTAACTCCATAGATCCAAAGTATTATCATCTCAACACCTAATGCAGAAATTACCGCACAGCGCGTTTTCGTGCTCCGTCTTCAAAACCTGGAGTGTCCGGGTCCTTACTGCACGGCTCGGGGGGGCTAGCCCCTCTCCCCCACCCCGCTGCAGCCGCACGGCTCTGGGCCACTGCCTGAACACCCCGCGGGCCGGCTCCGTGGGCCCTGCGCGCTCTGCCCGGCGTGCTCGTCCGACGGCCGTCTCTGTGCGTCTCGCTGCGTCCTCGGGCCCCCGTGGGTGTCCCTGCCCCCAGCTCCCTGCCTTCCCGGCTTCGTTTTCCTTTAACTGCTCTCACTGTTAAATACACCGTTTCTTTTACCCATCTTTTCTGTTGCCTGGCTCCCCTGTTGTGACTGGATGTCCCACGGGGGCTTTTCTGTTTCGTTTTGGTCTGTTTAGTTCACTCATTGCTGTACCCCGGCTCCAGCAGGGTGCTGTTCTAAGAGGCCGTCAGTGATCAGCTGTCGAGGCAGCGAAGGTGGGCTCAACGGGGCTGAACTCGGAGCGGACACCCGGGAAACGAGTGGGTGCTCTTCATGAAAAGCCTTCTTCTCCTGATTTTAGTTTTTTGCACCATGTTTGTGTAATACTTGGATTCTTTTTAGAGGATAATAATCAATGTTTGCGAAGGACAAAGGACTTTCTATTCTGCTAATGAAAATGAAAATTGGGACAGCTTTTCTGGAAAACAGATAAGGAATTATGTATCAAATGTCTCAAAAATGTTCCTATATTTTAATTCATTAATTCCACTTGTAGGAATTAATTCTAAGGAAACAACCAGAAACATGGACAAAAATTTAAGTATTAAGGTGTGCTCTGAATTGTTATTAAAGTATTGAAAAAAACCCAAACGATAACAATAGAATAGAAGAGGGACACAGATGTGGCTCAACTGATAGAGCGTCCACCTACCATATGGAGGGTCCAGGGTTCAAACCCCGGGCCTCCTGACCCGCGTGGAGCTGGCCCCCACACAGTGCTGATGTGTGCAAGGAGTGCCCTGCCACGCGGGGGTGTCCCCTGTGTAGGGGAGCCCCATGTGCAAGGAGTGCGCCCCGTAAGGAGAGCTGCCCTGCACGAAAAAAGCGTAGCCCTCCCAGGAGTGGCACTGCACACACGGAGAGCTGATGCAGCAAGATGATGCAACAAAAAAGAGACACAGATTCCTGGTGCCACCTGACAGGAATACAAGCGGACACAGAAGAACACACAGTGAATGGACACAGAGCAGACAACGGAGGGGGCGGGGCGAGGGAGAGAAAGAAAATAAATCTTAAAAAAAAAAAAGTCATTTAAAGAATGGAAAAATGGCTAAACAGCTTATGCGCTATCCTCACGGTGGAATGTTATGCTTCCAGTAAAATGCTGTTTCCTTTGTGGTGGGGAGATGTTTAGGATGGAAGGGAAAGAGAGGTCGAGTGAGTATTGCTTCTATCAGGATGATTCAAACATTCTTTATTTGCTTGGTTCTGAGGCATCTCCTTTTCTCATATTTTGATGTTTCTGAATTCCAGATGTATCATTTGATATAGAAAGAAATAATTTCTTTTTTTCTTTTTTTCTTAAAAAGGTTTTGCGACATCAGTGGTGCATTTGTTTTTAAGATTTATTTTTTATTTACTACCCCCCCCCCAGGTTGTCTGCTCTCTGTGTACATTTGCTGTGTGTTCTTCTGTGGCTGCTTCTGTCCTTATCAGCGGCACCGGGAGTCTGTGTCTCTTTGTCGCGTCATCTTGCTGCGTCAGCTCTCTGTGTCCCACGGGCCCTCCCAGTGTGAGAATTGAGGCGCTTGCGCTGGGACCTCGAGCTCCAGCCACCCACGCGGTCACCACTGGGCAGCCCGCCCACGTCCCTGAGGCTGTCGGCACTGGGGCCCGTCCACCCCAGAAGGTGGACTGGCCTTGGGGGATGAGGGCCAGGAGAGCGGTCAGCATGGAATCGGGGCCTGGGTCTAATGGCCGGGGGAGCACGTGTCCCCAGAGCCGAGTTAGATGGACCGGCGGGTCTCGGCCAGGGCAGGCGGTGGTGCGGGTGGCGTGGGGGCAGCGTGGGGGTGGCACAGGGGTGACGCGGGGGTGGCATGGGGTGGCACAGGGCTGGTGCAGGGATGGGGCGGGGCGGCGCCCTCCTGGGGCGAGCCGGGGCGGGCCGAAGGCGTGCTCTGCGAAGCCTCCAGGCCCTCGAGGTCGTGGTTCCTGAGCTGGACGCCCCCCGAGGCTGCCTGGAGCCTGCGGTGTGGGCCGCGGCAGGTGGGCTTTGCCTCTGGCCCGGGACGTGGGACCCCGAGCTCAGGAATGAGCTGGTGTGTGTGAAGAGCTTACCCCGAGCGCGGCCAGGCCCTGCCTTCCCTGCTTTGAAGGCCACCTCGCCCCTTCGCTGCCAGGCCCGGCGGGGCGTCCCTGCGGCCACGGCTCTGACCCCGACTGTCCTGGCCTGGCTCTGGCCCCTGGATGCCGTCTCTGGCCCGTGCTCCCTGTGCAGCCGCGGCGCCGCCACTTCCCGTGGGAGGATCTGGTCATGCAGCCCCATCGCCTGCCGGTGGCGTCCGCCTGCCACCCAGCCCGTGTCCAGCCGCTTTCGGGTGACCCCTTCATCGAGATACAACCCACGTGCCGTCAGTTTTGCCGTTTGAAGTGTGCAGGTCTTGGTTGCTGGCATTTCACCGCCTTCGGCTCGTTCCCCGTTTTGTCCTCCGGTTGCACGGTCTGACCACACTTTCCTGAGCCTCGGTAACTCAACGCGACGGGGACACCCGCCGGTGAGTGGGGCGGACGCTTGTGGGGGCCGATTCGCCGTTACTGCCCGAGCCCTGCCGGTGCGGGTGAGGGGCCGCGGGGACAGGCCGGCGAGACGCCCGCGCCCGAGGTTTGGGCGCCAGACGTTGCTTCCGAGGTTGTCCTGCTCTATTTTCTGCTTTTTTTTAAAAAAGGAAACTTCTTGCCAAGGAGGAAAATCTCAAGGAAAACGCCGTAGCGGGCGCCGCCGGCTTAGGTGGAAACGTGGGCCTTTGCGTGGTGCGTGAGCCACTTCCTCGAGGGCGCGGCCCTGGGCGTGGCGTTGACCTGTCCAAGGAGAGCGGGTGTCGGGCCGACGAGCCACGGCCGAGCGTGGCCGGCAGCTGAGGGGGCCGTGGGACCCCGTGCATGCCGGCGGCGTCTGCCTCACGGTCGCCGCCTCGCCGGGGCGTCCGTGCGCCAGTCGAGCGTGGTGTGGGTGCCTTCTGCTGTGACCCCTCGGGGCGCCCGCTGCCCACCGCCCGCCCGTCACTCCGGCTCCCACCTCCCTTCCCCTGGGCCCCGGGCCCCCAGCTGCTCATTCCGAGCCGCTGCCCTGGCGCTGTGCTCCCGGGGGACCGTCTGCCCGGCCCTCCCTGCCGTGGCCGTCGGACGTCCACCTGCCTCCGTGGCCCGTCTCGGGGCCCCTCCTCCTTTTGCCTTCCGTGGCCCTCCCGGGACCCTCGAGTCCTGGGACCTCCCTTTGTCCCTGCCCTAAGTTTGCTCTCGTCCTCGTAACCCTCCCTGCTCGCGGTGCGGCCGCACCTGGTGAGCGCGTGGACACGGAGGTGCCTGTGCGGACCGGAGCCGCCTCCTGCTCCCCGAGCCCGGGAGCCTCTGCCCCGGGCCTCGGGGTCCCGCCCAGCCCTCCCAGCTCCGGGAGTAAAGGAGGTGCCATCGGGGCCGGTGACCGTCCCTCCTCCCCGCCGCGTGGATTTCTGAGGCGTTGGTGTCCTGGCTGCTCGGGGGCGCGGTGCCTGCAGCGGGCAGTGAGCTGCCCCGTCACGCGGCTGAGCGCCTGCCCCGGTGGGCTGCCGGGCGGCCACGCGCTCCTCCCGGGTGGGGGCGCCCCAGAGCAGGTCGCCATCCACGGACACCCCGTGTCTCCCAGGTTCGCAGAGGGTGGTCCCGGGAAACCGTCGCTGACGTTTGGGCAATGATCCCCCATGGACGTTGAACCAGGGGCAGGCTTGGCGAGAGTGGGGTACGTGTGTGGCCTCAGAGTGTGTCCCCACAGAAGGCCACAGCTTGCTTGTAACCGCGGGGGATCCACGATGTTTTGACGGGGCGAACAGAACCGGCGTCACGTGAGCTTTGGAAGCGCGACGCGGTGTGAGAGGAGCCAGCCACAAAAGCTGAAAGACCTCGCGCTTCCAGAACGGGCAAAGCCACGGGGACCGGGGAGCTCAGCGGAGGCCCAGGCCCGGGGGGGCAGCGGGAGGCTGGGAGCGACTGCTCAGGGGCGCTGGGCTCTTCGGGGGTGATGGAATGTTCCGGGAGCGACGGTGGGGAGAGTGCACCTCCTCTGTGAAGACACTAAAAGCCACGGGAGTGTTCCCTTCAAGTGGGCCAGCTCTGTGGCATGTGGCGATCTCAGTAGCTATTTTTAAAGCTCCCATTACCAGTGGGGGAGACGACGTGTGGGCCCTGTGCTGTGATATCCTGAGCAGGCCCGCTTCACGTCGTCGTGCTCTCGGGGACGCGCGACCTGCCTCTGCGCACGAGGAAACATCAGACCAGCTCTAACCACGGGGCGTTCTCCAAAACACCTGCCTGTGCTCTCCAAAAATACCGGGTCGTGAAAGAGTACGGGGCCTAAAAAACACGGCAATTAAATGCAAAGTGTGATCTTGCGCTGGCTCCTCGGCGGAGGGAAATAGAATCCCCGAGAAGGTTGTTGCAGCAATTGCCAAAATTGGAATACAGCTTGTAGCTCAGATCAAAGAGTCTCAGCATTCGTTCCCTAAATCTGATGACCACACTGTGGACAGGGAACAGAGTGTCTTTGTTCTTAGGAGACACGCTAATGTGGGAAGGGGTCATGGGCCACGATGTTGCACCCTGTTCACAAACGAATTACATAGAGAGGGGAAAGACCGACAAAGCACACGCAGGAGAGGGTTTAACATCGTCACCTGGGCAGAGTAGACCAGGGTTCTCTGTAACAGTCCTGCAACTTTTCAGTAAGTTTGAAAGTATTTTAAAATAAAAATTTAAAAGCTGTGTGATTAAAAGCCAGACATGCTGGGCTAGTTCAGAGCTGGCAGCTACGCCCTTCCTCCAGCGCTGGGTGCCTAGTCCACCCTCCCCTGCTTCCTGGGGCGCAGGGTCTGCCGGCTCCCGCTCGCTCACGCGGGGCCACTTGGGCTGCGGGAAGAAGGTCTTGTACAAGATGGTGTTGGGGACTTGTTTTTTTTTTTTTAATTTTAAATTTTAATTTTTTTAGGAGGTACTGGGAATCGAACCCGGGACCTTGTGTGTGGGAAGCAGGCGCTCAACCACCGAGCCTCCTCCACTCCTCCACTGGGGACTCTCAAAGGACACTTTCCCAGAGACCCTGCCCCTGACACCTGCAGAGTCCCTGCAGGAGCATTTAGCCGTCACCTCGAGTGGGTGCTGCCCCTCTGGTCCCCCGGCAGCAACGTGGCTGCTGCGCGCGTGCATTTCCAGGAGACAGGAGCCGGCATGCTCCACGGCTCCCGAGCGGCCGGCGGGGATGCGACGAGGGTTCAGCTGGCAGGAAGCGGGTGCTCGGCCAGCACGGGGCAGGCCCCGCGCCGAGAGCGACTTTGGAGAAGCCTTTATTTTCTCGGTTATTTCTTGTGTTGACATTTCGGTGTGAAGTCCAAGAATCCACCGTGGACCTCAGAAGTCCAACCGCACACCCACGGCCCGTGGCCGCGCCCTGCGCAGAGCGCCCGGGGCAGCACCCAGCCTCGGTGACGTGGGTCCAACTGCACACCCACGGCCCGTGGCCCAGCCTTGGTGGGTGGGACTTTCAGGTGGAGTCGTTATGTGGGGTCACCCTGAGGCCTGACTCAGACGGGAAAAAAGACCCCGCACCCCAGGCCCGGCCGGGGGGCTCTGGGTCCTGAGTGGGAGGGGTGGCACAGGCCTCCGGCGCTGCTGCTTGGGCTGGAGGGCTCGGGTGGGCCCAGCTGCGCCTGCTGATGGCTGGTTCCTGACACTGGGGCACCACGAGAAGGGGGCCGTACTGCTCAGACACTGATTTGGGGTACAGGAAGAGCAGACAAGAAAAACCTCGGGATTGGCAAGACGCAGGGTCCCTCGGGCTCACCTTGGGGCGGGACATGTGTCGTTTACTTTTTCTGCTGGTGACTCGTCTGAGCCGAGCACTCAAGGCAGTGGGCCGCGCCGGGCGGTGGGCCGTGCTGGGCAGTGGGCCGTGCCGGGCGGTGGCTGCGCCGGGCGGTGGCTGCGCCGGGCGGTGGCCGTGCTGCGCGGTGGGCTGTGCTGGGCGGTGGCTGCGCCGGGCGGTGGCCGTGCTGCGCGGTGGCCGTGCTGCGCGGTGGCCGTGCTGGGCGGTGGCCATGCTGGGCGGTGGCCGTGCTGGGCGGTGGCCGTGCTGCGCGGTGGGCTGTGCTGGGTGGTGGGCCGTGCCGGGTGGTGGCTGTGCCGGGTGGTGGCTGTGCCGGGTGGTGGCTGTGCTGGACCTCTGCCTGGCCCCCAGAGCCGGGCCTGCCTTGTTGGGGGCACTCGGGACTTGCTTGGAGACGGGAAAAGCTCGCCTTGGGGCAGGCACGAAGGGCCGCGGGGAGTGGCCTTCTCCTGTGCTGCTTCTGTCCCTTCTCTCCACATTCTGCATGGGGTCCCCACCCCATCCCTGGGTGAGGCGTCCCCTCCGCCGTGAGGGCCGCGCGGCTGGTTCCTGTTAGAAGCTCGGTGAGAACTGACACCGACTAGGGGTTGAGCAGAGTTTGCGTTAGAACCAAGTGGCCGCTCTCGGGTGGTCTGGCCCCGGCCACTCCCACCCTGGTTTCCTCGTTTTCCACGTGTCCCTCGCGGCTCTCCTGCGCGTTCCCAGCTGTCCCCCGAGCACGCGGCTCCGCACAGCCGTAATTGCCGGATGAGAGCCAGGAAGCGTGTCCCTTTCTCAAGAACAGCGAGTCCTCGACCAGCCTGGCCTCCGTTACGCCGTCACGACTCGCGCTGGGCGGTGACTCGTGCTCCTCGTCCAGGTCCCGCTTTGTACCCGTCCAAGGAAGGCGGGGTTTGTCTGACCCTTGTTTGTGCTGAGATGGTAAAAAAACAAACCCAGGCTGCCCGGCGACACCGCGAGCCCCTAGGTCACACCGCGAGCCCCTAGGTCAGGCAGGGGGTGGAGGTGCGCTCCCGCGGCGTGGCCGATGCGCCGCGCTCAGGCACGAGACCTGCCCTGGCAGGGGTGGCAGTGGACGGGGCTCGGAGGGCGCTGGCTGCTTCCATGCCACGGCCCTACCCCTCCCTGCCATTTGTCCTCCTCTGAGCTGGGGCTGACCCCGGGCCTGCGCTATGGGCGCCGCGCCCTCCACCTGGCACAGGTCGCCTGCCCTCCCCGCGGCCCCCTGGTGATCCCGGCACCCGTGGGTGACGCAGCTTCTGTCCTGCTGCCCCTTCGCCACCCTTCCCTCTCCTGCCCTGCAGGCCTCTGGCCTGGCACTGCCGTCTCCCAGAGACCTCGTCCTGCTCCGCCCGGTGTCCCCTCCTTAAGGGGGAAGGTGGCCCTGGGCTGGACCCCGCCCTGGCCCCGGGCTGTGCTGCCCTGGGGCTCCTGACGTGGTTTGGTTTCCAACAGTCTTCCTTCCCGGCCAGTAACAGGCAAGCCTTCCTGCCTCTGGGAAGTGGGGGCTCGAGGCTGCAGGCGGCTCTCTGAGTCCTGAGAGCTACGAGAGGGGGCGAGGCACGGCTGCTGAAAGCCGAGAGTGACTTCCCGGCCGATCTGGAGGCTCCCGTGTCCCCTCTTGCCTGCTCATGTGCCTGTGTGGTGGCCGCGCCCCCTCGCCCACCGGCCCCCCCCCCCCGGGACCTGCTGCCCCGCGCGCTGGCTCCCCCTCCCCTGGGCTCTTGCCGATGTTTTCCTCCTTGCCCCGGACCCCTTTTCCTCTGGGGCCGCTCTGTCCGCTGCTCGCTGGCTGCCCTGACGTGAGCCCAGGGCTGTCACCGTTCAAGAGCCAGCTGCTGCTGGGGCTTGTCCACCTGCGGTCCCTGGAAGCCACAGCGTCCGCCCGGCCTGCGGCTCACACTCAGCTCCAGCCTCAGCCGTGCCCCCCGCATTCAGGCCGGGCAGGAGGTCCTGGGCAGGCGACCGCCACGTCCAGCGGGCTTCCAGCGTCCCACCCCCTCTCGCTGCCTCTGAGCCCCTCTCCCCTACCCCGTGCCCCCCACGCCTCCACCGCCGTTTGGAGAGTGAGCGCTGCTGAAGAAGGAAATCGTCAGGTGCACGGTGTGGTTTTTCTGTGCCAATGCTTGAATTGTTAAAGCCCCCACTGATTCCTTGTTATGAGAAGAGTCATCAAAATATGCCTATTATGTTTTAAGTCTCTACAAAAGACCAAAAATTAGTGTATCATCCGCTTAAAAGGCTCCTCTTTGATAGCCATGCCAATTACTTTTTATAAAGCAACAAGGCTCTGGTTCGGTGCCTCTGCATCTGTTTTTTTAACTCCTGTGTGATTTCTGTGCAGACTTCTGAGAAGCAGGTTTTATAATCGAGATTCGCCCAGGCTAAATCACAGTGGCAGAAGCTTATGCAACTGCTAAAAACCTGAGTTAAAAATGGAATAGTCTTGCAGAGTGGGGAAGGTAATATCAGTAATGTGAAAATAGAAAGGAAGGAGGTAATATTTCAGCAGTTCAGGTCTCTTACCCATGTTTTTCCACACCCGAAAATCTTGGTGCCATTTTCAAGAATACATCTAAAGTGCAACCTCTTATTAGAAAAAAGCCACTTTCCCTCCACAGCTTCGGCCCTCTGCCCGCAGTTAACGCGGGGCCAGGAGCCCTTTCGACTGGCTTTTTGTTGGCGTGCCCTGACGCCCGCTCCACGTTTGCTAGACTGTGTGTGCTCACGAATGCCCATGAAGAAACAGCTTTGAGATTTTTGTAAGTGGGTTTTGTTAATTTGCTATTTTAAAAATACTTGTGAGACCTCTCCAGTTGCCATGGCGATGTAATTTCCATAAACATGGTTTTTGTGGGGATTTTTGCACATGGAGGTTGATGTGCCGTTGGGGGGGTAGGTGGGGATCTGGCAGCCCCCCCCGCCGCCGCTTCCCTCACAGGCTGCCCGTCTGGTTCCCGGAACGTTGTGTCAGGTCCGCTCTTCCCACCGCCGCCAAGGCGCGGGCCCTGGGAGTGGGCCGGGTGGCGGGAGGCCAGCGCTGCGGGCTGTGGCCGGGGGCGTGCCTGCCCTGCGCGTGGCCCCCCAGGCCGGGCTGGCCTGCGGGCTCCCCGGGCATTTGTCTCATCAAGCCCTGAGGGCTCCAGGGACGGCGAGGAGCCGAGGGCCCCTGCTGCCTTCTAAGCACGTTCACCCCCAAGTCCCACTTAGTGCACGATGCTGCTAAAATGCTGAACGTTTGCAGTGGGAAATAGCAGAGAGTAAAAGCACAATATTCGTGCTAAGCCAAACGAGAGCACACTGGAGGAGTAACACTTGAGGAAATGCAGGCTTAGTTAGAAGGCAGGGCCCCCGCAGCCCCGTGTCGGCTCAGAGGGCTTCACGTCCAGCTGGTCTCGGGCACAGGAGGAGGTGGAGGAGGAGCAGGGAAGAGAGAAGCGTCTAGTAACTAAACACGGATTGGAAAAGGAAGGAGGAAGAAGAGGAGCTCACGGTGCAGGTGCCCCCAGGAGCCCCCGGCGTGCGGTGCCCCCCACTCGGGCACCTGCATGGCAGGGGGCTACGTTGGTGAGAATCGTGGCTCATGGGAGCCACGCGTCACCAGTCGGCCGCTGTGGGCTGCTGTTCAGGTGCTGCCGGGAACGGCACGGGGCCCCCTGGGGCGGGTGTGGATCTGCGTTCCTGGAAAGCCGAGCCTGCGGTGCGCAGGAGAGGTGGTGTGTGTGCATGCCCTGCGTGTGCCCCGCGTGTGCTTGCATGTGCTCTGCATGTGCCCCGCGTATGCTTGCATGTGCCCATGTGTGCCCCGCGTGTGCTTGCATGTGCCCCACATGTGCCCGTGCGCCCCGCGTGTGCCCCGCGTGTGCTTGAATGTGCTCCGCATGTGCCCGTGTGCGCCCAACATATGCCCACCGGCGCCCTGCGTCTGCCCCACATGTGCCCGCCGGCACCCTCCCGGGCCTGGGCAAACGCGTGTGCAGAGGCTCACGCATGTTTGGAAGCCGCGGAGCCGGGCTCCACGACACGCGGTTCGCCCTTCCAGCACGTGTGTAAGGCCGTTGGACGGTGACGCCGCGGCCACTCGTGATTTGTTCAGTGTGTTTACTGGAAAAGAGAGCGCGGTGGCATCGGGCGCTTCTGAGAAGTGTGGGAGGCTCGGGCGAGGCTGGGCCCGAGGGCGACCTGGCACGGGCTGGGCGTGGGGAGGCCGGCAGGTGGGCCGTGGGGCGCCTCTGTCCGGCGGGAGTGGGAGCCCTGGGCTGGGCGACGCAGCAAGCCAGGAGGCCGCGGGGCCGGGCGCGGGTCCCCGGGCGAGGCTTCCTTCCAGCCCGGCGTAGCGCAGCGCACCCCGGCAGGGGGCTGCGGGCGGCGGCTCGGCCCGCCCATCGTGGGCCGCAGGTCCAGAGTGCCGCCGGGCGCCGGCCGCTTCCGTGACGCGCCTGGAGCAGAAGCGTCTCCTCCAGGCACCAGGCGCAGGCGGCTGGCATGGGTGGGCGCGGGGAGGAAGGCGTGCGCCTGCGGAGCGAGGACGCGGCCGCCCCTGGGACCGGCACCTGGCCGCCCGAGCCCCCTGAGGCCGCCTGAATCCCCCGAGGCCGCCGCCCGGCCTTGGCCCCCTGCGCTCTGAGGCTGAGAGGAGCTCGCCCCCGCTGCGTCCCGGGAGGGGACAGGAAGTGGAAGCACCGAGCCGCCAGAGGAGGTGTGGGGGGCCTCCCGCTTCCTGCCAGGAGGAGCACTTGATGGCAGCAAGGCAGGACCAAGGATGTTGCCTGCGCCCCCAAGTCCTGGAGACCCGTTTCTGGGTGTAGCTTCCGTATTTTGCTGAGGGAATCCCTCCTGGACCCTACCGTGCCCTGATAGCTGTGTGGCCTTGGGCAGGCTGCTTAACCTCTCTGTGCCTGGGTTTCTCTGCCTGTGAGATGGCGATAATAGCGCTGAGAGGGCTCTCTGCAGGTGGAGCGAGCGCGTGGCTGTAGTAAGGAGTAAACGTCACTGTCGCTGTCCGTGGAACTCACGTGGGGTGACGCCAGCCCCGGCAGGGCCCCCAGAGCAGGCCGCTCTCGCTGCAGCACCGGGGCGGGGCAGGCCCTTGGGACGCGATGGCCGGACAGGGGCGCGGCGATGGCGCTGCCCGGCGGTTCTCCAGCCTCGGGGGCGGCCGAGCTCCCCCCCGCAGATGGGTGGTTCAGCGCAAGTAGGAGCGGGGCGGGGCCTGGGAATGTGCATTTTTAAACGCCCCCCTCTGAGAACCACTCCCAGGGCCTTGCTGTGGGGGGCTCTGCCGCACCCCGAAGCCCGGGCTGGGGGAGAGGTGACCCCGAGTGGCCGCAGCAGCCCCTGGGTGCCGGGCCCGGCCTGCACGGGCCACGGGGTCCAGGCCGGCGGCCAAGGCTGCGCGGCCAGCCGTGGTCAGCCCTGGAAGTCCCCGGTGCCTGCGCCCGGGCCCCTCGTCCTCCCGGCAGGCCCCGCAGCGTCTGCGGTGGCTTTGGGTGGGAAAGGGCCTCCTTTGGGTCTGGGGCGATTAGGGCAGTTAATTGCGCTTGCTGCGAGGCTCACCACGCGGCTTTCGGAAGAAGCTGTTAGTTTAAACCAAATGGCCAGAGAAGACGCGGTGCAGCTCAGTGAGGAGCAAGGCACGTTCACGGGCTGTGGGCTGGAGAGGCCTCTGGGGCGGTTTCTTAGCAACGGGGCTGGCATCCGGCGGTGCCCGCGCGCACGTGGCGGCCCCAGCGCCCGGAGGGCGACCCCAGCCACCCCGTCCAGCAGGTGGGAGGGCTCAGACCTGTGGGCACAGCTGCCTCCCAGGAGAACCCGAGGGTGGGCAGAGCCCCCGGAGGCCAAGCCCCTGCCGTGGGGGTCCCGGGCCAGCGGCACCTCGTCTCCCAAAGCATCACGGAGAGGACCCCGCCCGTGCCGCCCTCCCCCCGGGCGCGGAGCCCACCGTGGCCTGTGGGGGGGGCGGCTGAGCCAGATCCTGGCTCTCGGTGCCGCGGGCCCCTCGGCAGTGTGCCGAAGCCTGGCTCCCTTCTCTGTCTTTAAAGAATGTGTTAAAAATACACTAAATTGCAAAGAAAACCGGGAGTGTTGAAATTCAGCTGACAGTATTTCTTACACAGTGTCAGAAACGCTGTGCTCCTGATTAATGAGAAATAGGAGGGTGCCCAGCGGGTCTCGTCGCTGCCCTAACTTTGAAAGAGCAGCAGCTGGAGCTCTCTCCGTCAAGCGCAGTGGCGCTGCCTGGGCGGGTTTTGTCGGGTTCTGCTAATATTACGGTGGTTACGGCTCATATTCACGATGAAGGGGAACGCTAAAATGGAGCTGGAGGCTGAAGACAAAGGCGTGGCTTTTACGTCCCGACTCTGGGACTCCCTGGCCGCCCCTTCTTTATCCACACTCTGCACCTGGGGACCTGGGGCCCGAAGTCTCTGAAAAGCACGCCCTGTCCGGGCTGCGACAGACAGATAGAGCACCGGGCAGCAGCGCGCCCTGGACAGCCTTTGGTGAACACCGCAGGGCGTGGTGCGGGCCGGCGGACGTGCGGTCGCGCTGCCGCCCGGTCCCCAGGGCCCCGGGGTGCCAAGCCGGCGGGTGCTGCCTGAGCTGGGTGAGGAGGCTCGGCCTGGCCGCGGCTTCGCCTGTTTGCCTCGCGTGCTGGAGTGGAGTGGACGCTCCGCAGTGGTGCCTGCAGAAGCTGTGTGGCCGATGCCCAGGGAGCCCGAAATGGCTGGGCCTCCGTGAGGACGCTGCCTGAGGCCAGAGGTGGACCCCCAGGCGGGGCCCACAGGCGGGTTCACGGCCAGACCCCGGCCCTGGTGTTCAGGCGGCCCCCACGTCCAGCCTGCCCCAGCCGCCACCAACGGTCCCCGGCCACCCCTGGCCGCCCCCAGCAACCCCTGGCTGACCCCAGGTGCCCCCGGCTGACCCCAGGTGCCCCTGGCTACCCCCAGCCAACCCCAGGCACCCCCGTCTGACCCCAGCCGGCCCTGGCCACCCTGGTCGCCCCGGCCACCCCCTCCGCCCCCGGGGGAAGGTGCCCCACATGCATTGCACCACCAGCCTCTGGGCAGACGCCTGAGCGCCACGGGCTGCTCTGCGCCACCCTCCCTGAGCCGGGAACGTGGTGGCGTCCCTGGCACTGGCTCTGCTGGGGAATGGCTCTCCGTGGCCGCTCCCTCCTGTGCAGGCCCAGGGGTGAGAAGTGACGCTCCGGTCAGTGCGGCCGGCTGCTGGCCCCGGGCCCCGAGCAGTACGAGGCGACCGCAGCAGGCTGGGGGGCTCGAGCCGCGCGGGCACACGCCCAGCCACTGTCCAGCGGCCTCACCACCGCCCGGCCCTGCCCTTTGGGACCTGGGCGGGCAGTGGCGCTCTCTGTGCCTCGGGCTCAGAGCCTGGAGCTCGTAGCACCTTCTCCCTGACCCGGTGGCCACGTAGCGGTGTCGGCACACACTGTGGGCAGACGGGGCTGGGCTGGTCGTGACTCGGGGCGCCAGGAGACAAGGGCGCGGGTGCAGAGGGGAGGCGGCAGCCAGGGCGCCCCGGGACCCAGGCCCTGCTGCACAGCCGCGCCTCGTGGGCTGACCCCGGCGTGCTCGCCCGAGGCCCCAGGGCTCCACAGGGCAGTGACCGGTCGGCCTGACGAAACCCCCCGACTGCGTCTCGTGGCCTGGCTGGCGTCAAGTGGCCACGTCGGAGCTGGGGTGGCCTGGCCTTGCCACGTGCCACTTCACGAGCCTGGGGCGAGGTGGGCCCCAAAGGAAACTCGGGGCAGTGTTTCCAGAAGATGCAAAATACGCAAAAACATCAGGTGTCAGGCAGGGTGAGGACGTGGTGACCCCCCGAGGAGGGGCCGTGGCTGCTTGGCCCGTGCCTGCTTGGTCCGTGGGAGCAGAGGAAGGGGCCCTGGAGAAGGGTGTCAGGCGTGCCCTGAGCGCGGGCTGCGTGGGGGGCCTCGGCTCCCCCCTGAGCTGCCCTGCCCTGTGAGCAGGGGTGCCCGGGGGCCTGGAAACCCGCAGGGAGTGGGGTCTAAATGGCCCCAGGGCTGCGCTGGGTCAGATCTCTCAGGACCCCCCACACCCACGGGGTGGGCCCTGACGCCAGGGATGGGAGACGCGATGGGACGGGCAGGGGCCGAGGTACCCAGGGCTGCGGGCCACACAGCCCCCCACGCAGCCCCCCGCGCAGCCCCCCACGCAGCCCCCCACGCAGCCCCCCACGCAGCCCCCCGCGCAGCCCCCCGCGCAGCCCCCACGCGGCCCCTGTGCAAGCCCCGCGCAGCCCCCCGGCGAGCTTCACACTGCGCAGGGAGTGGCCCGCGGGGCACCGGGGCCTGGCTCCGCTGCGCGCTCCCCCATCCCCTGCCGCGGCGCCCTGCGCAGGACTCTCCAGTGGGCCTGCCCCCGCGGCCCGGGCAGGGCGCTCACTTCCCATCGCGCCGCAGCAGCCCCCCGAAGCGCAGGGCCTGGTCACCGGCTGGGGGCGGGGCCGAGCCCACCTGCCCCCTGCTCAGCAGGGTGTCCTCACGGCGGCCGGCGTGCCCAGCCCTGGAGGGCCCGGCACGACGGAGCCCCCCGCGGAGGCCACCCTGGCCGCCCTGCCCTCTGGCCAGGCGGGAGGCGGAGTCGGCGGCCAGGGCCACCCACAGGGCAGGGGATTCCCAGAAGGACAGACGCATCTGGTCTGGCTCCCGGCGGGGCCGTCCCGCCCCCCACAGCGGAGCACCCAGTGGGCCTGGGGGGCCCAGCAGGGGCCAGGGGCAGGCCCCACAACTGGCCAAAGGCCAAGGGCCAGACTGATTGCGGCGTGGGATGCTAGGCGGGTGGCCAGGGGTCAGGGAGCGATGGGTGGGGGGACGGGGGACGGGGGCAGGGGCGGGGGCAGGGGCGGGGGCAGGGCTGGGGGGGGCAGGGGCAGTGGGGGGCAGGACAGGGGCAGGGCAGGGTCCAGCCTCTGCCCCCGCGGTCCCTGCTGGAAACATGGGGCCACAGAATCCTTCCTGGCGTCGGCCGGAGGACGCGGTCCTTAGGGCGTCTCCCGGCGCCTCCCCAGCGCGCTCTGGGGCGCCACCTGGCGGCTGGCTCGCGGGGCCCGGCGCCGGGCGGCCCTGCCGAGCTCCTGGCCGTAATAGGCAACATCTGGGGCCGTGCGTCTCCCCAGGGCCCGCCCTGGCGTCCGGCCGAGGCCCAAGTACCCTGCCTCCCGCCTCCGCCCGTTTCCAGCTAAGAAGCTGGGTTTCTGGAAGGAATGTGCGGCCTGAGGCGGCGGCGCCTGGGTGGGCCTCAGCAGTGCGTCCTGCGCTCGGAAATGGGGCAGCAGAGGCAGCTCTGTCTGACCCTGTCCATGGGGGCCACCGGGAGGGACATGCTGCGACTTATGGTCACCCTGTCCCCTGGGCTATGCCACCCCCGGCCCCTGTCCCCCGGGCTGTGCTGTCCCCTGTCCCCTGGGCTGTGCTGTCCCGTCTCCCGGGCTGTGCTGTCCCCTGTCCCCTGGGCTGTGTTGTCCCCCGGGCTGTGCTGTCCCCTGTCCCCTGGGCTGTGCTGTCCCCTGGGCTGTGTTGTCCCCTGGGCTGTGCTGTCCCCTGTCCCCTGGGCTGTGCTGTCCCCTGTCCCCTGGGCTGTGTTGTCCCCTGGGCTGTGCTGTCCCCTGTCTCCCGGGCTGTGCTGTCCCCTGTCCCCTGGGCTGTGTTGTCCCCTGTGCTGTGTTGTCCCCTGGGCTGTGTTGTCCCCCGGGCTGTGCTGTCCCCTGTCCCCTGGGCTGTGTTGTCCCCCGGGCTGTGCTGTCCCCTGTCCCCTGGGCTGTGCTGTCCCGTCTCCCGGGCTGTGCTGTCCCCTGTCCCCTGGGCTGTGTTGTCCCCCGGGCTGTGCTGTCCCCTGTCCCCTGGGCTGTGCTGTCCCCTGTCCCCTGGGCTGTGTTGTCCCCCGGGCTGTGCTGTCCCCTGTCCCCTGGGCTGTGCTGTCCCCTGTCCCCTGGGCTGTGCTGTCCCCTGTCCCCTGGGCTGTGTTGTCCCCTGGGCTGTGCTGTCCCCTGTCCCCTGGGCTGTGCTGTCCCCTGTCCCCTGGGCTGTGTTGTCCCCTGGGCTGTGCTGTCCCCTGTCTCCCGGGCTGTGCTGTCCCCTGTCCCCTGGGCTGTGTTGTCCCCTGTGCTGTGTTGTCCCCTGGGCTGTGTTGTCCCCTGTGCTGTGTTGTCCCCTGTGCTGTCCCGTCCCCTGGGCTGTGTTGTCCCCTGTCCCCTGGGCTGTGCTGTCCCCTGTCCCCTGGGCTGTGCTGTCCCCTGTCTCCCGGGCTGTGCTGTCCCCTGTCCCCTGGCCTGTGCCGGCCCCTGGGCTGTGTTGTCCCCAGCCCCTGGCCCATGCTGTGCTGTCCTCTGGCCCCTGGGCTGTGCCGTCCCTGGCCCCTGGCTGTGCTGAGCCCTTCCCTGGCTCTCGGTCTCAGGAGCTGCTGGCCAGGCTGCAGGGGCAGCGCGGGCGCGGGGGCCGCGGGCTGTGGGCACCCTCAGGCCAGAGCCCGCCGCGGCTCCCCGCCTCCCCGTGGTCTGGCCTTGCTGACCCCCTCGGCATCCAAGTCAAGGGGGCACCAGGGACCATCCCACACCCCGGAGCAGTGGTGCCAGCTCCAGACGTGGAGCGAGCTCAGGGCTCCAGTGCGGCCAGTGGAGACCCCGGCGCGGGGAGCCGCCATCGCCCAGGAGGGGGTGCAGGGGCCCCGGCCGCCGCCCCGCGTCCTCGGTCTCCAGGGTGGCCTGGGCCTGGCCGGCTGGCGGGCGCGTCGCCGTGGGCTTGCTCAGGAGTGGACGGGCCCGTTGTCACCGTGGCGCTGCCCGCTGGCGTCGCTGGAAGGGCGCTCTCTTCCCTCTGAACGTCCAGACGCTGCCCGGCCCCATCGTGTCTGGGGACTGCACAGCCTGAGGCCGAGCCGGTCCGCGGGGCATGGTGACCATGGAGGAGCCGGGCCGTGGCGCCTCACTGCCTGTCAGCCGCCCGACCTCTGACCTCCCTGCTGTGGGCGACGTCAAGGCCGGTTGGAGTCGGGCCGAGGCCCGAGAGGCTCAGCACGGCCGGTCCCTCCCAGGCCTCCAGCGGTCACTGCCGGGGCCAGCAGGGCCTCCTGCCTGGTAACGAGGAACCGGCTGTGGCCGACCCGCCGGCCGGTCACCCGCCGCTGCCTCCCGCTGCCCCAGGCCTTGGACGCGTGGCGGTCAGCATGGGCTCTGCCTCCGAGCGTGGCCAGGCAGGGCGGTGATGGACGCTGGGCCGGGCAGGGCATGGTGGGCCACTCGTCCTGAGCACCCCTGGGTGGGCTGGTGGCTGCGGGTGCCGCTGTGTCCACGGCGAAAGCAAAGAAGGGCTGAACGGACGGGTCTGCCTCGAAGCCAGCGCCGCGCCGGGCGACGCGCGACCTCCAGCGTGGCCTCGGGCGTGGCCTCCGCGCGCCGCCCTCTGCAGGCCGCCCTGACCCGGCCCCCGTCGCTGCGGCAGCGCGTCCTTCGAAAATCCTAAGGGTCCCCGAGGACCCGATGAGGGCGACGTTCGCCGGTGGAAACAGCCGAAGGAGTTTGCAGCCGGGTGTGGCGGATGCAGTGGGTGACGGCGTCGCGGACTCGGGCTCCGCCAGGACGAGGGGGCCGCCCGCCTGCGCTCCCGCCCCCGGGCCCGCCTGGCCGGCCGAGCGTCCACAGGCTCTGGGGCCGACGCCCGGGCTCTGCGGCCGCTGCCATGTGCCTTGGGAGCGGCGGCGCCCCGCTGCGTGCGCTTGTCCTGCGCCGCTCCCTTTCCTGGGGCCTGTGCCACAGCTCTTTGCGTCCCCCTCTGGCGTGGGGTGGCCTCGCGCCGCTCGTGGAGCTCCTGACCCCCGGGCCGTGGGCCCCCCGGCGTGAGGGGCGGGCAGCACGTCCTGCCCTGGGACCAGCTGCGGAAAAGTCGCTTCCTCCCCCGAGGCCGGTGGTCCCGCCGGCGTCCTGCGCAGAGCGCTGCCCGTCCCCAGACGCGGCCCAGTGATCGCCAGCCCGCGAGGAGGGGCGCCCGGAGAGGGGCCGCGGCCGCGCCTGGCCAGGGCATGCGCCGCCTCAGCTCGCAGGCTGGGGGACCGGGGACGCGCGGGGGCGGGGTCTGAGCTGAGATGGCCACGAGGCGCGCTTGTCGCAGGCGGTGGGCGGCCCTGGCGGACACGCTGGGGACGGCGAGGGGCCTGCGGAGGACCGGGCTGACCCGCGGGGCTGCCAGCCCGCCCAGGACGTCCCGTCGCGGCGGCACATGGCCGGAACCCGCAGGCGCCGCGCCCAGCTCCGCAGAAGCGCAGCTCGCAGGGCCCTGGGTGACCCTGGAGATTTACTCGTGTAGTAAATGAATCGCGTACATTTATTCCTTTAAAATCACTCATTAGATAAATAAACCAACCCCACCCGTGCCAGGCACTGCCCAGGGGCCTAGAATCTAAAGGAAAAGGCGACACAAATCCTGTTTTCAAAAACAGTACCTGGGAGGGGCTGAGCGCCTGTCTCCCACACGGGAGGTCCTAGGCTCAGTCCCAGGGGCCTCAAAAAAACAGAAAAACAAGCAAATGAACGAAAAAACCAGCTCAGGGGAGCCGACGTGGCTCAGTGGTTGAGCGCCTGCCTCCCACACACGAGGTCACAGGTTCAGCCTCCGGTACCTCAAAACCAACAATGCAGAGGGACACCAGTGCTCCCCGAGCCTGCGGGCCCCGCCCTGCTCGGCCGCCGCCTTCAGTCCGTGCTGTCGCTGTCCTCGTCAGGTGAAGCCCCGAGGCAGGGAGTGGGCCAGTGGCCAGTCCCAGGCCATCGGTGCCACGGGTGCCACGGCCGAGCAGTCCTCCCTCGCGCTGCCCCCAGGCCCGCGCCGCGTACGGGAGGCAGAGGGCAGCTTCTTTGGGGGCCGCTCTCCACCCGGGGCTTGTGCTCGTCGTGGTCGTGGGAAGTGGATTCTAGCGAAGAGGAAAACAGAAAGTACCCTGGGAACCGGGAGCCGAACAGGGATGGGGGCGGAGCAGGGACGGGCGTGGGCCAGGGCTGCGGCACAGCCGTCCTCCCCACCGCCCTGCCGCCCCCAGGGGGGCTTTACGCGCTTCAAAAGAAGATGAGCCCCGCCGAGGATGGGGGATTGGGAGCTCGGGCCCCCCCTCGCTGCCGGGGCACTCAGAGCCCGTGGGGCTGAGCGCGGCCGAGAGGGCGGGGACGGGGCTGAAGGCGTCTGTGGCGCTAAGCCCACCGCGGAGGAGCCCAGGATCGGGCTGGGGAGACGGAGGCCTGCAGGGGATGCACTGCCGGCCACTGCCGCGTGTGGCCTTCTGCCCGAGCACAGCCGGGGCCCTCGTCGTGATGGGCGGCCGCGGGCGCAGGCTGCCATCCGCTGGGACAGGCCCCCAGCGCTGCTGGGCACACACCGCCACGCGTGGGCTCTGAGCGCAAACATCTGCTGCCGGTCACCTCCTGGTCTGTCTCAGGAGCTGAGTTCACTTTGTTCTTGCTCAAATATCATCTTAAAAGCCTTAAATCCCCTCCGTCCATCTAGTCGCTTTTAATTTTTTTAATTTTTTGTCTTTATTTTGTTAATGTTACATTAAAAAAAATGAGGTCCCCACATACCTGCAGCCCCCTCACCCCACTCCTCCCCCCATAACAACAACCTCCTCCATCATCATGAGACATTCATTGCACTTGGTGAATACATCTCTGAGCACCGCTGCACCTCATGGTCAATGGTCCACACCACGTCCCACACTCTCCCACAGTCCACCCAGTGGGCCATGGAAGGACATACAATGCCCGGTAACTGTCCCTGCAGCACCACCCAGGACAACTCCAGCCCTCGAAAATGCCCCCACATCACATCTCTTCCTCCCACTCCCTACCCCCAGCAGCCACCATGGCCACTTTCTCCACACCAATGCCACATTTTCTTCTATTAGAATATCAGTAAGTACACTCTAATCCATACTCTATTCCTCCATCCTGTGGAGCTTAGAATGGTTGTGTCCACTCCACATCTATATCAAGAGGGGGCTTAGATTCCACATGGATGCTGGATGCAATTCTCCTGCTTTCAGTTGTAGGCACTCTTGGCTCCCTGGTGTGGTGGTTGACCTTCTTCACCTCCCTGTTAGCTGAGTGGGGTAAGTCCAATAAACCAGAGTATAGGCGTTGCAAGTCTATTGAGGCTCAGGGCCTGGCTATCACATGGTCAGTCCAGGCATTCAGGTCCCCTGGGTATACACTAAACTACACCCAGCACCAACTACAGTTCCAGCAAAATTAACAGGAGAGACTTGCGGACAAAGATCACATCTGAGTCCAGCTCCATCACACAGAAACACA
The DNA here is from genome assembly GCF_030445035.2 of Dasypus novemcinctus. Classification (NCBI taxonomy): domain Eukaryota; kingdom Metazoa; phylum Chordata; class Mammalia; order Cingulata; family Dasypodidae; genus Dasypus; species Dasypus novemcinctus. The sequence goes on from NC_080685.1 coordinate 960,774, forward strand.
AACTCCAAAGAAGGGCCAACTGAGATGGCACTGAACTCCATCTGCCATGACCATAGAACCTGTGGGTCTCTGTAGCCCTCAGAAGAACCAATACCTGGGGTTGTCTCTACTTTATCTGTCTCTGGGACTCTGCTCAGGGGTGCAAAAGGGCAACCCCTCTGTTAACCTCCCGGCTCTTTTTGGAGACTCATAGCCATATAAACTCATTTGTCCTTTCCATTTCCCCCTTTTATTCAGGTCAAAAAGCATTTTTAACTCCTGGTATTACATGTAGACTGAGATATTCTGCTGGTCTGAGTTGACCCTTTTATTCAAGGTCATTTTCTAGTTACAGCATCAGCTGGTAGTTTGTAGTAATCCCTCAGTGCCAGGGAGGCTTATCCCCAGGAGTCATGTCCCATGCTAGGGGGAAGGCAACACATTTACATGCTGAGTTTAAAAAGCCACGGCCATCTCTGCCCTGGGGTGGTGACCTGAGATGGCTGGGGCAGCGCAGCTCAGGGAGTGCCGGTAACAGTGGAGGTGGGTTCTGCTCCTGGGTGCCTCAGGCCACCAGAGGACCGCAGATGACCACAGCCGCCAGAGGACCACGGATGACCACGGCCTCCAGAGGACCGCAGATGACCACAGCCGCCAGAGGACCATGGATGACCATGGCTGCCAGAGGACCACAGATGACCGTAGCCACCAGAGGACCGTGGCCTCCAAAACAAAGTGCTGAACGGTCCACACTCGCTAGCTTCCCAGAGTCCCACTCAAGGGGGTCTGACTCACACCAGGCGCTGAGTTTTGAGGCTTGGCTGCTCCTGGGGCTGCGGGCAGTGCTGGCCCGCGCAGGCCCGTCTGCTCCTGGCTCGAGCTCTTCTCGGCCGTGCCTCCTCCAAGCTGTCCCCTCGCTGACCTCTGTCCTGCGTGGCCACAGCCCCTCGATGGAAGCCACGCTGGTCCACCATGAACCCACCACGCCCAGCTGCAGGGGATGAAGGAGAAGGGCTGGGGCTCTGCCCGCCCCGGTCAGTCGTGTTGAGTGGAAGGAGGGGCGGCGGACGGCGGGTGGTGAAAGGAGAGCTGAACTGACCTTGGACCTGACCTTAGTGTCTGACCTTAGAATGACCTTAGTGTCTGATCTTAGGGCTTGGCCTTAGGCCCTGACCTTAGCATCTGACCTTAGCGCCTGACCTTAATGTTTGACCTTAGGGCCTGATCTTAATGTCTGACCTTAGTGCCTGACCTTAGGCCCTGAGCTTAGAATGAACTTAGTGTCTGACCTTAGGCCCTGACCTTGGATCTGACCTTAGGCACCCTGGGGGGGGCAGGGGATTCTGCCCTTTGATGTTTGCTGGATCCAGCGCCTGCCCATCTCCTCCTCCGCTCAGGTGTTGATTACTCCCTGACCTGCTGTGAGGTCAGTACATGGTCCTGCCTCCTGCAGACCCTGGCCTCGGGCTCAGGGTCCCCGACCCCAGGACCTCAGCATCTCATCCCCTAGTCCAGGGCTCCTTCCGGGCCCCTGAGCTGGAGCTGAAATCCAAAGAACGTTGTTCTCGTGGGGCCGTGTGACGCGTTCATTAACAATCCACAGTGCGTGTGGGCTGGCAAGGCCCGTGTTTTCACCGGCCTGGCAGAGGCGTCGTGGGCCCGAGAGGGCGGAGGAGCCCTGCCCTAAACAGAGACGAGCGCGTCCCCCCGTGCGGCTGTGGAGGTGAAACGAGGTGAGGCTCTGGCCTCATGTCGCTGCCTGGAGGTGAACACATGAAATGCCTTAGGTCGGCAAATTCAGCAAATAAAACTACAGGACTCCCAGCTAAATTTGAGTTTCTGATAAAGTAAATGCAAATACTGTGTAGAAATTGAATTTGTGTTTCAGATAAGCAACACTTTTTTTTTAGTGTAAGTGTGTCCCAAATATTGTATGGGACACACTTATACTAAAAATAATTCCTTATTTATCTGAAACTCAAATTCAACTGAGTGTCCTGTAGTTATCTGGCAACCCTGCTCGTTCTATACCGGCGCTCAGAATCTCGATTCTTTTCCCTTCCTCCCAAGATGAGCCTCTCACTGGATAAAAAGAGATCGTCACACCTCTGTCAGTTCACGCACTTTGTGGGTAAGCGTCAAAGGTACAGATTCATGCAGAAAAGTGTGTGGCTTTCTCTGTGTTACTGGAAAAATGCAGAGTCCTCTCTACTCCAGTCGCGGGGAAACAGCCTCGCACCTGGAAGCACTGTGAGCTGCGAGGGCGGGGCCCGGGTTTTCGACCTCGCGTGGTTTGGGGCTGGGCCAGTCTCGTGGCCCCTCTTGTATTCCTGAAAATGACTTTAGGGACACCTTCCACGTGCCAGTTCGACTTCCAGGTGACGTTGGGCCTCAAAGGGGACAGGCCTGCCCCACACGCCATGCCCTGTGTCGCGAGCTGGGGAGGAGAGACCCCTCCCAGCGGCGCGTGGGGCAGCGTGGGCTGCCGTGGGCCCGGCCCCGGGCTGGACGCTGGTGCTCGGAGGGTCCCGGTGGGAGGACGGGAGTGGCCGGCGGTCAGTGGGAGGCGCTGATGCCCAGGCAGGCCCCGTCGGCCGCGCTGCCCAGGGGGCCCTCTCCGGCAGGCCCTGTCCTGGGCTCGCTTGCCCGGGGCCCCTCGACGGCCCGCTCCCCTTTGCTCCATTGCGAGCTGCGCCCACAGCCCTGCCCCCTGTCCCCTGCACGCCTGCCCCTGCTGGGCACCGCGGCCGCCGGCCCTCGCCTCCGCGCGGCCCCTGGGAGCCCCAGCCGCAGGGAGCTGCCCACGGCCCCCCGAGGCGGCCCTCCCGGCTGCAAGGGGGGACTCCGCCCACTCAGCTGCTTCTGTTTGCGGCCCTTCCCCGGTTCACGTGGTCGCTCATCACTCATTGGGGACACGCACTCCTCCTAAGGCAGGTTTATCAAATCAGCTCCTGCCCCTCAGGGAATCCAGTGTGTGCGTCCTGGGAGGCCGCTACGGGTTTGGGCTTTTTGGGCGACTTTGGCTTGGCTCTTGTTTTCTGGAAAGTTCTCGCCATGGAGGCCCGTGGCGCCCCTGTTCCGGCTGGAGCTGACGGCCAAGCCACACCGCCCGGGCCTCCGCTCCCCCTCCCCGCTGGGCGCCGGGGGTCTGGGTGGCCGGACCGCATGGACAGCCCCGCTCAGCGGCTGGACCAGCCGCCGCTGTTCAGCTTCTGATTCTGGGGTGGCCCTCGCTGGGCTCCTCCAGGCCTGGGGGCTGGTGCAGGGCCCTCCAGAGCTGAGGCGGGGCAGTGGGGCCTCCTCCCCAGCTAGCCCGGCCTGTCCACCCCCGCGGGAGCACGCAGGCCTCGGGGGCGCGGCTCAGAATACCGGCCAGAGACGGCGGAGGCCGGTTCAGACCTGGGAGAGTGGAGGGGTGGGGGGGTGCGGGCTGCGGGTGTGTGTGCATGGGGGGGCAGGAGGGCGTGGAGCGGGGTGGGGGTGCAGGGGGGTGTGGAGGGTGTGGGAGGGGGTGGGGGGTATGGGGGGGGCAGAGGGGTGTGGGGGGGGCGTGGAGGGGGGGCAAGAGGGCGTGTGGGGGGCATACGGGGGGCTGCATGGAGCCCGCTGCCTCCCGGCGGTGGAGAGTGGCTGCTCGAGGCGCCTGCGGGTGGCTCAGGCCCGTCGCTGGAGGGAGGACGCAGTGTGTGCTGCAGAGGGTGAGCGGGCAGCGTGGGCAGCGTGAACTCCCGCGCCCCAGCTGCTCCCCTGCTGTCATGTGCTGGGCCCTCCTGGAGAGCCGGGTGCCTTCTGAGCACAGGCTCGTGCGTCCACCCAGCCACCGCGCCTCGCTGGGCCCTCCGCCTCTGGCTCAGCCTCTACCCCTTGTGGAGCGGCATCGGGAGGGGGGGGACCCGCAGGCCTGGGCTGGAGGCGGGGAGGAGCCGTGCCCGCTGGGGGGGCGCCCGCGTGGCCGGCAGCCCCAACCGGTGGCGGTTTGGGGGTGTCCTTCGGTGCCGCCCCAGAGAGGCGGTCTAAAGAGTCCTGGCTTGGGGGGGCAAGGGGGGCGGCCTCCTGGTCTGCCCAGATGCCGAGGGGCGCCCCCCTCCCGCTCCCCCTTCCCTCCGTCCACGTGTTGGCGCACGGCGTCGTGCTCTGGGGCTCTGTGGCTGCACAAGCGATCCCAGCATGCCCGTGTCCATCAGCCTGTGGGTCAGGAACGTGGGTGGGGCACTGTGGGGACGGCGGGGACAGCGGGGTTCCACGGGGACGGCAGGGATGGCAGGGCACCGTGGGGACGGCAGGGTGCCGTGGGGACGGCAGGGTGCCACGGGGACGGCGGGGTGCCACGGGGACGGTGGGGTGCAGCGGGGACAGCGGGCTGCAAAGACACCTCCGGGCGACGGTGGCTGGGACAGGGCCACTTGGAGGCCCCATGCGTGGCTGCTGGCCGCCTGGGGCCCCGTGTGGGCTGTGGGCTGGCACCGCCGCACTCACCACGGGGCTTCTCTGGCTTGGGTTTCACAGCGCAGGGTTAGCCAGGGGTCCTGAGCTTGGATTGAAATTCACAAGAACGTTATTCTTGTATTTATTAAATAACGCACAGTGTAGTGTGGACCTGGTAAGGGGCCCATGGTTTTCACCTGATTGGCAGGGGGTCCGTGGAACAAAAAGGGTTAAGAGCGCCCGCCTGCGCAGACCGTGGCCGCCGCGTGCAGGTGCGCGCAGCCCCCGCCTCCAGGGGTGACAGCCAGCGGCTCTTAGGCCTGAGCTGGGATCCTGCACAACGTACTCTGTTGGTCGAACCGTCACAGAGCACAGATTCGCAGGGGTCCCCGGCCCCTCCCCTCAACATGGCGTCAAAGACTGGGGCCCTGCGCTGCCATCTGGAGAAAGGGCTTGGTTCTGTGACACGCTTCTCCTTCTCCGTTGCTGCTGAGCGTTGTTGAGTGCTTCCCAGCGCTTTCGCCCTTTTCCTGCTTCCCAGCAGAACCCGGATGGTGAGTCAAGGGTCCACCCCCCCTTCAGGCGTCTGGACCCTTTAGGGGAAGCTGAGTCCACCCCCCAGCTCTCGGGGGCCCCGTGCTTCTGCTCACCAGCACATGCCGCCTGCCGGGCCGTGCTGGGCAGGGCCTGCGGCCTGATAAATCCAGCTTGGAATGCTGGGACCGAAGCACTGGCCTCCTTCGGACAAGGGATACGTGGAATGAGGCCTGAGGTTGCTGCCGTCGTTTGTCACCGTGAGAGAAGGTGGCCTGGCTGACGTGGAGGCAGACGGGGCTGGACGGCGTTGGGCCCCTGCTGAGTCTCTGAGCCACAATCAGACAGTCCTGAATTCCTGTCCTAATGAAATGCGCGGAGAGTCGCTGAGGGCTGGCGGGGACACAGGCGTGGGCTTGCCCAGGGTCCCACGGCTGGTAGAGGCGGCCGGGCGCAGCCGCACAGACCTCTGGTCACTGCCCCGGCCAGTGCGCTCGGCCAGGCCGTCGCCAGATGCCCGCAGCGGGTCGGCCAAACGGCAGGACCTGTTGGTGGAAGGCTGGAGGTCCACAGCCAAGGAGTCAGGGCCACGCTTCCCCCAAGTCTGCAGTGTTGGGGTGCTGGCTCGCCATGGTCCTGGGGTCTCCTGGGGGGGCCCTGGGGGCGCCCCTGCCCCATCGCTTGACCTTCCCTTTCCCGTGTCTGCCCTCTGTTTTCTGCTGCCCCTGGCCCCTGCTGCTTTTCCTAGGGTCTGGTGACTGCTTAGGGCCCTCTGCCCACGGGGCCCACTGTGCTTAGTAAGAGGGTCATCGGGGTCTCCAGACACGGCGCATGCAGGAGCGGCTCTGTCCATGCCCGGCTCCCTCCACCACGCCGGGCCCTCCAGGCCTGTGGACCTGAGGGCTGTCCCCTCTGAAACGAAGGGCACAACACACCCCCTCCCCTGCGAGCGCGGCTGCCCCGGGTAATGGGTGGCATCGGCTGCGCTCGGGAAAAGCCACGCTGAGCCAGATCCCCGTGGGCGCTGGAGGGAGGCGGCCCTGGGCCGGCTCGCGTGGGGCTGCCGGGCGGCGCTTCAGAGGAAGGGGCACCTGCGCACCAGCCTGGGAGACCACCGCAGACAGCGAGCGTCTGAGCGCCTGCCCGCACAGGGCTGCTGCCCCTGCCCTGCCCTGCCCTGCCCTGCCCTGCCCTGCCCTCCCCTGCCCCTCCCCTCCCCTGCCCTACCCTGCCCTGCCCTGCCCTCCCCTGCCCTGCCCTCCCCTGCCCTCCCCTCCCCTGCCCTGCCCTGCCCTGCCCTCCTCTGCCCTCCCCTCCCCTGCCCTCCCCTGCCCTGCCCTGCCCTCCCCTCCCCTGCCCTCCCCTGCCCTGCCCTGCCCTGCCCTGCCCTCCCCTCCCCTGCCCTCCCCTCCCCTGCCCTCCCCTCCCCTGCCCTCCCCTGCCCTGCCCTGCCCTCCCCTCCCCTGCCCTCCCCTCCCCTGCCCTCCCCTCCCCTGCCCTCCCCTCCCCTGCCCTCCCCTGCCCTCCCCTGCCCTGCCCTGCCCCTCCCCCTGCCCTGCCCTGCCCTGTCCTCCTCTGCCCTGCCCTCCCCTGCCCTGCCCTGCCCTCTCCTCCCCTCCCCTGCCCTCCCCTCCCCTGCTCTGCCCTCCCCTGCCCTCCCCTGCTCTCCCCTGCCCTGCCCTCCTCTGCCCTGCCCTCCCTCCCCTGCCCTTCCCTCCCCTGCCCTGCCCTGCCCTCCTCTGCCCTGCCCTCCCCTGCTCTGCCCTGCCCTGCCCTGCCCCTGCCCTGCCCTGCCTTCCCCTCCCCTGCCCTGCCCTCCCCTGCCCTCCCCTCCCCTGCCCTCCCCTGCCCTCCCCTCCCCTGCCCTCCCCTGCCCTCCCCTGCCTTCCCCTCCCCTCCCCTGCCCTCCCCTGCTCTCCCCTGCCCTCCCCTGCCTTCCCCTCCCCTCCCCTGTCCTCCCCTGCTCTCCCCTGCCCTGCCCTCCCCTCCCCTGCCCTCCCCGGTCCTCGGGAGGTGGGCCCCAGCACAGCTGAGCCGCCTCCTCTGCTTGTTGTCGCGGGACCACCTAAGGAAGCCCCGTGCTCCTTATGGCTTCTGGGGACCAGAGCGCTCCCCGGCTCCGCAGCAGGATGCTCTGTGCTGTCCTCCCGTCCCATGGCCGAGCCGGGGCCTCCGGGCCGAGCCGCCTCCCGGGCTCTGGGAACGCTCCCTCGCAGGGGGCTCCCCTGCCCTCCCCGGGGCTCGGGGCGCCTCCGTGGCCTCGGCCTGGCCGCAGCACGCTCCGCTGACCGCTGTGGCAGGCAGACTTGCCGCGCTGGATCTCAGCAGGTGTGAAAACCTTCTTAACTGAAAAAAATGTATGTTTTTTTTTTAAAAAGAGAAAAAGTCTTCAGGATTCCCCCATGGCAAAGCTCTTCATTTTTGTGTGTCACGCTCAGGCCCTTGTCACGTATGTAAATACCGTTAGTGGCCCTCACGTGCTGTTTCGTAATTTCACCTAAAGCGCGTCCCATCGTGCCGACAGCTGTGGTAATCGTACGTCTACGGTTGCACAGCACTGTGCACGGGGATGCGCCCAGGACCTCGGCCACGGAGCAGACGCGGTGAACTTGGCCTCTGCTCAAGGTGGCGCGAGGAGCTGCGCCGGTGGCCACGGCCGCCGAGGCCACGGACGTGCTGTGCTCTTCCTTTCGTTCTTGTGGTCACGAGAGTGGCCCTTCTTCACTGTTGAGACCCTGCTCCAGCGCGGCCACCGGGAGCCCCTTGCGGCCCGGCCTCCCCGCTGGGGCGTGGGCACGTCAGGCTCGCTCGTGCTCACCGGGTGCAGCCGGGCTGGAGACGCCCGCGGCTCTCTGAGTGGACCCCGCGCACCCACCGTTCTCTTTCTTCCACGGGGCCGCGCTTGGAGAGTCCCACACCCCAACCATTCACTTCCTGTCTTAGCCGACCAAGGCTGCCCAGGACGGCGGCTGGAGCAGCTGATGGACCCGGGATGAGGTGACCAACTTTAGCCAGAAGCTCGGAGCCCGGGGCGGGGCGCTCCGTCGGCTCCCGAGAAGGCCAGCGGCGCTTGGCAGGCCCTGTCAGCCTGGATGGGCCCCGGGGGCGGCAGAGGCCGCGGGCCGGGGCGGGAGGCGAGCAGTCCAGGCTGGCCCGAGCTGACCCCTGCGCAGGCCTGCTCCACGCCACGAGCACTTCCAGAATGTCCCAGGCGTGGAGAAGGGCCATCCGCCTGCTGGGCCTGGCCGAGGCCTGTGGACACCCGAGGCCCGACCCACCGAGCGCGCAGGCCCCGCTCCCGCCCCGCGGCTGGGGGTTGGCATCAGGGCGCCGTGACGTGCTCTCCGCCTCCCGACCCCGGGGGCGCGGGGGCCACGCTCTGCGCAGAGACTGCCGTGTGTGCCGGTGCGGCCCGGATGAGGCCGCACTTGGTGAGGGACCTGCTCGTCCCCCGCGGAGCCGGGGCCAGGGCTTCCGTCCAGCTCCCTCCTGTCCCCGTGCTGTGAGGGGCCGAGCTCAGCCCCCTCACCAGACGTGCCCAGGGGTCCCACGGCCCGGCGAGCAGCAGGGTGTGACGACTGCAGGGCCGGCCGCGGGTCGCTGGGGTGCCTGGCGAGGCACGCTGTATCAGAGCAGCTGCGCAGAAGGCGGCGCGTGTCCTACCGCCCGAGCGTCCCAAGTCGCCTTTCTGGCACCTTCCAAAGCTCACACCAGAGTCAGGCTAAGGCGAAACCTGACGGGAACTCAGAGCCGCCCGTGCCGTGGTGCCACCCCTCCCCGTCCAGGCTGCTGCTCCCCAGGGACCTGACGGAGTAGGTGGGGGAGCCAAGCTCCGGGAAGCCTCCCCCGAGGCGCCGAGAAGCCCCCGGGGCCGACGGGGCGCAGCGGACGGGCAGGGGCCGACAGCCGAGCGAAGGTGGTGAAGCCAGGACCCCTGGGCGCTCCCCGGCCCCTTCTCAGAGGCCCCGCCTGACGGTCGGGGTCCACGCCGGGCGCTCCGGCACCAGGCAGGCTCGTGGCAGCTCCTGACCCCACTTTCCCTTGCGCCAGTGGGCACGGCCGGGCCTCGGCCCTCAGGGTCGCTCTGAGCGGCACCCCTCTTCTGCAGCTGCCAGAGAGGAGGAGCCCCCAGCTCAGCACTGGGGTGGAGGGGGCGCGCCGGGGCGTAGCGGGCGGTCGGAGTCGCGGGCCTCGTCTGCTGCGGGTTGAGCCGCTTTCCTGTTTAGTGTTTAAAGAGCAGCAGATTCCTGGGATGGGCAGTGGGCGGAGGCGGTGGCCTGGAATCTGCATTTTTGTGCATCTCAGCTGGGGACGCTGCGGCGTGGACTGGTTTGGACAAGTCCACTTTAGCTGCCCCTCGTCTTCACCGGGTGCCGCGGCTCCAGCTCGCCCGCTCGCACCTTCAGGAGCGGCTGAGCAAGGCGGGTCTCTGCCCCCTCAGGTGTGCTTTTGAAGGTGGGCGCCGCCGTGGCCTGGAGCCCGCACCGCCGTCCCCCCTCCGGCCCCGACGCCCGCCCTGACCCCCGCTATCCTCTCGGGCTCCTCTCGCTCGGGTCGCCCGTGGCCCGATGGCCAAGTCCCGGCGGTCTCACCTCGCTCAGGGGCGGCCCTGCCCCCCGCGTCTCTCTGGAGACCCCCCTTTCCTGGCTGCTGGCTGCTCTCCTCTCCTTTACCCTCTTCTCTCCTGGCTCCCCCGGAACCCCGGTGCTTCCTGGATTCTTTCCCTGGCGTCCACGCCCCCTCCGGGGGCCTGGCTCGGGCGACCCCCACCCCGCCCGTGTCTAGGTGGGCGTTCTCTTCAGCCGTGGACACGCCCCCCGGGGTCCCACCTGCTTGCTGGCTCCGCCCTCGTCACGTGGGTCACCTCAAGAGGCTCCTGGGCCCCTTCTGCGCCCCACAACCAGGAGGCCGCCGGGTCCCGGCCCCCTCCCCCTGCCCAGCAGGCGCCTCCCTTCCACGTCCTCGCCGCTCGCCGGGTTCTGCCTCTTCTCCGGCCTCCGGCCTCGCCCTTCCCCGCCATCTGTGCTAGTTGGGGTTTCTAGGGAAGCAGGCTCCGGGAGGTTCTGGAAACCGTGTAAGACTTTCATACAGTGGGGACGCGCGAGCCCCAGGCCTGGAGAGCAGGTTGCAGGAGGAGCTGGCTGGAGCGAGAGGGCAGGCTCTCCTCCGGCTGCCGAAATCCCTTCTCCCTTGAGGCCTTCAAGTGACTGGCGGAGACGTGGCTCGTGGCCGAAGGCTGTCTCCTCGGTGGACTGTAGACGTGGCCAGCACTAGGTGCCATCCGCTCACGGGAGATGTAAGTCCACGGAATGTCTCACAGCACCAACCAGGCCAAACCCCTGGCTGCCGCCCGGCTAGGTGACCCACGAGCCCGGCCAGCTCTCCGTCCTCCCCTGCGGTCAGGGCACGTGTCCTTGAGCGCAGAGCCAGGCACACAATGGATGGCCCGAGCCGAAGCCCGAACACACGACTGAAGTGCCGCCCCAGCCCCTGCTGGCTGATGGAGCAGCTCGGTTCCCCTGGTTCTCCTGCTTGCTCTGTGTCCAGCTGCCCTCGCCCCCCAGGGCTCCCCTGCGCCCCCCGGGCTGCCCTCACCCCCCAGGGCCTCCCCTGCGCCCCGTGGACTGCCCTCACCCCCCAGGGCTCCCCTGCGCCCCCCGGGCTGCCCTCGCCCCCCAGGGCTCCCCTGCGCCCCCCAGGCTGCCCTCGCCCCCCAGGGCTCCCCTGCGCCCCGTGGGCTGCCCTCACCCCCCAGGGCTCCCCTGCGCCCCCCGGGCTGCCCTCGCCCCCCAGGGCTCCCCTGCGCCCCCCGGGCTGCCCCTCGCCCCCCAGGGCTCCCCTGCGCCCCCCGGGCTGCCCTCACCCCCCAGGGCTCCCCTGCGCCCCCCGGGCTGCCCTCGCCCCCCAGGGCTCCCCTGCGCCCCCCGGGCTGCTCTCGCCCCCCAGGGCTCCCCTGCGCCCCGTGGGCGGCCCTCACCCCCAGGGCTCCCCTGCGCCCCCCGAGCTTCCGGAGACGCTCGGTTCTCTCTCTGGAAGGCCTCTTCCTTCCGCTCCGCGTTGCCTTTCCTGACCCGCGTCCTGGTGCGCCGGCCGCTCGGCTGCATCCCCTGGACCCAGACGTGGCCGCGGCCCCTGGTCGGCACTTGACGGAAGGAATCAGAATTCACGGGTGGGGCTGGGTAAGGTCTTTATTTACCGGGTAAGATTCACTTAAACAATTGGCACCTCTTCATATGAGAACGTGCTAAAGCCAGTTCTTAAAATGTACTGCTGACTGAGCAGCGGTTCATAGTTTAGATCCATTCGCTTAATCCAGCCAAGTCCCGTTGTCAATGTTTCCTAATCAGTGAAGTCCACATCACTGCATTCATATCATCAGTTACACAATTGAGCGTGCGCATCCCGTGCTTCTCTTGGCACCTGGGGCCAGTCTAGACGCAGCTCGGCCGGAAGTCGAACCCGCCGGCTCAGCTCGTCTCCTCTCTTCAATACAGCGTGGCCGGCTGCGTCCCCTGGCCCGGGAGGCACCCGCCGGCGCCAGGCCCCGTGCCGTGCTGCTGCCCGCAGGGCACTGCGCACCTTCAGCCCCACGCGGTGGGCAGGGACCCCTCGTCAGGGTGCGGCAGTTCTGGGGAGACCCCACCTTTGAGGGAGGTGGACCAGGCGACCCAGCGCGAAGCTCTGAGTTTAGGGACAGCATTCTTGTGCTCAGAGCTCTCGCTCGGCCTTAGGCTGACCCGTGGATTTGCCGTTCCTGTGGTCACAGTCGAGGACCAGCAGTTTCACACGGTCCAGCCTGAGGAGCCTTTGAAAGCCCCTGCCCGCTGCTCCCACGTCCCGGGCGGGCAGACCGAGGCGCGGCCCAGAGACACAGATGGGGCTGGGGGTCCGGCTGAGTCAGGACAGCGCCTTCTGCGAGGACATGGCCAGGCTGGGGGTGGCAGTTCAAGGAGATTTTGAAAATCATTGAAAATGAAGTTTCTTTCCTATTTTTTAATGTAAGGACGCAAGATCCTTGACTGAAAACGATGCAGTGTTCTAGACAGATCTGGGTTTAAGTCTGGACTCAGCCACACGGGAAAACGATTTCACCTTTCAGAGCCTCAGTTTCCCCATCTGTAAAATGGGGGTGGTGCAGGTGGAGGAGGTAGATGGCTTAGTGCAGGTGCATGCTCAGCCGACGACATCTACATTGTATTTATTTAGTACTTTCCCCATGTACCCTGGTTCGCCTTCCACCACCCTTCTACTTCTGGAACTGTCCCTTTAGGTGTCCCCACGTTCAGGTCACTTCCCAACTGCCCTCTGCCCACCGCGCCGCGCTGCCCCTCCTCCAGCTCCTCTTTCCCATCTCAGACGCGTCCACCCCGCGACCTGCTGAGGGGTGCACGCGCACCTGCGGGTGCTGCTGCGGGTGCTTTGCTCCCCCCTGCTGCGAGCAGACTCCTCCCCGGGCATCAGCGCCCCACAAGTGACCCGGCCGGCCCCCGCCGCGCCCCTCAGTGCCCCACAAGTGACCCGGCCAGCCCCCGCCACGCCCCTCAGCACCCCACAAATGCTGGCCCAGCCCCCGCCGCGCCCCTCAGCGCCCCACGTCGCCTCTGCCCCGACGCGCCGCCTGCCCTGTGGGAAGGGGTGGTCCCAGCCCCCCTCCTGCACTCGGGTGGGGTGACTTCTGCGCCTGTTTGGACGGCGCCCCTGAGGAGTGACCAGGGCAGCAGGCCCTGCCGCGGGAATGTTAGCTGGGGTGGCCCCGTGGGATGAGGCGGGACTGATTCCTGGAATCCTTTGTAAGTGGAAGAAATTCAGAGGGAGGGAGGGGGCCACAGAGGGGCCACATGCGGCCAAGGGACCCCAGGCCGGCTGCGCCTGCCAGACCCCTGCTGGGGAAGCAGCCTGCTGGCAGCCATTGCGGGGCACTGGCCGCGCAGCCGGTCACACGCGACGGTCACCATTCCCTCGGGCGCGCCCCAGCCCGTCCTCTGCCGTCGTGGGGACCCGGGGCCCCGGCTGCCGGGTAGGGACGGAGCTTTGGCACGAGCGCTGCGGAGACCTGAGCTCCGGCCTCATCAGGAGAGGGGCCCAGCAGCGCCCGCGCCGCGGCCGCACAGCCCATCTCCGAGCTCGTTCCCACGGGCCCAGCCCGAGGGGTGCCCACTCTCGAGCCCAGGGTTCCCGCGGTGTGGGGTACGGTCTAGCCCCTGGTGGGCGTGTCCCCTCGCTGTCGGTGGGACAGGCTCCGCCCTGGACTGGCGCCCAGCGGGAGACGCGGCGGCCAAGGCCCGCTTCGGCTGGCTAGCGGGTTACTGCAGGCTGCCCGCTGCTGGGGCTGGGGGTCAGCGGGCACACAGCCTGGGCCCCGAGCCGCCAGCCGTGGGGAGGCAGGACTGCGAGGCAGCAGGCGCCAAGGCGAGGAGGACGGGGCAGCGGGGGCCCCCGAAATCACCTCGAGGCTCTGGGGTCCCCCCGGGGTCTGGGGCCGAGCGCGGAGGCCAGCTCTGGAAGCTGAGGCACGACCCAGGCACGGGGCGAGGGGCCCATAGCCCGTGCCAGGAGGAGGGGGGAGGGGGCGGGACGCGGCCCGGGGGCAGCCATGAGGGCGACTGGCCGCCGTCCCGAGCTGCGCGCCCGTCCCCAAACCCACCTTTCCTGGGTGCCTGCCCTTGAGCCGGCGCGGGTGGAGGGGCGCGGGCAGGGGGAGCGGGCGGGGGCGCGGGTTAAGGGCCTACGCGGTGGGCATGAGCACAGGTGGTGGGCAGTGGGAGGTGGGCGCGGGCAGTGTGTGGGCGGTGTGCGTGGGTGGTGAGAGGTGGGTATGGGCAGTGGGCACAGGCAGTGGGAGGTGGGTGTGGGCGGTGTATGGGGAGTGGGCATGGGCGGAGGGCAGAGGGCGTGCATTGGAGGGCGTGGGCGTGGCGGGGGCGTGGGTGGAGGGCGTGGGCGGTGGGGTGGGTGGTGGCGTCCGCTGGGCTCGAGGCCACCCGTGACGGTGGCCGTGGAGAAGCAGCTCCGGGTCTCTCTTCCGAGTCCGCCGGCTGGACAGCGTCCCCCCCCGATGTCCCCGTCCCAACCGCAGGCCAAGCACACGCTGGTTCCCCTCAAGGCCCGGCAGGTGGGATTCTGCTGGGGGGTCTGGGGACGGCGGGCCTGGGTGTCCAGGGGGGCACGGAGCCACCCCCAGGGTCCTCACAAGAGGCTGGAGGGAGCACGTCGGGGGGGACGCGGAGGGGGGAGGGCTGCTGCGCCCCTGGCGTGACGGGGAAGGGGCCGCGGGGCGCGGGGTCCAGGAGCAGGAGGACGCGTGCACCTGCGGGGTCAGGAAGCAGCGGCGTGTCGGTCTGACGTCCAGTGCTGGGGGGCGTGCATTGGGACTCTGGACCAGGCGCTGGCGTCCATTCCCGGGGGGCGAGACTCGGGCAGCCGGGACAGGGACGCACCTGCCCGTGCTCAGCAGCCTCGGGCGGCCCCAGGACTGGGGTGAGGGGACCCCCCCGGGGGCTCCCGGGATGTGTGCCCCCGGTGGCCTCTGCCCCCCCGCCCCGGGCACTGCCCTCAGCCGCTGCCCTCTGGCGGCCACGTGTGGCCAGGGGCTGTCCCCACCCTCGCCCGGCCTTGACTCGAGCCTGGGGTCGGCCTCCGCAGCTCCCGGCGGCGCCGGCTCGTCGCCCAGCAGCTCGGGCCCGGGGGATGTCCTCGTGACTGCGGGGGGCCACCCCCGTGTCTATCCCCTGGGGGTGGGCCGGGGCCCAAGGGGGCTCCAAGCTCCTGGAGGGGGCGGGGGCCCAGGCCCGCGACGGGCGCAGCCGCTGACCCCCGGCCCCCCGCAGGGACGCTCGTCTCGGCCTTCACCGTGCTGTGCGGCGCCCGGACCGAGCTGGCGGACAGGCACGTGTGCTGCGTCTTCTGGCTGAACGTGGCGGCGGCGCTGCTGCAGGCCCTCACGGCCGTCGTGCTGGTGGGCTGGGTCATGAGCATCTTCTGGGGCATGGACATGGTCATCCTCGCCAGTGAGTGGCCGGCGGGCCTGCGCTCGGCCGGGGGACGGCGGGCGTGGGACCCGCGGGGCGCCCGGGCCCTGGCGGGGGCTCCTGGTCGTCCCCGGGGCGGGCTGGCGGGGAGCTCCTGTCCCCGGGGCGGGCTGGCGGGGAGCTCCTGTCCTCCCCGGGGGGGTTGGGTGGGGGTCTCCTGTTCTCCCGGGGTGGGCTGGCGGGGAGCTCCTGTCCTCCCCGGGGGGGTTGGGTGGGGGTCTCCTGTTCTCCCGGGGTGGGCTGGCGGGGAGCTCCTGTCCTCCCCGGGGGGGTTGGGTGGGGGTCTCCTGTTCCCCTGGGGTGGGCTGGCGGGGGTCTCCTGGTCGTCCCCAGGGCAGGGTGGGTGGGGGTCTCCTGTCCCCGGGGCGGGCTGGCGGGGGCTCCCATCCTCCCCGGGGTGGGCTGGCGGGGAGCTCCTGTCCCCAGGGCGGGCTGGCGGGGGCTCCCATCCTCCCCGGGGCGGGCTGGCGGGGGCTCGCAGCGCCCGTGGCTCCCACCCACCTGCTGGATCAGGTCCTGGGCAGCAGAGATGGGGGCGGGCGGTGGGGGCGCCCCTCGCACTCCGGAAGGAAGTGGACGCCAGGCTGGGCAGCGCAGGGCCTGCCACTCCGCCAGCCAGGTCGAGCCTTTCAAACCGGGCCCCGTGTCCGGTGACGCTGGGCTCGTCATTCCTGATTCGTATTACGTGGACCTTTGTCAGTTGTTTAGCATAAACGTGATTCAGACACAAAGTGCTCTGTGGCAAAGGGCTTCAAGTTTCCAACTCCAGCTGACCAAAGACAACCGGGCTGACATTTAAATTAACACGTCTCCAAGCAGCCGCCCCGACCGCAAGGGCCTCCTGCTCGGGGGCCACGGCTCCCACCGCCACGTCTCCTTCGGGTCTGGCCCCCCTCTCCAGCCCCACCTGACCCCTGGCCTCTGCTGCGCCCACGCAGCCCTCCACGGTGGAGCGGTCAGCACGAGAGGGCCGATGAGCCGTGCCGGGCGGGGGCAGCGGAGAGGAGCTGGCAGGGGGCTGGGATGGTGCGGAGCCACCCGGAGTGACCCAGGCTGAGGTCAGGGTGCGTGAGCGTCCAGGACCAGGCGCCAGGGCCAGCGAGGCCGCAGGGCAGTGACCGCTCCGGCCATCAGGGCCCGAGCTGCTGGGTGGCCCGGACGGGCAGCGAGTCCCCAGGAGCCGAGGTCAGGCCAGCGGATGGCCAAGGCAGGCCTGGGGCCGCGGTGGGGAGGGGGCCGTCCCCCGAGACCCCCCTGCCCACAGGAGCCGGCGTCTGCCCGGCACTCTGCTTGGAGGGCCGCCCGGCAGGGGCTCCTCCAGGGAGGGCATGGGGAGGCGGCCAGCGGCGGGCGGTGGTCACGGGTTAGGGTCGTAGGCCTGCTGGAAGGCTGCGGACGAGGGGAGTGCCCCCGGCCCCCTCAGGGTGCCGGAAGTGGAAGTCTGGGGTTTCCAGCGGGGCGTGGGGCTGCCCAGGGCTGCGGGCGCGGCCGGCACTCGTGCGTGTGCCCTGGGCCTCAGGCCCCGCAGGGTGCCCACCTCGGCCCCGCCCCCTGCGCCAGCCGCTCCGCGAGCGGGCCTTCGGCCCTCGGGCCCTTGCTCTGGGAGCCTCGGCGCTGACGTGGCACAGGCACCCGCGGCCCGGGGCGCAGGCCGCGACCCTGGGCTGGAGGGTTCTGGACTGCTGTCTTCAGCCCCACACCCGGAGCTGGGCCCCGAGGCCGGCCGCAGGGCTCACGTCCTGAGAGGAGGGCCGGGGACGAGCCACCCCTCCGCCCGCCGCCTCCTGGGCTCTTGACTGCTGGCAGCTCCTCTCGACGCCTGGGGTGGGGGCCGGAACCGGGGCAAGGACCCCCGCCCCACCTGTCCCCCACGGCGGGCCGGTCGGCTGCTCGGGGGCCTGGGCACGCTGGCGGGGCGCGGGCTCACAGCAGGCATTTAGGACGCCCCTTAGGGCTGCCTGTGAGCGCCAGGCCGCGTCGTGGTGGCCACGCCAGCCTCGTCCACCTGACTGTCACCAACCTCGGCGAGGGACACCATGGAGGAGGCGTGGCTGCCACCAGGGACGGCGCCCTGCGCAGGACGGTGTCCTGGGCGGGACGGCCGAGCAGGCCGGCTCTGTGACAGGGGAGCCCGGCCCCCTCTGCTTGGGACGCTGGCTCGGGGCCACGCTCTGGGGACGCCATGGCTCTCTCTGCGAAAGCGAGAGACACTTTCAGGCGTTAATGGCTCAGGATGACGCGGACGTGCCCAGACTCCAAGGAGGGAGGCTGGGGCGGTGGGTGGCCGCAGGGCCGAGGCTAGCGGGGTCTGTCGCTAAGCCGGTGGCCAGCAGCAGCTGCTCGGCGGCCAGGACGAGGCCGCAGGCCCCTGCCCCCTGCGCCCGGCCGCTCCGCATCAGTGGGGCCCCCTGGCCTTCCCAGCTGTGGCCCCAGCGCCCGCTCCGGGGTCTGCAGGGCTCGCCTCCTCCTGGGGCCCCAGGCTTGGCCAGACAGCGGGTCGGAGCTAGGTCACTCGGCCACGCCGCCCCGAAGCTGCCCACCCCCATCACCCTAGAATCCACCCCGAGGCAGACGTGGACTGGGGGGTCGGAGTATGGAGGGCGGGCAAGCCCAGGGAAAGGCGTCCTGCCAGGTGGGCCCCCGGGGAGGGGCGCCCCGTGTGCCCTCCACAGCCAGGCCCGAGCTCGGCCTCTGGGCGCTGCTGGCCGGCTGCCGCTCCCGCCCCGGGGGCCCCCCACCTGCCCCGGGGCCCTCCCTGGCTCGCCCTGGGGCCCCTCCTCCTGGCCGCCACACCCTCCCCAGGGCCCCACCCGGCCACCACGCTCGCCCTGGGCCCCCCTCCCGGCCGCCACGCCTGCCCTGGGGCCCCCCTGGCCGCCGCGCTCGCCCCGGGGCCCCCCCCCCGGCCGCCACGCTCGCCCCAGGGCCCCCCTCCCGGCCGCCACGCCCGCCCCGGGGCCCCCCCCCTGGCCGCCACGCTCGCCCGGGGGCCTTCCCTCCCGGCCGCCGCACCCGCCCTGGGCCCCCCCCTCCCGGCTGCCGCGCCCACCCCAGGGCCCCCCCCGGCCACCACGCCCACCCCGGGGCCCCCCTCCTGGATGCCACGCCTGCCCTGGAGGCCCCCCCTCTCCCAGCCACCATTCCCGCCCTGGGGACCCCCTCCTGGCCTGGGCTGCCTCTCAGCCTCTGTCTGTCTCTCTCTCTCCCCCCTGCCATGCTGCCTGCGCCCCGCGCTGCCCCCCAGTTTCCCAAGGTGAGTCTGGCGGACGCGGCCTCGAGCCGGGGCCTCTGCCCTCAGGAGCCCCGAGCTCCCAGCAGTGCCCATGCCCACGCGGTCGCGGTGTCACGCTGCCACCCCTCTATCAGGGAAACTGTCTAAACAGAGGAATGTGGATGGTGCCCCCATCTCAACCCCGCCCTGCACCCACCCCCCACCGGGCGCGAGCCCCGGACCCCGATGCTGCAGGTGCAAAGGGCGGGGCAGCGGCGCAGCCACCGGAGCTGCCCGTGCGCGGGCTGCCAGCCAAGGGGTGCGCCAAGCGCCCAGACGCACTGCTTCACCTGTGAAGACTCCAGTGGGACCTGCTGAAAATTTAACAAGAGCACCCTGGCCCTTTCAGACACGGTCACAACGCCTTCAATTCCACACCGTCAGCTTTTCCTGCTGGCCTCGTGGTCCACGGCCCCCCGCCTGTGCCGGACACGGGGCCCCCGCCCTCCCTGCGCCCCCCCCCTGCCCTCCCCTGCCCACCCCTGCCGCCCTCATCCTGTCGCCCACCCCCTGCCGCCCTCCCCCTGCCCTCTCTGCACCCATCCCTGCCCTCCTCCCCCTGCCCCCCCACCCTCCCCTGTCCTCTGTGCCCACCCCTGTCCTCCCCCCTCCCTCTCTGCACCCACCCCTGCCCTCCTCCCCCTGCCCTGCCCTCCCTGCACCCGCCCCTGCCCTCCTCCCCCTGCTCCCCCCTCCTGCCCCTGCCCTCCCTGCACCCCTCTGTCCTCCCCCTGCCCTCTCCCCACAGGCCCCAGAGGCCGCTCCGACCCCCTTGGGGGTCGTCTGCAGGGGCTTCTGGGTGGACCCCGAGGCCTCCACTGCCGCCCACCGCCACCCCGATGTCCTCTCCCGCTCCAGCTAGGCCCCACCTCGTCCTCCACCAGCCCCCGGCCCCGCTGGAAAGCCCACCCTGCGAGCAGCCGGCCTGCTGTGGTGGGCAGCACACCCCGCCTGACGCACAGCTGCCCGCCGTGGTCGGGGGCGCCGGGGGCCGGGCCGCGGCCTCTCACCGGCCCCTCTGCTTCTCCCCGCAGGCTACAAGGAGCAGGGCATCCCGCAGCAGCTGTGACGCCGCGGAGCCGTCGCGAGCCCGGCGCCAGGACCTTGGTGTTTTCCCCGCTGCCGCGCCCGGGCTGGGCGTCTCTTAGAAGCACCCGTTCTGAAGTCAACCTGCCTCCCTCGGCAGGTGCCGCGCAGCCGGCTCCGCGCTGCCCATGGGCACAGGCCGGGGTGTCCGGGCAGCAGGCAAGGGGGGCCTCGCTGGGGGGGGCTGGCCGAGGGGGCAGGGCTCGGGGGCAGCCCCCCTGGGCCCCCTCCCGCCCCTCCTGAGCTTCTGGGCCGAGGTCCCTGTGGCAGCATGGGGTGGGCGGGGGTGGACGGGCCCCCGGCCCAGATGGACAGGCCCCCGGGCCCCCAGCCAGCCGAGGCCTGGGGAGTGGACGGTGCTGCGCGGCCCGACCCCGCCGCCCCAGCCTCCACGGCCTGGCGCGGGCCCTGCGCCGGGAGCAGAGGGCGCCCCGTGGAATCGCCAGGCCAGGCCCGCGCCTTCTGTGTAGACGTCGCACCGCGTAGGCCCACGTCGTTTTCCTGAGCCCCCGGGGCCTGGCGTGCTCGATGCCGACAGCTTGGAGGTGGAAAGGCGGCAGGCGGCCGTTGGCGCACGCGGATGCGTCCCCCTTCCCAGCCCGGCAGCGCCCCCAGGCCCCCGGGCGGGCACGGGAACTGCAGAGCAACGCGGGAGCACCACGGCTCTGGATGCGCACGCTGCCCACGGCCTCCTCTCGGCCCGGGCAGCGTCTGCCCCACATGGGGGGCGGAAGAGCGCCCCGTCTCATGGCCGTTTGGATTTTGGGGTTGCGGCAGCGACGTGCGGGGCTGGGCCCACTCGCAGAGGCGCGGCCGGTCGTCCCCGAGAGCCCTCAAGGCGGCCACAGAGGGCCCCGCCGCCGAGTTCTGGGCCGACGGAGAGAAGAGGACCCGAGGTGCCGCGGCACGGCAGGCCCAGGTCTGCTGGAACGTTCTGTCAGGACAGATGGGAGGCCGGAGTGGGGCTGACTGAGCAGAGGGCCACCCCTGGGCCCACCCCGGGCACGGCCCACCCTTGCTGTGGCCCACCAGAAGCCCCTCCTGTGGGCTCATCTCCAGGCTCAGCAGAAGCCAGCCGGGGGCCGGGTCCCTCCGTTGTCCCCTGACGGGTGTGGACGAGCAGGGAGCCCTCAGCCCTGGCTGCAGAGGCCCCGTGCCCCGGGGAGCGGCTGCCCAAAGCCCCTGCCTGGCACAGCCCCCTCTGCCTGGATGGAGGGCAGCCGGCCCCGGGGCTTTCCAAGCCCAGAGCTGCCCCGGCCTGAGCCCAGACGCCTCCCTGGCCCCCGCTGAGAAACGGGGTGACGGACGCCTGCGTCCACGTGCGCCCTGAGCCCTGGACGGGGGTTTCTGTGCCGGGTGGGCCCTCCCGAGCTCCCGGGGGCACCGTGCTCTGCGCCCGGCCGCCAGGGGCTGAACCCCTTCTCCAGTTTGCGCCCCCTCCCGTGGCCCGTGCCCCCTTCTCCAGCCTGCCCTCCTCACCCCGGCCTTGCCCCCCGCCCCCACCACATGGAGAGCGCTGCATCTTCAAACGGTGTCACCCATCGGGCTTCTCCAGAACGCCCCCCGCAGCGCGGGCCCAGGAGGCCGCGTCCAGTCAGGGAAACGGCCCCAGCCGAGGGGAGCGGTGGCCCCAGGCTCCACTCCGGCAGGCGAGGTTGCGGCCCCCACTGCGCTGCCCTGGGCATCGGGCTGGCCGGGGGGACGGCTGCGCCCCCTGGGCACTGGGTCGTACCGCCGGGCGCCGGGCTCTGAGAGCAGCCCCCTGGCCGGGCCTGGCTGACCCGCCGTGTGGAAGCCCCCAGGCACCTGTGGGAAGCGGAAGGTGGGACCCAATGGCCTGAAGGACCCCGAAGGCAGCTGCCCGCCCCTCCACCGCCCCCCGTGCGGCCCCCCGTGCAGCCCCCTGCCTCGCTGGGCGGTCCCTCAGCCCACCGCTCTGTTCGGGCAGGCCCGGGAGGCACGCCTGTGGAAGATTCCGGAGCAGGTGGTGGGGACAGCGCCCAGGGCTTCCCGGTGACCCCAACGCCAGGTCTGTCCTCGGGCGCGGGGCGCGGGGCAGGCCATGGCTAGGAGACGCAGAGAGAACAGCCACAGGGCTGCCAGCCCCCGGGAATGGGCCCAGCTCTCCGAAAGGCAGCTGCACGCGCCCCAGCGCCCCCAGCGCCAGGCTGTGGTGACCACGTGACTGGGCCGCACCGGGGCCGAGGAGACAGGGCACTGGAGCCCCCAGGGCCCGGCGCGGGGGGCCTGAGACACAGAGCATTCCTGGGACCCTGGCACCGAGGAACCAGCCCCAGACCTCCCCGTCCCCGCCCACGGGGGGGTCCCAGGGGCCCTCCTGCCCTCCTGCCCCCGGCGCCGGGGCGAGCCAGGGCGGGGCTGCTGCTGGGCGGGGGTGGTGGCGCTGTGGTCACGAGTGGGACGGCACGGCTGGGCTGCAGTGCCGGTCCTGTCCCCAAGCGGGCCACGGGGCGCAGCCGCCCTCTCCAGGGTCGGGGGCCCGGGGCCTCGGGTGGGGGCCGGGGGCTGGAGCCCGTCAGCCCATCTGGGGACTCCTGGGGCGGGAAGCTCCATCTTGCCATCACACACAGCGCCACTGTGTCACACTCAGCGTCACACTCGGCTGTCACACTCGGGGTCAACTCAGTGTCTGTCACTTGGCTGTCACAGCGTCACATTCGGCTCAGTGCCACACTGCCAGTGTCACACAGCTATCATGCTCAGTGTCACACTCAGCTGTCACATGATGTCAACTGTGTCACTTGACTGTCACACAGCATCACTTGGCTCAGTGTTACACTCAGTGTCACACTCAGCATCACTCTTGGCTGTCGCATGGTGTCACTCAGCGTCACTCAGCATTGCACTTGGCTGTCACTGTCACAGCGTCACGCTCAGGCCCCTGCTGTCCCCGGTCACTCTGCAGTGGGCAGTCCCGGGTGCGGCCGGCCCGAGCGCGGCCCTGGGGGAGGGTCCGGCCCTCCTGGGGAGCAGCGCCCGCCGCCTTGCCCGGCCTCGCCCGCCTTCCCAGGGCAGGAGCCCCCCCGAGGGCTCAGGCGTGTCTGGGGGGCGGCTGGGGGGGAGCTGGTCTGGGAGCCACGCCTTCACGCGTTTCCTCCCCGCTGGACTCCCACGCTGGGGCTTCCGCGTGTGCACACTGGACACGTGTGGTGACCAGGTCCTGTGGGGCTTCAGGACGAGCCCGGGGGGGCTGAGGGGGGAGCTCTGCTGCCTCATGCCTCAGTTTACCCTCCTGTGGGTCAGAGACCAGCAGCCACTCACCCTCATGTCTGTCTAGGCAGCGGCTCAAGGGGAGAGCCAGAAAAGGGGAGGGGGGCGCGCTCCCCCCGAGCCTGTCACGGGGGGGCCAGCAGGGCCCACTTATGGGTACCCCAACTTCCCAGGGCAGCCGGCCGCCCGCTTTGCACTTAGCCTTCCTCCCCGCCTGGACTCCCCCACCTAGATCACCCAGCCCAGGGCAGACCCGCTGCCCATGGCCCCCCACCTCCCCCCCCACGCCACACACATTGTGCCCGGGATGGGACTTGGTGTCCCCAGGAGCCCCCGCCCCGCCCTGAGCCCCCCCACAGGGACTCTCGGTGCTGTGGACGCAAAGCCCGCTTCGCCCCGCCCGGGCCCTGCGCTGGGAGCCGCTGTGTCCGAGCTGCATCCCTCCCAGCCCCCCGGGCCTGCCCCTCGGGGCCTGCGCAGAGGGCGCCCGTCCCCTTCCTGGGCCACAGGCTGCCCCCTCCCGAGGCCCGTCCTGCTCGGCCCAGCAGGAGCGGCAGAGGGAGCTCCCGGCCCGGCCAGCGCGTGCGAGGACGCTCCACGGGGGAGGGGGCTGTGGCCGCTCGGCCCTCCCCGTGGGCGCCTGGCCGGCCCCTCCCACGGGCGAACGTCCCGCCGTCGTACCCGTGCCGGTTGTTCTCTTTTAACATACATAATGCACAGGCTCTGCGCGCCGGGGATTTGCACACGTGTGCTGGAACCGGCTCGGCTGGTGCACGGCTGGCGCACGGCTGGCCCGGGGTCTCCGCTAAACTGACCGCTCCACGTTCCCACCGCTCTGACCCGCCCCTGAGCCTCCCCCGCTGCCGCGCCACCCTGCCCGGAGCCGCCCGAGCCCACGCTCCCCGGGACGCCACCCAGCCGGGTTCCTCTCGGCCCCTCCACGACTGGACGCTGCCTCGGCTCCCAGAGGGGCAGACCTCGGCTGCGGGGAATTCGGAAGCTTCCGGAGCGAGTCTGGTGCGGAGTTGCGCCCGCCCTGCTCGGGGTCCCCACGTGCCTCGAGGGCCGGGCAGTGCTCACCCCCCAGTGCTCTGCCCGCTTTCCCACGCCCCGCCCCGCGGCGTCCTGTACACGTGTGAACACGAGCCCCGTGCGCCGTGTCCGTGACGTCCACACACTGACCCGCCACAAGCACCAGGCATGGCACCTCTTCCAGGCTCGTGACTTTTTAAGTCCTGGAACTACGGCTTTGGAAACCCCTTCCCCGTTTTCTATGTAATAAACGTTCGTTGGACCCTCGTGGTGGTTTCCCCTGCTCGCTGCAGCCCTCGGGGAGGACGGCGCCCCCACGCAGGCCCTGCCCTCTCGGTCCTCTCCAGCCACCGCCCCGGGAGCCCGACCCTCGGCCGCGGGAACTGAAGCCGCCGCGGCACAACCCGACCATGATGCTCGCTGCGCCCAGGCCCCGGCTCCTTCCTGCCACGCGCCCACCCGTGGAACCGGGGCGCAGGCCACCCCCAGGAGGCCGCATCCTCCGAGACGAGGGCCGGGTGTGCCCAGGGGCCCTCCACGCGGCCCAGCACCCTGGCCCCCGCGCCACCTCCCGCGGCTGCCGCTGAAGGAAGGGTCAACCACCCGGGCCCCGAACCCAGCCCTGGCCCCGCCGCCCCCACCCCGGCCCTCAGTGCGCCCGCACCCTCCCCGAACGAGGGCATCTCTCCCGCTGCTGCTCGGCTGGAACGGGGACAATCGCGCCAAAGGGGGGCCACAGAAGGGGAGACACGGGTTTAGGGTAGGACAGGGCCAGAGAACCCCGGCGATGAGTGCGCAGGGGGAGAGGAAAGCCGGGCCCACACCCCTTCCCAAGCGGGTCAGTTGGACAGTCGGTCAAACACGCTGCCTCCTGCCCGGGGGTCTCACCCTGCGCGGGCAGCAGCTCGGGAGGCACCAGGTGGCCGCCACGCAGCTGGTGGGTGCCCGTTGGCGCCCGCTGCCTAGCCTCTGGGCCTGGCGTAGCCGGGCTCAGGCAGACGCAGACGGTGAGGAGATGCGCCGGGGCCCGGCCGCCCCGGTGTGGGCTGACCCTGGCGTGCGAGCCGCTGCAGGGCCAGCGATACCGCTCCTCAGCTGAGCGGCCGGGACACGCTCCTTTCCTAGAGCGGCTGGCGCTGACTTCAGCTCCATCGATGACCACCTCCCGTGATGCACGCGGGCTCGGCTGCCAACCGTCCCGGGCGCACGAGCGCACGTTTCTGTGAAATAACAGCCACGTGGCGACCCAGTGCTAACACGCCCACGGCGCAGGACAAGCCGCCACCCGGCAGGCAGCGAAGGGCGAGGCCCAAGAGGGGGCGGTGGGAGGAGCTGCGCCGGGACCCCCGCTGCTCGGAGGAGAGCTTTCTCTTCTTTCTTCTCCCAGCCTTTTTATTTCCACTGGACGTAGTTATTTTCAATCAGGCTTTTAAAATAATTTACAGGCACCACAGCTCACCCTTCCCAGTGCCCCGCGCTGTACACGCATGTCCACGTGCCGTCCCGTGTAGTTCTGCGAGTACAGCTGTGTGACCCAGCCCACCGTTGGGCGACAGAAGCACTCGCCCCCTCCACAGTTTCCTGCCTTTGTGATCAATCTCCCCAACTCAGCCTGTGGCAATCCCTGCTCTGTTTTCCATTGCTCTAGATTTTCCTTTCTCAGAAGGTCACGGAAATAGAAAACCTATTGAAACTGCCTCCTTTCTCTTGGCACAATGCACCTGTAATTCATCCATAGTGGTTGTTGCACATGCCAGTTTGTTCATTTTTATTACTTAGTCGTGTTCTGTGGTCACAATATTGATATACAGGATCTTTGTTGTCATTCATCGCAAAATAGTTCATGATTTGTGATTTCTTCTTTGCGCCATCAGTTATTTAGAATTGCATTGTTTAATTTCCGAATGTGTGAATTTCCCTTCTTCTGTTGTTGATGTTCAGTTGGCCCCATTGTTCTTGGGAACATACTAGCTGGGATTTTAATCCTTCACGCACGGAGGCTTGTTTCACGGTCCAGGCACGGTCTACCCTGGAGAGAGTCCCACCAGCACTTGAGGACGACGTGCCGTGGGAGTGGACTGGCACGTTTCTAGAAGCCCGGCCGGCTGCCCTGCAGGGTGGTGCACGTGGAGAATTCTCCTTTCTTGCCTGGTCTCGCCATCATTACTGCTGAGCCTTCTGTTTGGTCATTCAGCGCTGCAGGTTTTTACTTCAGGTATTTGGGAGCGCTTACCTGCTTGTAATTATTTTATCTTCCTAGTGGATCGACTCCTTTATCATTCTAAAATTTCCCTCTTTATCTCTACTAAAAAGGCTGTTTCGTCTGATATTAGCAGAGCCGCTTCAACTTTCTTATGCTTGCTGTTCGCTGGATAGATCTCTTCAATCCCTTTACTTTCAATCTACTTGTATCTTTGAATCTAAAGTGTGTCTCCTGTAGACAGCAAATAGTTGTTTTTTTTAAGCCAATCTGAGAATCTCTGCCTTTTGATTAATTTATTCACATTCAGTGGTGCTGGCAGAGGCGGCTTTACATCTGCCGTTCTTTGTTTTCATGCGTTGTGTGCCTCCCCCCGGTGTCTTCCTTTACTGCTTTCTTTGTATCAAGTATTTTCTAGTGTAGCATTTTAGTTCTTTCCATGAATTTTTTTGCTGTATTTTTAAATTCTTTGCTTAGTGATTGTTTAGGGCTTACCACATCCTCCTCAACTTATCTAATCGATTTTGGATGTCGCTAGAAGCCACGCTCCTGCACAGCCCTCCCCTGCCCTTGGGCTTCATCGTGACCCACTGTACTCCCGTGCACGTTACAAACCCAACAACAGCTGCTGAAACTAGTACTCTGCATAACTCGATGTCTTTTAAAAAAGCTGAGAGAAGGATACATTCAGAGAGCCGGTTCTAGCAACTTTCTTATTTATGGTCTTGTTTCTGCGGATTCACGTTACTGCCTGACCTCATTTCCTCACTGCACTCGGCTCAGCCTCTGTGTTGTTGCTGCCAAATGTATCACATCTCCAGGTGCAGGTCCAGCAACACATGTACATGATTATCGTGCATATGCATACATTTACCTTTTAAGTGCATTTATTTATTTTTAAAGATTTATTTTATTTCTCCCCCCCACCCCCCAGTTATTTGTGCTCTGTG
This sequence comes from Dasypus novemcinctus, assembly GCF_030445035.2. NCBI lineage: Eukaryota > Metazoa > Chordata > Mammalia > Cingulata > Dasypodidae > Dasypus > Dasypus novemcinctus. The sequence goes on from NC_080685.1 coordinate 987,510, forward strand.
TCCATTTGCTGTGTGTTCTTCTGTGTCTGCCTGCATTCTTGTCAGCGGCACTGGAAATCTGTCTCTTTTTTGTTGCATCATCTTGCTGTGTCAGCTCTCTGTGTGTACAGCACCATTCCTGGGCAGGCTGCACTTTCTTTCGCGCTGGGCGGCTCTCCTTATGGGGTGCACTCCTTGCGCGTGGGGCTCCCCTATGTGGGGGACACCCCTGCGTGGCAGGGCACTCCTTGCGCACATCAGCACTGCGCATGGGCCAGCTCCACACGGGTCAGGGAGGCCCGGAGTTTGAACCCTGGACCCCCCATGTGGTAGGCAGACACCCTATCCGTTGGACCAAATCTGCTTCCTTAAGTCCGTTTTGAGAAGAAAGGAGAAGCTGGGGGAGGACCCGAGTTACTGCCGCCTGAAGAGCTCCCTCCGGGCTCCTGCTGGGCAGCTCTGCTATCAACAAAGCCCAGCAGTTTTTGTGCCTCTAGAAACGTTATTTTGCCTTCGGTCTTGGAAGGTGGTTTGCTGGGTGCTCTTGACTGAAGGCTTTCGCTCCGCCCGCACTCTGGACACACCGTCCTGCTGTCGGTCCTGTCTGATGAGAAGCCAGCCGTTGCTCCACTGGACTCCTTGTAGGTGGCGATTCGTTTCCTCCGCTGCCTTCCTGTTCTTCCTAACGGCTTCAGGGCCAGCGTGTCTGTGACGTTCTGTGCGTGGTGCCTTCCTTGGAGGTCCCTGAGCTCCAGGACGGGTAGCGTAACGCTCTCCTCGAAGTCGGGGCGTTTCGGCCCCTCCACCTCTGAACGCCTTCTGCTCCTCTCCCTCTCCTCTCGTGTGACTCCTGCGTGAGGTGCGGGCGTGGGCAGGGGTCCCAGGCTGCTGTGTTCACTTTCCTTCACTCTTTTTCCCTGTTCTTCAGATTGTGCAATCTCTACTGATAAGTCAATTTTGTTCTTTCTTCTGCCAGTTCCAATCTTTAAAAATTTTTCATTTATCTCCCCATTATTTGCTTTCTCTGTCTGCTCTCTGTGTCCATTTGCTGTGCTCTCTGTGCCTACTCCTCTTCTCTTTGGGAGGCACCAGGAACTGAACCCGGGACCTCCCAGATGGGAGGGAGGCGCTCAGTCGCTTGAGCCACCTCGGCTCCTGCTGTGCTGTGTCTCTCATGGTCTTTCCTCTGGGTCATCTTGTGTCAGCTCGCCGTGCCTGCCAGTCTTGCCAGCTTGCTGTCTTGCTCGTCTTCTCCAGCAGGCACCGGGAACTGAACCCGGGACCTCCTGTGTGGTAGGCGGGAGCTCAATCACTTGAGCCACCTCTGCTTTCCTCCTTTCTTCTGAGCTACTGAATTTTCCAATTCCTGTGATTTTCCTTTATAAACAAATTTTGCCAAGTATTTGGGGGCTCCATGAGCAGCGAATCCCAGCCCCTGTCCAGGCTGCTTAGTTCCAGCTGTGCTGAGCCCACGAAGGGCAGCCCGTCAGGGCCCGGGGCCAGCTCTGCCCTGTCCCCGGGGGCGCGAGGGCTTGTGCAGGCCTTCAAGTTCAGTCCTCCACGCATCCCAGTGACACGCGCGAGGCCCCCTCTGCGCCAGGCTGGAGCACAGCACCCCACGGGGAGACGTCCGCGCCCCCAGAGGGGAGGGAGGGGCCTCGGGGCACCTGCTCAGCACAAGGGCTGAGGGAGCGACGGAGACCAGAGACACACACGCTTCTGATTACTAGAGCAGACACGCTTGCTGGAAAGATGAGAATAAAGGGAAAAAACCTCTTAAGGAACAAAATAAATACTCATGAGCCCATCACTGAAAAACAAGAAAAAAAATTAATTATCTGATTTTTTTCTATTTATCTTAAAATCAAGACTAAATTGCACATACAATTTTGAATTCTGGTTTTCTCAGTTAACGGTACATTGCGAGAGCTTTTCCACACCATGAAGTATCTTTGGAATATACGATTTTTGAGATCGCAGCAAAGAGTTTCTCCTCACCGCCAGTCAGGTCGCTTTAGTCCGTGCCCCGTTGTCGGACACTGTTGTGATTTCAAGTATTTACCAGTATAGAAATCACTGATGGAAATATTTTCATGCACAATCCTTTGGCTGCAGGTCTGGCCATTTCCTTTGGTCAGTTCCTAGGAAGGAAATTCCTGGCTGGGGCAGGCTTCTCACATCGCTCCACAGAGGCCACCCTGGGGAGGCGGGGAGCGCCCCGGGGGGGGGGGGGTCCCGGGACAAGCCTCGCCCTGCCGTGCGTCCCAGCGCCTCCACCAGGTCCAAGGAGGCGACCGCTGCGTGGCCCTGGCCCCTCACCACGCCCTCCCCTGTGCGCTGCTCCGAGAAGCTGCCCAGTGCAGTGCCCAGGCCGGACGCCCCAGCACCCGCTCCTCCAGGCCCCGCCGCCCCCCGCCCCGCGGCCCCCCGGCCACTGTCCCCAAAGCCTGGTGCCTCCACGCTGGGCTTGCCCTCCCAGCCCCATGGCTCCCCTGCCCACGGGCCCAGCCGCGCGAGACGCCCCCTCGCCCCGGACTCCACGCACCAAACCCAGCTGTGCGGCCCCCGCCAAGCCTTCCTCCCGCCCCCGCGGCCTCTGCCGCGACGCTCCCCAGGGCCTCCCCGCCTCGTTTGCCGTGGTCCGCCCACAGGCTCCGCGCCGGGCACAGACGGGCCCTCCGGGGACCAGCTCGTGTGCGGCCCGACCACCGGCCCCGGAGCGCGCGTCCCCTCGGCCCCAGCGCTGCACGTCCTGCCCCACGCCGGCCTCCTGGGTGGCTGCGCTCGGCCTCAGGGGATCCCTTGGGAAATCTCCCGCGGGGCCTCTCCAGGGCTGGCGTCTCCTCGAAGCCCCGGGCGTATCCCACCTCACCCCTCAGGCAGCCTGGCCAGGGCCCACTTCCCTGCCCGCCCTGTGCACTCCTCGAAAGATGATGTCTCGTATCTGGGTTCAAATCCTGCCTCTGGTCCGTACGAGTGCTCAAATCACGTGACCTTCCTGAGTCGTTTCCTAATTTATGCAACAGGGACAGTTACCCCAACAGTACCTGTCTCAATGGCAATCGTTGCTATAAAGCTTAAACAAGACACAGGAAGGGCTCATGTCTGCACACAGCAGGCTCACCACATCTGGTGCACAGTAGGCTCACCTCCATGCCTGGTGCACAGTAGGCTCATGCCTGGAGCACAGCAGGCTCACCACATCTGGTGCGCAGTAGGCTAACCTCCATGCCTGGCGCACAGTAGGCTCACCATGTCTGTGCACAGTAGGCTCATGCCTGGCACACAGTAGGCTCATGCCTGGTGCACAGCACGCTCATCACACCTGGCACACAGTAGGCTTGCCTCCATGCCTGGCGTGCAGCAGGCTCTTGACAGATTGGTGGTTTCCTTCATCGCTGGTGCGGGCCATGTTACCGTCCGGCCAAACGCATGGCTAAGCCACAGGGGCTGTGAGGAGGGCACTTCCTGCCCAGGGCATCCTGGAGAAGGGACAGCCGCGTAGCTCCACCCGCCGGCCTCCGTTTGCCTTGGGTTTGCTCGGCACTGGGCAGCGCAGCCGCCCAGCAGGGCAGCCCTGCCTGCACCCTTGACTGTGCCCTCCCTTGGGCACGCATTCTCAGGAGCCGGCTGAAGCTGAGCAGCGCCTCGTGGCGACAGCAGGGCTGCCCTGTGCCTCACAGACACCGCCTAAACCCACCCAGCCCGCATGGCCACGTGGACAGACGCGGCGCTGCACGCTCCACGCTGCCCTGCTTGCGCCGGCTTGTGGGGCACGGGTGGAGGGCAGTGCGACAACGGTCCTCGTCACAGCGGGCACGGCACCGCTCCTCGGACGCCTGCTCTTCCCCTGCACCCACCCGGGGCCCGCAAAGGACCCAGGCAGGCCCGCCAGAGCGGGACCCACCGCGGTGCGGTGGGAAGGGGCACGTCGTCCTCTGTGGAGGGGCGGTGGTCCTGCCATCTGCTCCACAGGCCCTGGTGTGGCAGAGCCCTGGGCCGGCCCGGGAGCCGCAGGTGCATGGCTGCACTGCCCGGCCACACTGGAGCCCAGGGCACGCGTGGTGAGGGGGCGGCGGGCCCCTGGCCCCTGCTGGTGGACAGCCCGCCCTGCCACCCCAGGACGGCCATGCGGGGGGACACACCACCCAGGCCCGGCAGTGCCAGTGGGGCTGGGACACAGTCACCAACAGGTGGGTACTGGGCAGTGGGCTGTCCCCTGCTGCCCCTGGCCAGGAGCGACCCTCTCCCCACAAGTTGAGGCTGCAGCAGAGCTGGGAGGCCTGGGGGCAGCAGCGGGGCCTGACCACAGTGGCCGCTCTGGGTTTGACGCTTTCCGAGCAGCTACGCAGGCTGGGTGGGACAAAGTGGGGCCCGGCTGCCGCGCCCCGTTGTGCACTGACGCCCCCTGGGACGGGGCCACCGTCTGGTCTGTACAGCGGGGACCGGGATGGCCAATTCCAGAGGGCGCAGGGGCCGGGCGCTGGTCAAGCAGCCCCCAGGGAGGGCCTCGCCGCTGCCCTGGTTTGTAGAAAGCCTGGACTCGAAGTGCCCCCCAACTCCCCTCGGGGCCAGCGCAGCCCAGGCTGCCCCCAGGGACCCGCGGGCAGCGTCACACGCAGGGCACGTGTCAGAAAACTTTATTGAGGAGCGCGGCCGCCCGCTGCCCCACAGGCACGCCACGGCATGTGTAACAGTTGTTCTCCCCACGGGCCGTGGGGGCAAGGAAGCTTCCAGAAGAAAAGGCACGGGGGCAGGCCACCTGCACCCCCAGGCCAGAGCAAGGGGCTGTGCCCTGGAGGAGACGGGAAGCCGCCACCCGGGGAGCCGGCAAGTTGAGAGAAGCCAAAGCACAAAGGAAACAAAACCCAGCCTTTCAGTCTTAGTGTTTTGTGCAATTTTTAAAAACCGACAAAATAAATATAACGTAAAAACTCCTTACAGGGCGCGAAGGTGGTCTGGGGAAAGCGGCTTAGGAGCCTCCTGCAAATGCTAAGCAGTGCAGCGCGCCCCCAAGGGCCGGGGGGCGCAGGGCAGGGCCCCCTGCCAGGCCCAGAGGGGGCTGCGAGACCCCCCAGCGCAGGGGCTGGTGCGGGCGTGGCGGGTGAGCCGGCCCGGGAGCGAGAGAGGGCCCTAAGGACGCACTTCCGAGCATCCGCGCCCCTCACACCCTCTGGGGCCTGGCAGCCCCCCGTTATTTACACATGGTGCGCAGGCGCCCCTCTGCGCAGGCCGGGGCTTGTCGGGGTCGCTGGCCCGGCCCCTGTTCACCCGCTTGTCTGCTCAGCAGGTGCAGTGGAGGTGCTGGCGGGTGGCGCTGACTGCCGTGGCCCCCGCTCGGCGCCCGTGGCCGGGCCTCGTGCCCGCCTGCGACAGCCCCGCTCGGCCCTCCTCGGCTCGTCCCTCCCGAGGTCCCCGCCCGGCTCAGCGCCCGGTGAGAACCAGGGGGCGCGGAAGCCGTCTCTTTCCTAGAGCTGCCCTTCCTCGGCCGCCCTCGGCCCCGCAGCTGTCGCTGCGCCGGCGGGGGGAAGACGGGCTGCACCCGCGGGCAAGTCGGTGGCTGCCCGACACGGGGCGTCGGGGCGCTGGCCAGGGCCCCTCCGTCCGGCGCTCGCTCCTCGGGGTGCCCCTGCCCGCCACAGCCCGGAGGGGGTGGCAGGCCTTGGAGCCTCGTCCTGAGCCGTTTCGGGGCGCACGTTCTTCTCACACATCTACTCACTTCCAATTCAAATAAGGCCCCGGTTCCCCACAAACCCTCAGGCCACACGGGGGCTCAGGAAGGGCCGCTTGTAGCCCTCTGGAAGGGCCCTGAGGCGCTGAGGCTGCTCAAGGGCAAACATGGCGCCAGAAAGCGCCCCCCAACTCCTGGGGGGCCCGGGAGAACCCACGTGCGCCGGCAGGGCCGGGAGCTCCGGAGAGCGGGGGCTCGCGGTGCCCGTGGACCCCGTGCCCGCCCCTTCCGGAAGGTCGGGGACCGCCCACAGCTCTGGCCGGCCCTGGCCCCTGGCCCCCACCCCGAGCCCGTCAGCCTGGCCGCCCCTGGGGTCCCTGCTCCGGCAGCCCGAGGCCGCTCGGGGGGGCCCTGGCAGCTCGGCGGGGGCACCTACTCCAGCCGGCGTCTGGCCCCACCAGTGGTTTACGGCCCCACGTGCCCCCGTGGGCGGGGACCTCAGCCGGCGTCCGCTCAGGCCCCGGCGCTCGCAGGCCCAGGGCCGCCCTCCTGTGCGCCGGCGCCGCCCCGGCCCGCTCGGGGCCAAGGGCAGCGGGAGGCGGGCGGTGCGGCGTCAGGCGCGCGGCGCGCCCCGGGACATCTCGGTCAGGATGTCGATGAGGTTGTTGAGCCCCGAGAGGTAGCCGTCCTCCCGGCTGCCCTCCTGCCAGGGCACGTCGTGCCGCAGCGTCTGGCCGGCGGGCAGCGGCGTGGTCTTGCCGAAGTCGATCATCCACACCTTGGCCTGCTCCCTCTGGTCGTGGACGAAGAGCAGCGAGCTGCCGATGACCTGCGGGGGTGCGGGCTGAGTGGGGGTCCCCGGGGCCACGGCTCCGCCCCCCCCCCTGCCCCGACCGCACCTCCTGCACGCCCAGGACGCCGGCCAGGCGGCGCCACCCCGAGGCCGGGGCCCGCAGGCCCGCAGGCCCCCACCGCCTCCTCCAGGGACGGCGGCACCCGGGAGCCGCGCCCAGGGCCAGCCGGCGGCCCACCCCACTGTCCCCTAGGCCACCCGTGCGGGGTGATGGCACGGGACGAGGGGTCGCCGCAGCCCCAGGACTGGGCAGCCCTGGCTCCTGCGCCCAGAGCAGGGGCTTCGTCCACATGGAGGCGGACGGAACTGAGCCGAGCAGGGGCTTCAGAAGAGAAGACCAAGACGCGGGTGCAGGACGTGGGATGTGGGAGTAGGACACGGGAGCGGGACGTGGGACGTGGGAGCGGGACGTGGGAATGGGACGTGGCCGGGCTGGGGCGCAGGAGCCCAGGGTCCTGGACTTCAGAGGCAGTGCGGGGCACGGAGGCCCTGCTCACCTCGGGGCAGAGAGAGGGCATCGCCCCACCCCAATCCTCGGGAAACGGGGTGCCGTCTGTCTGGGGGGCAAGGGGGGGCACAGCCCTAGGCAGGGTCAGCATGTGAAGGCTGTGGTGCAACCGCTTCAAGGGGCAGGGGGCTGGCAGGCCTGGTCCCCCCACTGGACACAGCCCCCGCTGGCCAGGAGAGCGGACCACCCTGCTGGACAGACCACCCAGCGGGACGCGGCCCCCGAGGCTGAGGTCGGGGCAGAACGTGCTTTACCGGCCCCACAGGGCAGGTGTCCTGGGGGTTGTGTGTTCTGGGGGTGCACGCCCCGGGGTCCCAGCAGTGTGGGGGTGCACGCGTGCATGGGGCAGCTGGGGGTGTCGACACGTGTGGGGCAGGTGCTGCATGTGTGCGTGCATCGGCACACCCAGGCATGTGTCGTGCTTGTGTGTGCACCCAGGGACACACGTGTGCTTGCGTGTGTCCAGGCATGTGCGTGTGCCCAGGCATGGGTGCGTCCGCACTGGCTGGACCCTGTGACTGCCCCCCGCCCATCGCCGCTGCCCGCAGGCGTCCCCTGGTGACTTGGCTGTGGCCTTGGGCTCCCGCCCCACTCGGGGTCTCCCCTGGGGTCCTGGGTGGCTCCCCAGCAGCTCGGGGCTGTGCCCGCGGATGACCCATGGCCCCGCCGGGGCAACGAGCCTTGGAGCTGCGGAGGGCCGGTGGGGGGGAGGAAGCCCGTGGCGGAAGGTGACGGGCGCCAGCTGCCCGGCTCCCACAGCCTGCGCCGTGACCCGACACGCACCTCGTGGCACCTGAAGAACGGGGACACTTCCAGCGTGGCCCGGATGGCTCTCAGCCGGTCCCGGTAGGCCACCTGGGGGCAGAGAGGGCCGCGGTCAGCCTCAGGCCTCGGTACCAGGAGCCCAGAGACCTGGGGTCCCCTCGGAGCAGCGCTCGGGCCACCACGCCCCAGGACGGCCCGGCCCAGGGAGAGGCGGGCAGGGGCCCCGGCCCAGGGAGAGGCGGGCAGGGGGGCCCGGCCCAGGGAGAGGCGGGCAGGGGGGCCCGGCCCAGGGAGAGGCGGGCAGGGGGGCCCGGCCCAGGGAGAGGCGGCCAGGGGGGCCTGGCCCCTGCGCAGCTGACAAGGAAATGCCGACCCGGACCGTGCGGCCAGGGCCGGGCGTCGGCCAGTTCTCGCCCCGCCCGGCCCCTTGGCCTCCGCGCCCCACCTGAAGCCGCCCCATGCAGGGGCCGGGGCCCCGTCCTCCCGAGACCCCTCCCCGGGGACCGCCGCTCACCAGGATGGCGAGGTTCCCCCTGGTGAACTCGCGGAACGCCTCCACCACCTGCTCGCGCGTCCTCGTCTTCTTGAAGTCCCGGTTCACGGAGCCGTCCTCCTTCTGAGCAGTGAGACCCCAGGGCGGGTCAGCGGGGCCCCCGGCAGGGCAGGTCAGCAGGGTCCCCAGGGCGGGTCAGCAGGGGCCCCCGGGTGGGTCAGCGGGGGCCCCGGGGAGGGCAGGTCAGTGGGGGCCCTCGGGGTGGGTCAGCGGGGCCCCCCGGGGCAGGTCAGCAGGGTCCCCAGGGAGGGTCAGCAGGGGCCCCCGGGCGGGTCAGCGGGGGCCCTCGGGGCGGGTCAGTGGGGGCCCCCGGGTGGGTCAGCGGGGGCCCCGGGGAGGGCAGGTCAGTGGGGGCCCCCAGGGCGGGTCAGCGGGGCCCCCCGGGCGGGTCAGCGGGGGCCCTCGGGGCAGGTCAGTGGGGGCCCCCGGGTGGGTCAGCGGGGGCCCCGGGCGGGTCAGTGGGGCCCCCCGGGCGGGTCAGCAGGGGCCCTCGGGGCGGGTCAGCGGGGGCCCCCGGGGAGGGCAGGTCAGTGGGGGCCCTCTGGGCGGGTCAGTGGGGGCCCTCGGGGCGGGTCAGTGGGGGCTCCCGGGGAGGGCAGGTCAGTGGGGGCCCCTGGGTGGGTCAGCGGGGGCCCCGGGGAGGGCAGGTCAGTGGGGGCCCTCAGGGCGGGTCAGCGGGGTCCCCGGGCGGGTCAGCGGGGCCCCCCGGGCGGGTCAGCAGGGGCCCTCGGGGTGGGTCAGCAGGGTCCCCGGGCGGGTCAGCGGGGGCCCTCGGGGCGGGTCAGCGGGGTCCCCGGGCGGGTCAGCGGGGGCCCTCGGGGCGGGTCAGTGGGGGCCCTCGGGGTGGGTCAGTGGGGGCTCCCGGGGAGGGCAGGTCAGTGGGGGCCCCCGGGTGGGTCAGCGGGGGCCCCGGGGAGGGCAGGTCAGTGGGGGCCCTCAGGGCGGGTCAGCGGGGTCCCCGGGCGGGTCAGCTGCCCGCCCCGCCCCTCACGGCACTGGCCCCGCCCCCTCAGCCGCCCGCCCCGCCCTCTCTCCCTTACCTGCCTGCCCCGCCCCTTGGTCCCCGGCCCCGCCTCCCTTAGCTGCCCACCCCTCCTCTCAAGGCTCCGGCCCCGCCCCTCGGCCGCCCATCCCGCCCCTGGCCCCGCCCCGCCCCCTCAGCCGCCGGCCCCGCCCCTCGCCCCGCCCCTCGGCCGCACCTTGATGCCCTCGATGCGGAAGCCCAGCGTGGCGGTGGAGCTGATGGTCTCCCTCCACTGCATGTAGCGCGGCTTGGTCACGGCGCGCTGGGCGTTCTCCTCCTCCGTGGGGGCCTGGGGGTCCACCTCGATCATCTTCTGGTACATGTCCTTCCGCAGGCTCGGCTTCTTGCGGGCCTTGGTCAGCTCCTCCTCCAGGTACGTCCTGCGGGGCGGGGGGCCGGGCTCGCTGGGGTCCCCTCGGTGCAGCGCGCCCAGCCGAGGCCCCCCGCGGGCGGTGTCACGAGGCCACCCGGGCCCGGCCACGCCTGGGGCGCTCCTGGCCAGCTGGGCAGGCCCCGGGGGACAGCCGGATGAGGCGGGCGCTCGGGGAGGCTGCCCACCTGGCCCCCCAGCCCTCGCCCCCTCCCCAGCGGCCGAGGGCTCTCTCCGCGGGGGCTCAGGGCAGAGGTGAGCGCCAAGGGGTCAGTGCTGGGGGACGGGGACAAAGACGCTCGCGGCCCCTCGGCTCTGCCCCCGGGTCCCGTCTGGCCCCCTCCCCGGCGGCCCTGGGCGGGCACGCCCATGAGCCCCACTGGGTGGGAGCACCCCTCTCCCCAGAAACCGTGGAGATGCCAGGAGCAGAGCGACGAGCGGCCCCAACCACAAGCGCGCGCGGGGGCCGAGGGCTCCGGACCTGGGGGGGGGGTCCCCGCGCCCACCCTCCCCAGGCCGCTCCTCGCGAAGGGCAAGTCGGCAGCCGGGGGAAGCGCATGCGCCCCAGCCCCCGCGTGGCCCCCACGGCAGCCCTCCCGCCCCACGCCTTGGGGCGGCGCAGCGCACCCAGCGCACCCCCGTGGCCTGCGAGCGGCGGGCTAAGAAACCCCGCGGCTACCGACGTCTGCTCTGAGAAAAGAGAAGACAAAAACAGCCCACATGGCCTGGTCCTTTCAGAGCTCCCAGGTGAGGAGGCCAGCGCGCATGCAGGCAAAAGCGCGCACACGCACGTGCACACACCCACACGTGCACACGCCTATTGCACACTTGTACCCTGCACATTTCCACACTTCTCTAACGTGCACACATCCATACACCTGACATGCACATGTGCACACCTGCACGTGCATGCACACCAGTGTGTGCGCATGTGCACAGGCATGCACCCGATTGCACACACCTACACAGGTGCGCACATCTGCACATGTGCACACGTGTACTCATCCACACACGCACACGCCTGACGTACACACGCACGTGCACACATCCACATGTGCAAGCACACCTCTGACGTACACACAGGTGCACACATCCATGCACACCTCTAACATGCACAGGTGCAAAGTCCACACGTACCTTCAACATGCACACAGGCACACAGCCACACCTGCACACACTTTAATACACACAGGTGGCACAGCCACAGGGACACACCTTTAACAGGCGCGCACACGCGCACACACCCACAGCTGCATACACTTTAATATGCACACACGTGCACACCCACACGTGCACGCCCACCTTTAACGTGCATACACAAGCGCGCACACACGCATGCCTCTGACGTGCACATGCACAGCGCTACAGCCAGCTGGAGCCCGCTGCCAAGCGGACAGCTGTGAGCAGGGACGTCTTCACAGTGACTGTGGCGCCATGAGCCCTGCGGCGTCCCTGCATGGACAGGCGGGGAGTGCAGCCGCTGGGCAGGGCGCTGGACGCAGCCCGGGGAGCTCCAGGCAAGGAAGGTGGCGCCTGCACTTCTGCAAACAGCTCCCAACGTTCCTCGTTCCTCGGGGAGGAAGCGGGCGAGGACCAGCCCCCACAGGGCTTCCTCCAAGAAGCACACAGCTCGGCCTCGCACTGAGCCGCTGAGCCGGGGAGGACAGGCTTGGGAGCGGGGCCGGCAGTTGTCGCCTGCCCTGCGGAGAAGCCGGGGGTCCCGTGGCAGAGCCCTACACACTGCCCACCCTGCGCCGAGGACACCTGCCGGCCCGCTGGGGGAGCAGGACTGCTACCCGCCTGAGGCAGCGGGTCCTCGTCCTCATCTCAGGGGAGCCCACGGGGCTCCCGGAATGGCGCAGACCAGGGCCACCCGCAGCTTCTAAGAGCAGAGCGGCGTGGGGTGTGCGCCAGTCACCACCCACCAGCCCCCAGGACTCGTCCGAGAGTGCAGGTTTATGGGGCCGCCCCCAGCGCAACCCCAGACCCTTCGTTTGGAGAAACGCATGCAGCAAGCAGGGGCCACGGGATGCCACGCGCCCACCGTGCTCGCCGGGCTGGCCGCTTCTTGGCCGCAAGCCTGGACCCCGGGCTGGTTAGGTCAGCCCTGCGCCTGTACCAGCCTCCGGCGGCGGCCGAGAAGCATCCCCGAGAAGCGGGGCCCTGGGAGAGGTTCCGGCAGAGGGCGGGGCCCGAGCACCCAGGAGGGGCTGCCACGGAACCAACCACGGCACTCCCACCGCCTTGCCGCCAAGCGGGTCCCCCACGCACTCCAGAGCGCGGGCTGAGCTGAGGGCTTCCGTGCAGGCCGCAGGCTACCACACACGCCGGCCAGTGGCCACTTAACTCAGGGGTCAGAATTCTGCTGCTCACACACAGCTGTCCAGACCTCACGGTCGCGCAGGACCCACTTGCCGCGCCGGCCTGCGCCCTCCAGGCGAGGGCTCAGGGCAGGAGGGGGGTCCTGTGTGGGGGCCTGCGCCCGCCCCAGGCCTGCCCCTCCCCTGCCCCTGCCCAGCGCGCTGGCGGCCTGTCACTTTCCTGAAAGCCGGGGGGGCACCGGGAGGAGCTGGGGCGGGGGTCCCGGTCAGCACGCGCTGACGTGACCGTCTTCCGCCTGCTCGGGCTCCAGCCGAGCCCCCGTGCCCTGCCCCGGAGGGGCACACGCTGCATGAGGTGGGGGCCGCGGGGATGCCCTGGGGAAGGGCTGCAGGGTGGGCTCTCCCCCTCCACCGCCACTCCCTGCACAGAGCCAGGGCCTCGGGTGGCATGAGAGCGAGACTGCCCCCCGGGATGCGCCCCAGAGTGGGGGGGGCAGCTTGGAGCCTGGAGGAGGGCCGCTACCCCTGCCCCGGCCCTGCTTGCCATGCCCACTCTCAGGCGTCTGTGGGGTGGGGGCTGCGCGGACCCTGCGGACCTGGCCAGATGAGCCAGGATTGGGCAGTCAAGGCGCGAGGGCTGTGAGCAGGCGGGCCTGGTGCCCTGAGGTCCCGGCCGTGCCCCTCTGCCCCCTTGCCAGGCCTGCGCGGCAGCCTGCGGGCCTTGCCCACCTGGCGGGCAGCGCGCACGGCCCTTCCCAGGAGGCCCAGCGCTGGCCCGTGACCCCTTTCCTGGTTACCAGGTGGGTGAGGGCCCTGGCTGCCCAGGGGTCCTTTTGTGGGGATAGGGGTCCTAGCTCAGGGATGGGGGTCCTGGCTGTGGAGTACGGTCCCGGCTGCCTGGGGGTTCTGGCTGTGGGGTGGGGTCCCAGCTGCAGGGTGGGGGTCCTGGCTACCTGGGTGTCCCGGCTGTGGGGTGGGGTCCTGGCTGCGGGGTGGGGTCCCGGCTGTGGGGTGGGAGTCCCGGCTGCCTGGGTGTCCCGGCTATGGGGAGGGGTCCCGGCTGTGGGATGGGGTCCTGGCTGTGGAGTGGGGGTCCTGGCTGCCTGGGGGTCCCGGCTGTGGGGTGAGGTCCCAGCTATGGGGAGGGGTTCTGGCTGCCTGGGTGGGGGTCCTGGATTCCTGGGGGGCCCTGGCTGTGGGGGAAGCCCTGTCTGTGTGGGGGGGTCCTGGCTCCCTGGGCCCCAGCTGCCCCACATCCGAGGACCCTGCCGCTGGCCGGCCCACCTGACGCCCATCTTGCAGTCCATGACGCAGGGCGAGTCGAAGTCGGCCAGCAGGTCGTCCATCTGGTTGTAGCGCTCCCCGTCCTTGAGCACGTCGCCGTGGTAGGCGGGCACGAAGGGCCGCAGCACGTCCGCCATGAGCCGGTCCAGGCAGCGCTGCTCTGCCTCGCAGTGCTTCTTCAGGATCCTGCCGTTTGCCGCCGCCTTGAAGCTGCCTGCGGGCGGGGGGGCGGGGGGCGCTGGGGGGCTGCCGGCCTGCCCCCCCTGCCCCCCACCTTGCCCCGCCCCCGTCCCACCCCCACCCCGCCTGCCACCCCACCCCTTGACCCCCACCCCACCCCCTGCCCCCGCCCATACTCCTGCCCCCCACCCCTTCCCCCACCCCGCCCTCCACCCCCTGCCCCTGCCCCCCGCCCCGCCTGCCACCCCACCCCTTGACCCCCACCCCGCCCCCTGTCCCCCACCCTCTGCCCCCTGCCCCTGCCTCCTCTGCCCTCTGCCCCCTGACCTGCCCCGACACACTGTGTCTCATCAGGCATGGCCCCCGCTGGCCCCCGGCTCCCCGGACCCCACCCACCTGGAGGTGGGGTCCCTCCAGGCCCGCTGGCCGGGTTAGCGGGCGAAAACCCCACCAGCGCAGCGGGCGCCAAGCTGCCACTGTCCCCGTCCATGCTGCCACCTTCGTCTGGGCACCGAGGGGCCTCGCCCCCTCAGGAGAAGCGGTGGGGACAGTGCTCTGACCCCTCCACCGGCGCCTCCCCGGGCAGGACCCTGTGACATGGGCACGCGGCAGCGCTCGGGCCGCGGTTAGTACCAACAGCGGGGACTAGCGACTGTTATTTCCTGTCTTACTGAGTAAAACCGGCAGCAACTGAGGACGGGGGCTCCGCTCGGACCGGGGGGGCGCAGCCCGGGCTCACCCACACGCAGCGCTGCAACCTACACCCCGCGCCCCGCTGCGCCCTCATGTGCGCGGCCCGAGCAGCCCCGTGGCACCCACCTGCGTGCCCGGCCAGCTGGACCCAGGGGTACTTCTTCTTGAAGGACATGACGAACGGCGACCAGTGCACCATGTTCTTGATCTTCCTCCATGACTTGCTCTAGACGGGCAGACGGGAGCGCGTTGGAGAGGCTGTGCCGGCGCTTCTGAGCGGGACGGCGGCCGCGCGAGGCTGAGGCCCCGAAAGGGAGGTGAGGTCTGCTCCTCTGGAGGGGCACCCTTGGTCGTCTTAAGTCAGAGGGCTTATGTTTACTTGATAGAACGGGTGAGGCGATGCCGGCCGGGCTGCGTGGACGCGCTCTCGGCGGGCTGGTATCCACAGCCACTCACGTGGGAGGACACGGGAAGGGGCGGGATGGATACGGGAAGCCCCGTGCCCGCCCACAGCCGCGATGAGGAGGCTGCTCCACGGAGCCTCGAGTAAGAGGCCAGGAGAGGCCAGCGCCACCCTGCGTCAGCACGCGGCGGTGGTGGAGAGGGCACGGCCTGGAGCCGGGCCTTGCGACTGAGCTTTTACCCTAATAAATACCCTTGATACAAGCCACAGGCTGGGAAGCGGCTGTGGCTCAATCAGTTGGGCTCCCGCCTACCACACGGGAGGCTCTGGGTTCGGGTCCTGGGGCCTCCTTGTGAAGGCAGGCTTGCCCACATGCCGCGGAGAACCGACTCAGCAAGGTGACGCAACAAAAAAAGGGAGACAAAACAAAACACTGAAGAGCGCAGAGCGAATGGCCACAGCACCCAGCAAGCAAGCCACGAAGGGGGAATTAAAAAAAAAAAAGCCACAGGCTTCTCGCACCAGTGCCCTGGACGGACTAGCGTGGTGGCTCGTGGCCTCGCCGCAGGCTGAAAGTGCGCTGACCACCCCCAGGGCCCCGGGTGGGCCAGGGGGCGGGAGGAGGGAAGCAGAGCGTCCACAGGCCTGACCCCACACCAGCCCCGGCTCCTCCAAGAAACAGCGAGACCACGTCACTGCCCCGGGCCTTGGTGGGGGTCGGCAGCTGGCAGCCATGCTCCTTGGACTGAGGGACATCCCAGGACGCTGGAAAATGGCGACTGTCATCCCACAGCAGTGACCACAGGCAGCCTGGAGAGGGCCCCGCGCCCCACGCAATGCCATCCCCGCGTGTGGACGGCGGTCCCGAGGCGCCTTCGGCCAGGCACTGAGGGGAGGCTTTAGGGAGCCCCACGCAGGCCCCCCACAGCGACCGCGACGCAGCGGTGGGCATGGCGGCCCCCTCCCCTGGACGGAGCCACCAGCGCGCGTGAGCAGTCGGTTTCCGCAGCCGCGTAGCCGTGCTCTGCGAGGCTGCTGTGAGTGCCAACTGGCCAGCACTGACCCTGCTCCCAGGAGAAGCGGCCAGGCCCGAGAGCCTGTGGCCACGTCCACCGGCCGACAGCACCGGCCTCGTTCCGCGCGCTTCCGCCGGAGAAGCCTTGTCTACGCGCACCGCGGGCCCGGCGGCCTGAGACGGGCAGCGCTGGTGCAGCCCGCACTCGGCTTTCCTGATGCACTGTCTCCGTGAGCTTGGCACTGCCCGTCTGCACCACGGAAGGCTGGGCAGCCGCTCAGCGCCACGGCCAGGCCACCTCAACAGTGGGACCCCCACGACATGCACAGAAACGCAACAGTACACGGCACTAAATGTGTCACGAGAGCCGTTTCCAGCAGGAGTGCGGAACGTTTCCAGCAGGAGTGCGGAACGGACGCGGCCCGGCTCCACCCCCCGGCCGCGTTCTAAGGACCAGCATCCTGCCCTTCCCGGCGTCAACCTGAGTGACCGCCTGGGGAGACGGCGGGCGAGGGCGGGGCGCGACCCTGACCCGGAAGTGCTCCGGCTCCTGAGCCGGGCTCCGTGAGCGGCCAACGGCCCGGTGAACGCCACGGGCCCCGCGCGGGGAGCTCTGCGGGGACGGACGGGGGAGGCCCAGGCCGCAGGGACGGACGCTCGCTGCTGTCCGGTGCTGTGGGCTGTGGCCGCCGTGGCCGCCGTGACCCCAGGCCCTGCAGGCGCTGAGGGGGCTGCAGAAGCCGCTGGAGCCCACGAGGAAACGCTTTTCTATTTGCTAGAACTGAGCTGCCGCCGCCATCAGGTTTCCAGGTTGACATCTGAGTCCAGGCACGTAGACCGTGACGCCTGGCCCTGGCCACCTGCCTCGGCAGAGGCGCTACCCACAGGTGGCTCTTTCTAGATCCTTCCAGAGGCGGTCAGCAGAGGAGACCAAGGCGCTTCTTACCCAAGTGCCCCCAGAAGGAGCCGAACAACGCAGCACGGCGCCAGCGGGAGGGACCGGGCAGGCCGTGCAGCGCCCGGGGGCCACGCGCAGGGCCCGGCGGCCGGGAAAGCGGGGCCTCTGCTGACCGGGGCCTCCTCCCCCCAGCACTGCTCAGCCCAAAGCGGGAGGCGTGACCCCTCAGAGGAGGACGTGGGCCCCAGCCGCCCGCCCCCGCCTCCCCGGCCGTGGTCACCACACACCGAGGATCTGGGGCCCAGGGCTGTCGCCGAGCCGCCACCCCGGCTTCGGGAGCCCCACACCTCGGTTTCCCCGCCGCGTGGCGAGAGCGCCGCTCTGCGCCTGCGCGGTCCCGGGTCCTCCGGCTGGAGACGAGTCACACCCGGGCTGTGGGCACCAAGGGCGCGGAAGCTCCGGAAACGTGCGCACCCGGGGAAGGAGTTCAGAGGTGAGCACCCGGGCGCCCCGGACTCGTGGAGAGTGTGGTGCGGACCCCGGAGGCGGCACGCGCCCCCCCCATCCTCGGGGGACAGCGAAGGCCCTCCTCGGGGGACCGTGACCCCGGGGCCCGGGCGCTGGGCACGTGAGGCGGCTTGGCCCCGGGGGTTTGGGTAAGGGCTGGTCCAGGTGGAGACGCCGCAGCCGGGCGGGGGTCGGGGGCCCACGCCGAGCAGGAGCGCGCGGGGCGGGGGGCCGCGCAGGGCCAGGAAGCCGGCGGTGGGGGGTGCTGTGCGGGAGCTGGGGCTGCGGCCATGGAGGGGAGGCCGGACCCAAAGGTGCAGGGGCGCTGCCCGGCGGGCGTCCGGCGGCCTCCAGCTGGCCCTCCCCGGGGCCTGTGTCCCTCCATTTCCAAAGAGAAAGCCGCCGGAAGGCCGGGCAGGTGGGGCGTCCCCAGGGGTCTGCAGCTGGTGCTCAAGGCTGGGCTGTGTGGGGCGTCACCACACTTACCAGGCAGCGAGGACTCAGGGTGGATAGGCAGTGGGACTGCCCGCGGGCACAGCCCAGGGCCGCGGCCCAAGGGAGGCAGATCTCAGCGCCACAGCCGAGGCCGGGGCGCCGGCAGGGCAGTCTTGGCCGCTCGGGGAGGGACACCGCCTGCCCTAGCCTCCCCGAGCCCGCCCTCCGCCCTCCTGTGCAGGGAGGCAGGCCCAGGGCCATGGAATATTCCACCGGGCGAGCGCGCCTGCTCAGCGCCGGGGCCTCCACGGCCCGCTGGCAGCCGCGCGCAGGGCTCCTCCCGTGGCTTTAAAACAGCAGTGCAGGCCTCAGTTCGCTGCCCAGCGAGACGCAGAATAACACGTGCAGGCCCCAGGCGGGGAGCGGGGCAGCGGCGACAGCCCGGCGCGAGGGAGCAGGACGACCTGAGGGGCCGGCCAGGGAGGGGTGGCGTCCGCGCGGGGGGGGGGGGGGGGGGGTGCTTCCCAGGCGGGGCCTCAGGGCAGCGCCCTCGGGGATGGGCCCAGCCTCTCCCCGGCCGAGGGCGGGCGAGGCAGCCAGGACACTGTCCAAGGACCTCACTGCCACAGCCCCCGGGGTGCCCCCCAAAGCGGTCATCCCCCAGGGCGGTCACCCCAGGTGGTCAGCTCAGGACAGTCACCTTAGGGCGGTCACCCCAGCGTGGTCATCTCAGGAGGGCTGAGAGCACAGGGCAGCTGGGGCGCCCGGCCCTGCCCAAGGGGCTCGCTGTGGAGGGCGGCGGGCAGCCCATCTCACCCAGCCCGCTCTGGCAGTGCCTCCCAGCTGGGGGGCATCAGGCCAGCCGCTGCGGCCCCTCCCGGCATGCCCCAAAGCCCCAAAGCGCCCGCCGGCTCCTCAGCCTCTCCGGGCGACACGTCGTCACAGGAATGTGGGGTTGATGAGGTGGCACGGATGTACATGCAGGAGGTAACAGATGTATGTAAAGGAAACGACATGAATGTATGTGCAGGAGATGACACACGTACGTGCAGAGAAGATGGCATAGATGTGCATAGAGGAGATACACGCGTAGAGGTGACACGGGTGTCCGTACAGGAAGTGACACAGATGTACAAGTAGGAGGTGACGCGGATGCGCAGGGGCCTGTAGGCCCCAGGGGCAGGTGAACCTGGGGGGCCCGGGCTTTTTCCTGCACCTGCTTTTTCCCACCTGGAATCCTCCTCTCCTCAAGGCACAGAGATGGCAAGAATCCACGCGGCGCCTGCACAGGACACGGCCCTGCTGCGGGCCCAGGAGCGCACACTGTGTGGCGCCTTCTTGCGGACTCCCTCGGCGGGGGCAGCGCCGCGGGGCAGGCGCCTGGGGTGGGGGGGCAGCCCGCCGGAGCGCGGGGCTTGGGCGGCGCCGAGACCACCTGGCGCGCTCCGGGGTCTTCTCGGCCCTTCCGCCAGCCCCGCCCCGCGGCTTTCGCTGTTTACTCTGACGTTTCCCTTCTTACTTAAAGAGCTGGTCACCCGGCTGACTTCCGTTCCTAGACAATTCCAAGGAAAAGCTTCCTATTTTTTAAGGAATAAAGGAGATGGGGGATCTCTAAAAATAGCAGGAGCAGGGAAGCTTTCTCTGGATCCGGGGACTCTCCAGGAGAGCACGGCGGCGCTCGGCTGCACAGGCACGTGCGCGTTTGGGCATCTGCTGATTAGGGAGGATACACCACCTTGCCTGGGAAAGACGCAAAGAAACCCCACATCGAACGCCGCCTGCCGTGCCCAGCGACAGCCACACTGGCACCGGGTGCCCTCTGCACTCACAGCACAGTTCAGTGACTTCTGTTTTGCAGATGAGACGATGAGATGCTCAGAGTGGCTCGGACACTTGCCCAAGGTCACCCAGCTTCCTGGTGTGTACTGTTTAGCTGGAAGTTTCTTCTGCTGACAGGTGTACCGGTCCCCTGGCCTCCCCACCGTGAAGAGTGAGCACTTTTGTCAGCAGGGCGGCTTCTGGGGTGGAGGCCGCTGGCCCCGCCCGCCTCCCAGCCCACTCCCAGGTCGTCCTCGCGCACTGCAGCGTGCAGCCCAGCGGCCCAGCGCCCAGGTGGCCGGGGACGCCCCCGCCGGGGAGGGCTGCCACCGCCTGCAGGTGCAAACGCCCCAGCGAAGGTCACCGAGTTTTCCATGTTTGGAGAAAAGGCTTTTTCTTCCGTCTTCCTGGTCCTAAAAGAGCAGCCAGGGCTTCCCCAGCGCAGGCTGTGCCCAGGCTGCGGGCCGCCGGCCAGCTCTGTCCATTGTCTCGGAGGCCGCGGGCAGGCCCGGGCAGCGCTGGCGGGGAACCTGCCCCCCCCCAGGGGCCGGCTTCCAACCAGCGGGAGGTGGGGAGAAACGGCCGAGGGCTCGGCGGCGGGTGGCGCAGCTGAAACAAGCCGCCCCCCGGGCACGCAGGGGCCTCCCTGAGGCCGAGCGCAGAGCTTCCAAGGAGGCCCCGCGCCCGCTCACGCCCCCTCCCAGGAGGCCCCGCGCCCGGGGCTGGCCGCGCCCCCGCCCGCCCGGCTCTGCTGCTCTGCCTGGAAGGGCCCCGGGTCGGGGACGCGGGCTGCGGGGCCCTCGGCAGCCTGCTGACCGGCAGCACGCACGGCCACTGCGGCCGGGGGCGGCGGCGGGCGCTCGGGCGGAGGCGCGGCTCCTGGGTGGGCGAGGCTCTCCCAGGCGTGTCCCCCACTCTAGGCCTGCGTGCCGGCCTGGGCGTGGGGTCTGCAGCACAGCACCCCCACGCCTGCCCGAGGCCGCGCACGGGTGCCCCGCCCTCCCAGAGCGCCCCGGGCCCCGCCCCACCGAGCGCCCCCCTGCCTCCCTCCCCACCATGCCCCGGCTCGCGCCCCCCCATGCGGCAGGCCGCCTTATGCCGTGTCCGTCCTCCCACTGGCACTGCTAGAATGTTCCCCTCCCCGCCCCCGCCTCCCCACAGCGCCCTCAGCCCCGCAGCCTCACGCCAGCCCCCGACCCCCCCACGACGCCGGCGCGGGGGCGAGCTCTGGGCCTGGGCACTGCCCTCGGCCTCCTGTGGGCCGCTGACCGGAGGGCAGGGGGTCTGCCTGCCGGGGGGCTCCTGAGGCCAGGCCAGGGCCTCTCGGTGCCACCTGCTCAAGCCTGGGCGTCTCCTGAGGCGTCTCCAGGGGGCGGGGGCGGCCGCGGGACCCCCGCCCGACGAGCGGGGCCTGGCCTCCACGTCTGCCCTGCCCCGCAGCTCTGACAGCACGGGGGCCAGAGGCCGACCTTCGACCCGGCCCCCCCTCGCCCTGCGTCCTGGCACCGCCAGGCTCGCTCTTCTGAGGACGCTGTCCTCCCCCCACGCTGCGGCGTCCGAGCGGCCATCAGCGGCCACCACTGCCCTGAGTGGACGTGTCCCCCACGGCCCTCTGGCCTCCGGTGGCCACTAACTCGGTCTCCCCCTGCTGCGGTGCCGGCCTCGCCCCCGCTGCGGTGCCGGCCTCTCAAGAACCAAACCCAGAGGCCGGAGGGGGCCGCTCAGCCAGGGGAGGGCAGGGCCGCGCCGGGCGGGCGGGCGACAATGGGAGGAAAGGGCGAGGGCCACCGCCTACTCCCAGGGGTGCCAGGCCCCCGCCCGCAGGCCTTCCTTGGCCACCCCTGTCCCCCCACCCGCCAGGCGCTATTTTCACTTTGGAGAAAACGCAAAGCTTGGGGTACAGTTGGTGGACGTTCCCCGAGGGCTCAGGGGTCAGCAGCCAGCAGCCCCCAGGCCAGGTCCTCGCGCTGCCCCAGGGCGCCGGCCCACCAGGAGGGGCAGCCTCGGCCTTGCGCTGCCCCCACGGAACGCCCCTTCCCAGGCCGAGCTCCTGATTCCGGCTGGCAGCACGGGCCGGGCGCTGCCCCCGGAGCGTCTGTGTGAGGAGGCGCCGCGTCCCCCAGGGACTGCCGGGCGCCGGAGGGAGCCTCCGCCCGCCAGCCGGGTGTCCCACGCCCGGGGCTGCGCTGTGGGCTCAGGCAGGCTCGTGGGGCAGGGGGAGCAGGTGGGCCGCCTCGGGCCAGGCACGGCCCTCGCCTCCTCTGCTCCTCGAGGGAGGGCGCAGGCCGCGGCTGGCAGGAAGTGGGTCCCCGACGCGGGGGAGCTCGGCCTGCCTCGGGGAGAGCCCACGCTGTGGGCCACTCCGGCGTCCTGCGGAGCCCCCTGCCCGGCCCACCGCCAGGGTCCTACAGTCTGAAACGAACTCAGTGCCAGGGGGACAGACCGCGCGTTGTAGCTGTACCCCTGGGTGCGGTGACGTTTAAACAGCCAGGAAGCTGCAGCGCATCTGAGAGCCTGGAGTGCCCCCAGCCGCGGCACAGCCTGCACGCCCCCCTGCGCGGGCTCCTGCCTTCTCCTTCTACTTTCTCGGAGGCCCCGAGACGGGGGAGCCTCCAGGTCACAGAGAAAACCCCCAGCTGCCGCTGACGTGGCAGGGGCACGACGACCTCGTCCTCCAGCGCCTCAACACCCCCCAGGCCGAGGTCCCACCGGGCGATGACTGCCGGAGCAGCCTGGGGAGGCGGCGCGTGGGGGCGGCGCGGGGCCCGTGCACTGCATGGCCAGGCCGCGGCGGGGTCCCCCAGGGCTTTTGACCCCCCGTCCCGCGGACGCAGCCTTCGGCCGTGTCCAGACACCGTGCAGGCGGGCACCGGGGCGGCTCACGTTTTGGACGGCGCTGGCTTGCTGCGCCAAGCGGCACACGGCAGGTGGAGACGCGGAGGCAGGACCCCGGGGCCCGGGGCTCCCGGCGCGCCGTCGCTCGCTTTGCCCGTCCCAGCCCCTGCGTGCTGAGGCCGCGTGATGCAGCGGGGCCTGCGGCCACCTGGACACCATGACTCCACCGGACCCACCCCCAGGGAGGTGGCGCTTCTGGCACGTTCCCTGCCTGTAAAGCGCCTCCCGGCAGCTCCCGCGCCGCAGGCCCACCTGGACACAGGGTCCTGCCTGGACCCCCGGCGGCTGCAGGAGGGGCAGGTGGGCGGAGGAGGGCCGCGGCCTCGGTCCCGCCACGTCTGGGCCCGTGGGTTCACGGGAGCTGACGAGCACGGCGCCGCGCCACCCCCCGTCAGACGCAGCCCTCGAGACCCCTGCCCAGAAGCTGCCGGAGCGCCTGCTCCTCCCACACGCCTGCCCTGCGCGGCGGGAACCCGAGCCCTCCCGGCCGTGGCCCCAAACCCAGCAAGCGCTCAGGCCGCTGAGGAAGGGTCTGCTCAAGGCCGGCGCCACGGCCCCCGCTGGGGGCGAGGCCGCGCCGTCGGCGGCTGGAAGCGAGCGAGCCCCTCTCAGACGGGCGGGCCGGGCGTCTGCGAGGCGGGGCGGCCGGGGCCAGGAGCGCGGCGTCCCTTAGGGAGCAGGAGCGGCCGCCGCTTAGCCTCCAGGTGCCGTCATCACAGCGGCCACCGGGGCACACCCCACCTGAGAGAGCTCGTCAGGCGTCACCGCCACCTGTGGGGAAGGAAGCGCGCGGGGGAGGGCCAGGGACGCGCAGCCTCAGGAGAGCAGAGAGGAGCCGGCACGCGGCGGGAGCCGGCGGCCGGAGCTTGGCCAGCAGGACGGCCGGCGCGAGCAGAGCGCGCGGCGGAGCTCTCCTTCGGGGAGCGGGCTGGGGCCCGGCCGTCGGCCTCTGTTTTTAAACAAAGTACATCAGTTGCTGACGTTTAAACGTGTTTCCGGCGTCTCTCTGGAACTCTGGGCCACAGTCCCGGATGCTGGAGACGGGCTGAGGGAGCGGGTGTCTCCCCGCCTCGTCCGAGCCTGTGTGCTGCGTTACCTCGGGCCTGACGGCACCCTGCCGGGGCGCAGGGCAAAGGGCGAGGGGCGCCGGGGCGGCTGCGGCCGAGCCATCAGGACCCGCAGGGCGCGACCTCGCAGAGCTGCTCTCACCTGCAGGGCTCAGGTGAGCATGCGGCAGGGCCAGGTAGGAGAGCAAGGGCCGTGCTCGCACCAGCACGAGATGCGGCCAAACGGGCGAGGGGGTAAAATTAAAGGGTGAGAGCAGCGGGTGTACCCAGCGTGGAGCACCCGCCACCCACATACAAGGTCTCGGGTTCAATCCCCAGGACTCCTAGAAAGATAAGCTAAACTAAGAGCAAAAACAGTGCAACCGAAATAAAGTGAAAGTAAAAGAATAAAAAAAAAGTCAAAGTAAAGTAAATGAAGTAACACGAGTTGGCCCCTTAGATGAGCACCTGGGAAAGGGGGCGACGGGGAGGGGGCTCCAGAGGTCCCGGTGGGCGCCTACGGAGCCGAGCAGAGGCCAGGGTGCCTGAACCAGCAGGCCCAGCCGGGGCGTGCACTGCCTGCGCGGCACAGCGCGGTGCGACACGGTCACTGCCGAGCTCGGAGCGGGGTCTGGGCTGGGGGCCGGGCGAGCCTCGGGGGAGGCGCAGCGCATCGGGCGATCAGGCACGTGCCAACGCGGGGGCAGCTCGGGGCAGCCGAGGGCCCCAGAACCCGCCAGCCGGCCTGCAGGACGGACGGACGCACAAGCAGAGAGGCCCGGGGACGCGCCATCGAGCGGGATGTGCCGGGGCAGGCTGGGGGGCCCCACCGCCGTGGCCGCCCCCTCTGGAGGACGCCCCCCACTGCTTGGCCTGAGCTGGGGGCTGCTAAAGCACAGAGGACAGCCCCCGCCTGACACCGGGACCGCCCCTCGGGGCTCCAGGGCCCTTGTCGTGCCAGCCGCTGAGATGCACCGTCCTTGAGGAGGCCGCACCCCGGCTGCCCCGGAAGCCGTGCTCAGCGCTCGCGTCTCCCCGCAGGCCCCTTGGTGGGCACCGCCTCCCCCATGCGGACTTGCCGCCACGCTTGGCGCGTGCATTCTGCCTTCAGCGCGGGCGGAGGACTTGGAGGTGCCTGAGCGGCCACAGCCGGTCACTGCTAGGTGCCTCGGCACGGGACCTCCGCAGGGCTGAGCTGAGGGGGCCACGGGGGCACGCTGAACCCCCGCCCCGAGCCCAGACTCGTCAAGGCTCCTGAGCCACACGCAGCCCAGGCCCAGGCCCGCAGCAGCGCCCCCCCAGCTCAGCCCCTCCAGCCCAGGCCCGCGGCAGCGCCCTCCGGCTCAGCCCTCTCCCCAGCTCAGCCCCTCCCGAGCCCAGGCCCGCAGCAGCACCCCCCAGCTCAGCCGATCCCCCCAGCTCAGCCCCCCCCAAGCCCAGGCCCACGGCAGTGCCCCCCCAGCTCAGCCCCCCCTGAGCCCAGGGCTGCAGCAGCACCCCCCCAGCTTAGCAATCCCCCCAGCTCAGCCGACCCCCCCCAGCTCAGTGGCCCCCTGAGCCCAGCCTCGGCAGGGGTGGACAAGGAGGGCCCATGACCAGCACCCCGGGCGGCCCCGGGCCGGCTGCTGCAGGTGCACACTGCCCTCTGAGAGCAGGTGGCCGCCCCTCTGGCCCCCTCCACTGGGTGGCACTGCCTCCCTGAGCACACGAGGGGCCCCTGCCGTGGTCCCTGGAGCCACAGCCCGAGAGGTGCCAGAACACACCCGGCCCAGATGGGACGCCCCAGCACCGGGCGCCCCAGCCCCCAGGTCCAGCCGTGCATGCGGTGCCCGCCGGCCCCTCCTCCACTCCCCTCCTCGGAAGCCCCTGCACCTCCCGGGCCGTGCCACCCACCCGGCTCCACGGCCCTGCACGCACCTCCACGACGGGGCTGAGCCTCTTCTGTCCCAGGGTCCCCTGCCGGCCAGGGGAGGCGGCTCCTGTGGCTCGTCCACTGCCCACGTCCACGAGGGAAGGCTCCATTTCAGCCAGAGCCAGAGCAGGCAAGGTAATAAGACGGTTTTTTCAGTTCAGGCTCACGGACCCCCTGAACTCTTCAAGGGGTCCTGGGACCCCCGGTTGAGGACCCCTGCTGTACCGTGCACTCCCAGGCTCGGCGCCGAGTGCGAGGAGGCCTCATCCAGGGAGGGGGACGGGCCTGGGCCGAACACCTCAGTAATCCCATCAGCGCAGCAAATGCCCGGGCCGCGAGGAGGCACACGGGGCCGTGGGAGCCCGAGGAGGAAGCCAGGATTCGGGGAGGAAAGGAGAATGAACGAGGGCAGCCGCGTGGAGAAGGTGGATCTCAGCTGAACCTTCAGAGATGAGCGTGTGTGCTTAGGAAACGGGGCGGCCCAGGCCTGGGGGAGCTCGAGCAAACCAGGGAGACGACGCGGAGACGCAGGGCGGCTGCGGGCACGGCGGGCGCTGGGCCCCGGGCGCCCGGGACGGGGCGAGCTGTCGGCAAGGCTGAAAGCAGCAGGAAACTGATCGGCTTTCAACCACCACGGTGAACTCGCTCCGCCAACCTGGGCCTGTAGCGCCATCGCCCACCGCCTCTGGATTTCAGGAACGCACGTTAGCAAGCCTTCCTCCTCGTTCCTCACCCAAGACCGCGCCGCGCAAGGCCGCAGCCCTCGGCGCCACAGCCGCGCCAGTCCCACTGCTCGGGGGTCAGAGTGGCGCACGCCCGCTTCCGGGCAGCCTGGGTCGCGGGTCCTGAGGGCTCCCTGGCCCGGGTTTAAGAACGCGCAGAAGCAAGCGGCGGCGCACGCAGGGACAGGACGGAGAAACCCGGCGGGCTCCAGCGCCGTCACCCACGGACCACGGCGAGCTGTTTCTGTTTAAAAGGTTCGGATGACAGACGTTTAATCAACCCCAAAGAAATAATGGCAAGGGCGGGATTGCCATTTCTGGAGTTCACTGTGAAACGGGATTTTTGCGTGTGAACGTCTGCCAAATTTATCTTCAGGCTGAAGATTTTTCCTATTTGTATACTTACCACTTCCAGTGAAAGGAACCCTGCCAAATAGAAACTAATAGAAAGTGTTCTGTGACTATCCTGTGAGTGGCGACAGGCAAGCCTGGCTGTGCTGGCTACTGAACGTGAACCCACAAGGTCAACTTTTAGGAAGTCTGAAAAATTTGCAGAAAACTCAAAGCCAGAAATTAAATGTTATTCACTAATGCTAGAGAACCAAAAAGCATGACTTTTCCCTTTTATCCGAAAAATGCTTTCATGTAATTAAAAAGTATTAAGCCCCTTAGGTTGCCCCTCTTTGTACAATAATATTAATTTTATTTACTTAAGTTTTTTGTTTTTAACTCCCACTGTCACGTAGACAAAAATGAACGAAAGTCCTCGGTCTGCAATTCTTTCCTGATCAATGTTATCATTTGTTTCATTTCCTGATTCGTACTGAAAATAATTTTGCCATACAGAAGAAGGGACTGTCAAGAAAACCACGCACCCAGGTGTCAGGTGGGCTGGAAACACCCCAGCTCAAGAGGGGGCGGAAGACGGGCCACGGCGCCCTCGGCCACGGCACGGGAGGCCTCGACCGCCAGGCCAGGAAGCCGGGCTAGCGCGTCCAGGCGAACAGGTGGAAACTACAGCGCACGTGACCAAGAACCCCGACAACACGAAATGGGGAAAAGCACAGACCCCTCCAGCCAGGAAGCCGACACGGAGAAAATACGGCAAAAAATACGACGCTCCAAGGGGGAGTAAACCTTGTCTATCAGGAACACAGACCGATGGCGAGGAAAAACGCTAAGCCGTCAACCGACCACGGAGCAAGACCACGGAACTCGCCCCACCTACAGCGAACACAGCGGCTACGGCCCTGGCCAAGCCGGGGCCCCCCGTGAGCGGCGGTGGAACACGCCGGTACACGCAGGGGTGCGGGGCCGTGTGGGACACCAGCCCAGGGCGACTTCCAGAGCCACAGAAATGTGGGGCCTTTCATCCAGCTGTTTTGCCCTGGACATCTTCTCAAGGAAATACCCTGAAATACAGAGGGGCACGAGCACGAGCCGCTAACCCCTGCGTACGTAACGTCGGCATTGGAATAACCCCTATCTGACAGGAACGGCGAAATAAACCGTGGGTACGTCCGCGCCTGGCCACGCAGCTCTTACGTAACACGGGTGAGGAGGCGCCACGGAAGCCTGGCTCCAACGTGGAGGGGAGAGCAAGGCCAGGCCGTGCTGCGCAGCAGGTGCCCGGGAAAGGCGTCTTCTGCGGGGCTGAGGCGACAGGAAGTTCGCCGACCTGTCGGGGCAGGGGCCGCAGGGCCCTCGGACCTCCGGGCCTCTGGCAGCTTCGTGCAGCGCAGCCTGGGGAGCAGAATGGGGGCACGGCAGAGTGGGGAAGGCCGTTTTGAGGCCACGGCGGCTCTAGACCGGCTGCCTTCCGTGCACATGGCAGGGTGATGCGTGGCAGGTACGTGTCCGGCCACCTTCCCTCCATGGAGGCAGTGCTCCTGGCCCAAGGCCTCCGAGCTCGGCAGCAGGGCCACGGTGGGCCAGCGGGCGGCGTGGAGTCTTCTCGCCACGCCAACTGCAGCTCCGGGGAAGGCGTGAACGGGCCGACAAACGGGAATGGGCTCCCGAGTGCAGGGCCTGCGCCTGGCTCCTGTACCCCAATTCCCGTGACTGAAAAGCCCACTGGCTACAGGCGGCCCTCACGGCCGTGTCTCCAACAAGCGCCTGGCGTGCGTCAAGCTGCACCAAGCGCGTGCCCAGGACGCTCCTCGGAGCTCCCCGTGAAAAACGGGGGTGGCTGGAGCGACCATGGGGACGGGTTCTGTCTGGCTCGGGGGTGCGCTGCGTTAAAGAAACCTGTGCGGCGACGCGCGGTGCCACCAGCCCAGCGACTCCCGAACGGGAGTCCGAGCTCAAGTCACGGGCTCGAGCTCCGGCCCGTGAGGAGCCTCCCTTACCCTCCAGGTGAGTGGAAAAGCCCGAGGCGCCCGCTGGAGCCTAGGAGGACTGACAGACAGACGGATGGAGCACAGCCAGACACGCACAGGGGATGTTTCGACAGAGACGGGCGGGAGGTTAGAGACCCTGGAGGGGCCGGCAGGCAGCTGCGGGCCAGGGCGTGCATCGCGGGGATCCGTGTCTGCCTTGCAGCCTTTCCGGGTCCACCGTTCGAGCTGCACAGAGGCCCGAGCATGCCGTGGGGGCATCTGCGTGGACCGTCCTGCGGCGACGTCCTCAGAGCTGCAGGGAGTCCTCTCGTCCCGTGGCTGATCCCGCAGAGGGCCGAGGCCTGTCCATCGTTCTCGGCAGGCATGAAGGTCGAGCGCGCTCAGGGCGGCCCTGCTTGCTCTCCTCCTCCTCGCTCGGCCGCAGCACGAGGGCCGCACTTCTCCGCCCACATGAGCCCCTCCTGCACCATCTCCCTCCGCCAGGTTCAGGGTCCTTAGACCCCCAAAGGCTCGGGAAAGGCCAGGTGGACCCGGGGAGTCTCATCATCACCCCCGGCACGGCGAGCGTCCATTAAAGCCGGAAGGTTCTCTCTGCGCTTGCACTCGGCCCGCGGCGCCCCCTGCCCCGGCCCCCCCAGCCCTGCCCGGCTCCACCCTGAGAAGGCCCCGGGCCCCGCCCGCCTGAGCGCAAGCCGGGCCGCCCTGATGATGGGGGACCTGCGACCCTGCCGAGCCAGCACCCACAGGAGGGGAGGACGAAGGCCAAGGGCACAGCCGGGGTGGGCTGCACACGGCCCGGGGCGTGCTCCGAGACCCCTGTCCTTCAGGACTCTGCGCTAAATGCCAAGATAAAAAGAAGGGCGCGCTCTGCCGTCGCTGGCCAGCGCGCACGGAGCGGGGACCCTGGGGGGCGCCGGGCACGCAGGGGGCTTGGGGGCGGCACCCTGGGAAGCCCTGCCGAGCGCGGCCGAGACCCGCGCTGTTGCTCCCAAACACGCAGCGCAGGTCAGGCCTGCACTCGGGCCCTTTATTTTTTTCCAGAAGCATCTCAGTGCTGAAAACTGATCACTTCCCATGGACGCCAGGAGCCCCCGGAGAGCCGCGCAGGGGAGGACGGGCTGGACGGCGGGGTGGAAGGAACACGCAGCGTGGGTGGGGCTGGGTCGCGGGAGGAGCCTCAACTTCCTGCTTCTTGGTTTCCACTTCCCCCTTGGATCGGGGGATGCCGATGGTTCCCGCGGGCGCGTGGGAGGACCCTAGGGAGCTCAGCGCACGCCAGGCGTTGCTTTCCTGAACCCCAGCCCCGTGCCGACTGCCCCCCAACCCCCCCGCCGGCCCCGCGCCGCCAACTCCCCGCTGCTCCCACGCACTCAACGCGCCGTCGGGGCCTGGGAAGAGTATCCCACCACGTGGGGTTGGGGGAGCGCAGCCGGGGCAGATGAAAGGGGAAAGGGAGGAAACCTCCCGGCCCGGGCTTCCCGCGTCCTCCAGCCCCAAGGCGGCGTCCTCGCTGCGACCTGCGCAACGTGGTCGCGTTCCCCCAGCGCTGACATGACCACCCGGGTGCTGCCTCTCCAGGGGGCCCTCGGCGCGCCGTCACCTGGGAGGTGACCCTCGGGTCTAAGGACACGGACAGTCAAGCTGCGTCACGTGTGATAGCGGCCGCTCTGTCTTGGGACCGACCTCCCCCGCGGCCTTGACCGAGGAAAGAGCCGCGGCCGGCGGGTCGGCGGGTCCCCGGGGCGGCGGGGGCCAAGGCTGCCCCCACGGCTTCACCTCGCCAGGCGCAGCACCGAGGCCAGGGAAGACCCCACCCAGGCCCCCCGCCCTGCCGGCCTCGGCCCCTCGGCTGTGGAGGGGATTAACAGGTGATGCCGAAAGCCGCACGAGAGGCAGACGTGAAAGCGCCTGCGAGCCATGCGCACGGCCACGTGTGACGTGAGCTACCGTGGGCCAGAGATGCTGAGAAAGACCCAGCACGGCTCCCGTCTCGCGCTCCGGGCGGCTGCCGGGTGCTCTCCAGCCACCTCCGAACGAGCGCATCGCGCGTCACAGAGCCCCTGCTGGACTGGGAAGAACGCTCCGGGTTTTTTTTATATGAAAACTAGATATTTCACTTCTCTTCTCTTTCCTTATTTCTGCTTTGCAGCCTGAAACCAAAAGCAGGCGATGCCCAGAAGTGACCGACGTAAGTGCCCTGCCACAGAAGTAACGGGGCCGCTGGCCCTGGTGCCCGAGCCCGGGCAGCCCCCCGGCCGGGGTTCCCACAGCCCAGAGCCGCCTGCACCTCTGTGTTCCTGGATCTCGGGGCCGAGGGCACCCCACGATGTCCAAGAGGTGCCGCCCTTGGCGCACAGGTGGTTCTGGCCCGAGGCCGTCCAAACCAGCCTTCGTCTTCTGGATTTACCAAACATCCACAGCGGACGCGAAACGCTCACAACCACGAGGTGAAGGGTGCATCTCGCACGCTCCTTGGTGGGCGGCCCTTTCTCCTGAAGCCCCTCGCAACGTCGGCCGTGCCCCTTCCCCGCCACGGGAGGTCCTGGCCAGAGGCCCAGCGACGGGCGGGGCAGAGGGGCGAGCACCGCCGCGGCCGTAACCCTCAGCCCCTCAGCCGGAGGGCAGAGCCGGAGCGGGGGCCGAGGAGCGCGCCCAGCGCGGGCGAGCCCCTGCCGCAGCCCCGCTGTCATCCCACCAAGCGTCGTTTTTAAAGCCACAGAGCCGGCGGCAGAGGCTCGCGCAGGAGGCGCTCGCTGGCCCGCCGTGGGCAGTGCTCGACTCCGGCCAAAGGGCGGGCGCTCGGCGGCTCTGCGCGGCACGGTCTACGCGTCAAACCGCCTGCTTTCCCCACGGGGCGGGAGGAACCCGCACAAGTACCAGGAAGGGCAGGTGGAGGCGCGGCCGAGCGCCGCTCAGGGCTACAGGGCCCTCCAGCCGCCCGGCGCGGGGCGTCCACCGTGCCGCTGGGGGACCTGTGCGCAGTGCGCAGAGCGGGGGACTAGAGGTGGCACCTTCCTTCTCTGGGCCCGCGAGGGGCCCCCAGACGCAGCTCGTACGAGCCCCGTTACACTTGCGCCAGGCCCCGGCCCAGAGCCCGTCCCCCCGGAGGGCGCCCTCTCCACGGCGGGTAGTGGGGCGCGGGGCGAGCCCCCAGAGAGCAGGCTCTGCGCCGGTGGGCGGTGTTGCTGCATATCGCTTCACCTGCTCTCAAGGCTCCAGTGAGGGGGGCATCCTCCACACCCAACGCACAGGTGAGACCCAGGCCGGGACCACCAACTCACCTGAGGCAGGTGGGGTCGGAGTCCACCCAGGGCTGCGCTGCCCACTGCGGCCACGCCCCCACCCTCCACCCACTGCGGCCACGCCCCTGCCCTCCACCCACTGCGCCTGCCGCGCCCCTGCCCTCCACCCACCGCCCACTGACCTGCCCCGCCCTGCAGCTGCCCCCGCCCACCAAGCCCCCGGTCGGCCCCCGCGGACAGCTGCCCAGGACGCGGAGCCACTGGCCCTCCGCGGGGGAGTGCACCGTGCACGAACGCGATCGTCTCCCCTCCTGAAGCTGAGTAGGCGCTGACCCGGCGCAGCTGCCTTCCCACGCCCGGGGCCACCGCGAGAGGAGCCGCCCGCAAAGCCTCGGAGACGCAGCCCTAACCCCGACTCACCCGCGTGGCCTCCCAGCCACGTGACCGCGTCAATCACTGCTCTGACGTGCGCAGGTCCACACCCAGGGCACGCTGAGCCCACGCTCAGTCACTCCGTCCCCTCACCCAGGGCCGCAGGGTCGCCGCCGCTCATCCCCTCCCAGTCCTCCACAGCCCCTCGGGCTTCACGCGCTCTTTCCACCTGGAACCTCGTTTCCCACCTTGTCCGGCACCGAGGCCAGCTCAGCAGTGGACGCCGGGCTCCGGGCGGCCTCTCGGCCGCACTCCCTGCCGGCCTGGGCAGAAGCCCACCCTC
The DNA here is from genome assembly GCF_030445035.2 of Dasypus novemcinctus. Taxonomy (NCBI): domain Eukaryota; kingdom Metazoa; phylum Chordata; class Mammalia; order Cingulata; family Dasypodidae; genus Dasypus; species Dasypus novemcinctus. Next base: position 1,019,658 of record NC_080685.1, read on the forward strand.
CCCCGGCCATGCCTCGACACTCCCCCCGCCCCCGCCACACCATGGCTGGGCAGCACGGCTCTGTGACCAGCCAGGCCGCTGCCCCCCGAGGCGGCGCTGGGTCCCCTCGGCCGTCCACACATGCCAAGGACTTGCCTCGACGTTTATAGAGAAACAGTGAAACCGAGGCCCTCGAGACATGCATGAGAGAAGCACCGCTTCCCTGGCGCCGAGGAGCTGGAGGGCTCGCGTGCGCCGGGGCTGCCGGCCAGCTGTGAGCACCGGCCCGAGGTGTGCGCCCAGGAGCAGCCTGGCTCTGCAGAGGGGCTGTGCAGGCGGGCGCAGTGAGGGGTGGGCGCAGAAGGAGGCGCAGTCAGCGGGAAGACGGGCTCGCAGGGGCCGGCCCAAGGCTGAGACGCGAGCTGCCGCGGGGCAGCCGCCGGCCTGTCCAGCACGGCGCCAGGCCTGCGCGCACGGGACGTTTCCAGGGAAGCCACAGGAAGCCGTGCCGGCCGCCACTGACCGGTTCCGCCCGCGTGAGGCCGCAGGTGCATCGTGCTGGACCCTCGCGCGCTGTGCCTGTTGGTGAGCATCTCCCACCCCGGCCGGCCAGGGCCTGGCTTCTCCAAGCCACTTGCCAAGCCAGCCCCGGTCAGTCACGGCATGTACAGGCCTCCTCCAGGGTCTACACCGGCGGGCGCCAGCCCGAGCTGCAGCCGCCTGGGCTCCAGGGAGCGAAGGGCCCGCTGCGTCAGGAAGGTGGGAGCGCCACGCGGCTCCCTGTGCCCAGCACAGAGCGCTCCACGCCCCGAGGCCAGGGCGCCCCACGCCTGCGCATCCAGAGGGGCCGCTCTGGCCGCATCCCCACAGCCTTGGAACGCACCGGCAGCCGTGCGCCACGTCGAGAAGGGCCTCGGCCAGTCCCTGCCTCCCCGGCCCACCCAGGGGGGCGTGTGGATGCGCCACAGTGCCCGGGGCTGCAGGAGGTGGGCTGGGGCACTGACCAGCCGCGGGGCAGCACGGGGGCACGGCCCCCGGGGGACACCCCGCCTGGCGCCTCCACCGACCCACAGACTGCCCGCTGCGCTTCGAGCTCCTGCTGCCTGGGCCTCGGGGAGGTTCACAGCCAGCGAGCAACGGGGGACACGGGGACCCCGTCCTCCTGCAGGGTCAGCGCGCGGCAGGGTGGGCCGGTCAAGGCGGCGGGCGTCAGCGCTGCCAACCGCCCACGGAGGGGCTCTCGTGCCGGCTCCGGGCTGCTGGGCCTCGCACCAGCGGCCTGAGGAGCAGTGCGCCAGGCCTCGGGGCCCCTGCTCTTGGTGGCACCAAGTCACCCCACGTCCCGCATTCAGCCCCAGGCCAGGGGCAGCAGGGCAGACGCCACCTTCCGTCCCCGGAATGGCTGTCCACTTGGACTGCAGCACACGAGTCCACTCTGGACAGAATCGCTCTGAGCTCGCTGGCTCGAGGCGGCACAGGCCAGAGGGGCTGGGCGGGGGCTGCACCTGCCTGGGGCAACTCGGCCTGGCACGCTGCCCTGCGCATCCCTGTCCCCGTGGCCGTCCACTCGAGGCGCGCCGGCCTGTGCATCCCTGTCCCTGTGGCTGTCCACTCGAGGCGCACCGGCCTGCGCATCCCTGTCCCCGTCCACTTGAGGCACGCCAGCCTGCGCGTCCCTGTCCCCGTGGCCATCCACTCAACACGCACTGGCCTGGGTGTCCTTCTCTGTGTGGCCGTCCACTCGAGGCGCGCCGGCCTGCGCGTCCCTGTCCCTGTGGCTGTCCACTCGAGGTGCGCTGGCCTGTGTGTCCCCGTCCCCGTGGCCATCCACCCGAGGCACACGCTGACGCCGCGGTCTAGGGAGGAGGCGGGCCTAGAGCCCCGGGCCCTTGCCGCCCAGGCAGCCCCCGCGGCAGTCTCCCTGGGTCCTAACAAAGGGAGGACGTCCCCCCCGGTTTCCCGAGGACACTCTCCTTGAGGAAAGCAACGCCAATCTCAGGACCGGGCCCGAGGCGCCGAGAAGTGGGGTTCGAAGCTTCGGACAGCGACTCCGACCTGCGCCCGCCGGAACCAAGGCCCAGCCGGCGTGGCATCCTAAGACCCGGCAGCCCCTCGGCGGGGCGTGGAGCCGCGGGGACGAGGGGCCGCCCTGTCGTCCTCCTGGGGTCGCCTGGCGCTGCCCGTGCTTGGTCCCGCGCGGGACAAGCAGTCGCCCGCTCTGTGCTCAGCTTGGAGTACACCGGGCGGGGGTGGACGGCGCAGGGGCGCGTCATGCCGTCCACGCCGGGCCCACCAACGCGAGCCTGTCGCAGCCAGGGGTGGGCTGGACACCCGTGCGGGGGGCCATCGGGTCCACATCTGGAACTTTCTTCTCCTCTGGCTGCCGGCGCGCCCTCCCTGCTGCTGGAGCCACGCAGGCCGGGCGATGTGTGGGGCGCCCCGGGGGCACGACTCGACGCTCTCTGCTCCCCTTGCCCACCGTTCCGTGTGACCCCCTGGGGTGGCGGGCCGGGTGAGCAACACAGCCTTCGGCCTGCGCCAGCCCCAGGGCGCTGGGTGCGTTCCCGCCCAGGCACCCGGCGGCTGCCTTTTAAAGGGTGCGCGCGGCCCGCTCGTAAACGCACTCTCTTCTAATGTAGCTTTTTTTTGTGATCTACGTGTCTTCAAAAAAATGCAATTTACAAAAATGATGAGGTGGGGGTGGGTTACATGAGAACCTCTAATGTTGTCTTTCTAACTTCTTTTAATGTAATGTTCCTTGTGATCTACTAACTTGAATAAAAAAAAGAACACAGAAAAAAAACCAACAAAAGAAGCACTCTGTTCACAAACAGGCGCGACCAAAGAAGTAACAGAGCCAGGACTAGGTTTTTGTTTCCAGCTAGAATCGGCCTGGACGCGCACGTAACCTTCCCTTCCAAGGGGCCCGCTGACGCCGGGCTCGCTCGGACGCTTCTGGAAAGCCTGCTCTGGGACAGCAGCCTGATTCCTGTCGGGCCAGCCTGCGCTAGCGAGCGCGAGGAAGCGGGGGAGGGAGAAGGGGCGAGAGCCCGCCCCATGCGACCCGGGCCAGCGCCCCCGATGCCCGATCGTGACCCGCACGAAACTCTCCCGCGTGTGCCGACGGCCCGCGAGGACAGGGACCCGGGCTCAGCCCCCGGGCCACCGCGGCGCAGCGGGCACGCCCGGCAGGGGCGGGATGGGAAGGGCTGCTCGGAGCGGTGACGCCCGACCGGGCCTCCCGGCCGAGCAGGAGCTGGCCACGCGTCTCCTCTTGCGTCAAGCACCTGCCCCGCGCACGCCCGGTGTTTGTTCTCTCACCCGGAGTCGGTGCCAAGGCCGGGAGGCGCGGCGGCTTCTTCAGACCCGGCTCTGCATGGCCCGCTGTTCACGTCAGCTCGGAGGTGCGCTCAGGGGACGGGCTCTCGGGCACGTCCGCTCACCTCGCCCCCAGGCACGGCCGGTCTGACGGGTCCAGCGCACGGGGCAGCTCAGCGGGCCCCGGGCCCGCCCCGAGACCGGCCTCTTTCCTCTGCGGCAAGGGGCTGCGCCGCAAGCCGCCCTCGGACGCCGGGATGAGCGGCTGCTTCTCGCCCCTCCCAGCCTCCAGGCCGAGGCAGCTGAGGTCAAGCATGGCTGGGGCGCGTGCCAGCCCGTCGGCGGGTGTTCTAAGAGCAGCCCGGGGAACCCCCAGAGGCGCGCCTCGGCGCGGCCTGGACGAGAGCACCCAGGGGGCCCAGACGACACCCCCATTTGCACCCCCTGGCCGGTGCGCCAGGCCCTCGGGGAGCAGGGCAGGAAATTCAGGGGCGGGCAACGGAGAGAGACGGCTGGTCCCGGGGCCGGAAACTGAGGACGCCTGCCGCGCCAGCCCTGCACGCCGCGCCCCAGGCTGTGTGCCCCTCTCTGCTCCAGTCCCCACCACGCTCGGGGGCTCCTTTCAAACCACCCCCGCCCCACCCCAGAACGGCCCGGTGCACCCTGACGTCAGGCCGTCCTGCTCAGGCAGGCGCTGCCCGAGGCTCGCCCGGGGCCCCCAGCGCCATGCCCTCTTCCTGCTCTGGGGTCTCAGGAACTTGCTGAAGCCAAACGGTGACCACCAAGGGCCAGCGCTGAAAAACGAACAGCCCGGGAAAACAGGGAGGAAATTGGTATTTATCCAGGGCTTTCCAACGGCCACATGTTCTTCCACGAGCCTTCAGAGCCCTGTAACTTCCCAGTTTTGTAAGTGAGGAAACTGAGGCTGAAGAAATTCGGCAACGTGCCCCAGAAGCAGAGCTAGGATTCAAATCCACGTCATCTGACTCCGGAGTCCACGCTCTCCCCATCGCACGAAGCCGGCGCGCGCCAGCCCCTGCTCGCTGTGCCAGCCCCCGCTCGCCGCGCCCCCCGGCCAGCGGCAGCCGAGGCAGAGCCCCGTGAGGACAGTGAGCGTGGCCGTGGCAGAGCAGCTGCTGGGCAGGACAACCCCACGCAGCCGGGAGGCTCCCTCTCCACACCGGAGCTGGCGGGCGCCGTTCGAGAGGCGCAAGGGCCAAGCGTCTGGCGTAGACCCATGGAGGCCCGATGCCGCCCGCCCAAAGCATAAAGGGATGCTCCCGAGTGAGGGACACGCCAGCGCCTTCAAAATCCAGCAGCCTGCCCGGCACGTGCTTGTCCCCGCAAGCAGAGCGTCCCGCCTCCCCTCCGTGTCCCCATGCCAGCGCCGGCCGAACCTCAGCCCCGGGCTCCCGCAGCGGGTGGCGGGCGGCTGCCGGGGAGGGGCCCGCGGCCGTGAGCTGGCACGGGGACCCTGTGCGCTTCACGGCAGCACGACAGGCCCCCTGGCCGACCTCGGCGCAGCGGCGCCCGCAGCCAGGCCCCCACCGCCCCTTCCTTGGTCGATGCCGAGCACCCCTCGGCCACCAGATTCGGGCACCTCCTGTGGACTCCGGAGCCACTTCTCAGGGGGTCTGTGGAAACCACTTCCTGCCCCCAAACCTTTAAAACGGGGACCCACTGCAGGAGCAGATCTCCCAGCGTGCCCCGCTGCGCCCACGTGAGGCTGAGAGCGGCGGCTCTCAGGCCAGGCCTCCACGGCCCCGCGCAGCGCACCGACGCCACCGCTCTCGCCCGCTTGCTAAGCCACGCTGCCCGTGGCACCACGCTGCCCCGCCTGCGCTCACGGTGTGTATTCAGAACGGCCGTGGCTGGCGGGAGCCAAGCCCACCTGGACTCAGAGGTCTGTGCTGACCTCACGGCCAGACACAGCGCGATTCTGCCTCCCCCGTTGCCTGGGCAAACGGGCGCAGCATGAAGCCCCCCGCGGGCTCAGGGGACGCGGTGGCAGCGGCCCGTTCACCCCGCCTGTCACAGGAACCTGCCAGGCGCCTCGAGACACGGAGGCACGGGAGGGCCAGGGGCAGGGGCGGGGGACGGGGGCACAGGCAGGGGACAGCCTGCTTTTTGGTCAAGTTGAATTCTGGAAACTTCAGACTACCGCGACGCTGGACCGTGAGCAGGTGAGCATTTACAGGAAGACAGACACCGCGGGTCCACGGGGGTCCCGGGGGCTCGGGCCAGCCTCGTCGTCCTCAAGAAGCCTGTAGCTGACCAGGGAGAAAGCCGGGGGCCTGAGTACAGAGGCCCGCGGGGCGTGAGGAGGGGGCCGTGGGCGGGGGGGGGGCAGGCGGGGGCTCCAGGGCTGTGTGAACAATGGCCCCAGGGGCTTCTGACAAGGGTCCTTGCCGCGACAGGGGCTGACGGCGCGCTTTCCGCGGCACGCCTTCCAGCAGGGGTCTCTGCGCACGGCCTCTTGTCCTCTCGGAGCAGCTGCAGCGCCCGGGGTCCCGACCCCGCTCACTCGCGAGCAGGAGCTCAGCTGACGTTACCGCGCCCAGCCCTGGCGCCTCTGGCGCTTCGAGCAGGTAATTCTGGGTTGGGGGGGTGGTTCTCTGGGGAGGGAGAGGGGGGCACGTGGGGGGAGGAGAGACGAGCCGGAGCCAAGCCGAGGCGCCCCCCTCGTTCCCCCTCGTTCCCCCTCGTTCTGCCCCTCGGGGGCCCCACCTGGCTGGGGTTCAGTCGACCTGGTTAAACCCACCTCTGCCAGTCACCAGCACCGTGGCCCGGGGCGTGGCGTAGCCCCCAAGCCTGTTCCTGCGTCACTGAGCGGGACGCTGTCCCCTCCCACGGCCGAGCCGAGGACCCAGAGGATGAGAGCGGACGCGGTCACACGCCGGCTCAGGGCACTCGCGAGGTCGCCGTGACCTGCAGCGCACACGCGAGCTGAGAGGACGGCCGGCTCTGCCTCGACAGCGCGGGTGATGGCGGCCTGGCCCAGGGGGTCCAGGGCGGCCCTGCCTGACGACGTCCACACAGCACCCACAGCGGCCCGGCCCCGGCGGCGCCCACGGCGGCCCAGCACGCTGCGTTCTGGGTGGCGCGCTCGCCGCTACTCTCTAGGGTTCCGTCGGGGCCGCTCCCTCTCCAGGGTCAGTGCCCGTGCCGGCGAGGGGAATGCGGCCGGCCGGCCACTCCCCGTCCACCGGGGCCCTGAACGTGCCCGGTGCTCATCATGCGCACGGGCTCACAGGAGGCCGGGGCTAGAGGCTGCGCTGTGACGTGGCCAGCCCCCCGAGGCCCGCGGAGCGCCCAGCACCTGCTCGCACACGACGCCAGCCTCCCCGGGAAGGACAGGTGCGGCGCCTAATAAAAAGAGGAAACGGCCGTGTGCCGTAAACCCCACCAACGGCCCCCGGAACGTGGAGGCGCCTGCACCCCGGAGCAGCAGCGCGCAGCCCAGGGGAGAAGCGCACTGCGCGGGCCACCCCACGGCGGCCTTAGACGAGGCCAATGAAGACACGCCGCCGCCCAGGGCAGGGCAGCGCGCAGGCCTCGGCAAGTGCCGCGCTTGCCCCTTTCTCCGCCAAGAAGCTCACCTAAAGAATGCCCCAAATCCGTGGAGCAAGACCGTGAGACTCGAACCCCCTCCAGAGGAGCTGCCCCAGCGGGCGCGTCCCGGCCCGGCAGCGATGCCGGCCGCGGCCCCGGGCCTCCTGCTCTCCTTGCCCGGCTCTCTGACTGCACCAGCAAGGGCTGCCCCGGTCACGGCGGACGAGCCGAGGCCAGCCGCGGTCTCCCCTCCCCGAGAACGCGCCGGGCGCAAAGCACCCCAGTGAGCGTCAACGGCGAGGCCGGACGCCTGCGCAGGTGGCTGCAGCCACAGCTCGCTGTCTCTGATCTGCCCGCCAGACCTGCGGCAGCAGCTGGCCCTGAGCCAGGCGCACGGGCTGGGACGGGGTGATGCAAGCGAGGCGCACCGAGGGCCACATGGCAGCGAGCCTCGGGCCGGCAGCGGCCGTCTAGCTCCTTGCGGCTCGAGCCCTACCGGGAAAGAGCGCGCCAAGTCTGAGCCCCGAAGCAGGCAGGCTTGGTGACGCAGCCGTATCGGCGCCCAAGCGCATCATCCCACGTCCGTGGAGACCGTCTCCTCAGAGAAAGCTCTGGAAGGCCCGTCGGAGTCGGCAGAGCTGTGGCCCCTGCGCTACGGTCCCAGAGAGGTCAAGGCCCCCTCACGGCTGCCCAGGCCACACCACGGCCACTGCCCACAGCCGGACCCCTGGCCGCGCCCTCCAGATGGGAAAGAGCGGCGCTGCGCCAAGGCAGCACGCGGGCCGACGGCGGCGCTGCCCCTCTCCGCCCAACCGGTTCGCGTCTTCTCTCATCCCTGAACGTCCTGAGTTGTGACGGCCGAGTGGCCGAGGGGCATGGCCCAAAGCGGACAGTTCCTCAGGGCAGCGGCCCTACCAGGCCTCCTGCAGCACCTCACACGGCACAGACCTGGTGCTCCAGAAGGTTCTGTCAACGTGAACAATGAGAAAGGCCACCGGCGCCTTAGGGGCCTCGAAGGGCCAGGACAGTCCATTCTGGACTGACGGCGCTGACCCTGAGGCCGGGGGCAGGGCTGGGGTCCGAGGCCTCTCCACTCGCCTGGCCTGCCAGGTGCCAGCCATGCCGCCCGCCGAGGACACACAGCAGCCGCGGAGCCAGTCAAGGCAGATTGGCCTCGTGGAGCCGCAAGGCTGCACGGCCCGTGCGTCCACAGCGCCCTCGTCCACCCTGACCTGGGGCAGGGCCGGCCAAACCGGGCCGGAAACGACACCGGCGCCCAGTCCACTCGCACCCGAGAGGGTGGCGGAGGTCCCTGGAGGCGAGCACCCCCGTGGCTGGAGAGAACGGGCAGCACCCCCGCCGGCCGGGACCCTGCGGCCCTGCCGGTCCCGCTCAAGCCCTGCCGGCCCCGCTCAAGCCCTGCCGGTCCCGCTCAAGCCCTGCCGGCCCCGGCGCTCTCGCAGCCTCGCGCCCTCACCAGCCCGGCGCGACCCGAGCTCGGCAGCTCAGACGGGGCTGGAGAGCCAGGGCCACACCAGTGTCTTCCGGAAACCTAACGAGTGCCAGCGCGGGCCAGAGGGCGAGGAGGCGGCCGTGGGCTTCCCGGGCGCCCCGCATCCAGCTCCAGAGCACGCAGCCTTCTAACCGCCGGCCAGGAGGGGGGCTGGCCGCAGCGGGATGGGACGGGGTGCAGGGCGGGGTGGCTCGGGCTGCGCCCGCGGGGGGGGCCCCCACGGCCTCGGCACGGCCAGGCTGCTGGCTCATACGTGAGGCCCACACTCCAGGCCCTGACCGCCTGCGCTGGCAAACTAGAATGTTCTCTGACACTGGGAACAACTCGGCACCGGTCGGTCCACGGACCGCGCCATCTCACAGCGCCCCTACGAGGCTCACACAAGTCCAAACGTGGCACTCAGAGCCACGCCAAGCACGTGGCCAGCACCCGGTAAACGTCAGGCCATGTCACATCTCCCGCCGACCCTCCTGGGGTATTCTCCACAGCACCCAGCGTGGCACAGCCTCGCCAATTAAAAAGTAAAAGCGGGAAACCTAAAAGCCATTCACGATGCTCGCGCGCGCTTTGCTCCAGCGCTGCCCCCGCCTAAGCCCCTGCAGGAGGGGTGTCTCCAAAGTGACCTGGGCAACTGGGCAGGCTGGACTCAGAGTCCAGGCCGCTTCCTCCGCTCAGTCACGCCGCTGACTGCTCAACAGCAGCGCTGGGACCCTCTGACCCTGGAGAGCAGGAAGGAACTGGCTACAGCAAGGGGGGCCAGCACCCAGGAGAGGGGCACCGCCCGGCAGAGGCTGCCCCTGGCCTGGGCCTCGTCTCTCCTCTCCAGGGCTGTCATCACCGGCTCCGGTGTAAAGACCACGTGGGGCCTCCAAGGAGGGGCCAGCAGCAGCCCCAGGGGCCAGGAGTGCGACTCCTACAGGACACACCTCCAAGAAGGCCAAGCGGCTGGCGCGCTGGTGAGAAGCCAGCCTCGCAGGGGCTGTGCCAGCTGCCGGGAGGCTCAGCCGCCGTCAGCCAGAGCTCCTGTTTTCAGAACTCCTATGAAACCCTGAGGGCTGTAACACAATTTTACAATCAACTGCCTGGTTCAAAACCTTGACTTTCCCATGTTCTCCAAAAGCCTTATCTCTTGGACTCCAGATCCTTGGACCTGTGAGCACGGGTGCCGGGGTGGGGGAGCAGGGTGCCAGGGCAGCTCTTCTCCCGGCAGAGGGCCGCTTGCAGCTCCTGCCTCACCGGGAGGTAAGGAGAACCCTCTCACGCCGAGCGCCGCCCTCTCCTGAGGCCTCCCTGTAGCCACCTGTCCCAGGTGGGGGGCAGGACACCGGCACTGCCCAGAGACAGGTGGAGGTGACTGTACAGGTGAGCGGGGTTCAGCTCAATCCCCCAATGCACCCGGCAGCAACCCCCGGCAGCCTTGCCTCCAGGCGCGTCTGCACCTAAGGGGGCCTGGCTGGGGGTCTGGGGCACAGGGTGGGCGCAGGGGGCGGGCACAGGGTGGGTGCCGGCGGCTGCCGCAGGCACCCGCTGCCCACATGCTTGGAGCTTCCGGAGCCGCCCCCGTCCCGGGACCCCCTCGGTGCCTTTTTAGACCTGGTCTCTGCAGCCCGGCTCGGCCGCACAGGGCAGGGGCCGCGTGTTCTCCCAGCGTGCGCCCTGAGCCTGTGCCCTCTGCCCTAAGGTGGCCGCTGGGGAGGGCTCTGCGTCCCGGGCGCGGGCGGGGGCAGGCGTCCATGGGGGGCGGCTCGGCTGGGGCTGCCCTCCTGCCACCCGCACAGGGACACCCCTCCCGGCATGCTCTGTGGCCGGGGACCCTGCGGTCCTCGCTGGGGGGCCGGAGGGGCCCTTGGGGCGCCGGGGGGATGGGGAGACGCCGGCCTCGCCAAGAGCAGCCGCGGGCGCTAAGCTCAGGGCAAGGCCTGGGCCAAAATTAACGTTTAAAAGCACGTGCTTCCTCCCTCGCCGCGCCAGCCCAGCCCTGTGGGGCGGGGTCTGCGCTGCTGAACCACAGACAGCAGGTTTGGGGTTCAAGTCCACGTGTCCAGACCCCAGGGAATCTTGGGTAATTCCTGTCTCTGCAGTACCAGAAAAGGGGGGCTGGTAAACCAACGAGCAGTATAAGCAGGAGTAGAACAAGCACTTCGACAGATCTGTTGACATAAAAACACCATAAACACCAACTACAGAAGAACTCTTACGAGATCCCCACGGAACTGCATGTGACCGAGAAAGCAATAAAATGACTTATTCTTTAAAATACGTATAATCCAGGCCAGCCACCCACAGTACCACAGCAGCTGTCACAACTGGTCAAAGTGGGGACATTTCCAGTATAAAGCGTCCTGTGGGAGCTGATGGAGAAGAACCCAGGTAGTTGTTTTCCTGGGACATTGGGACAAATTGATTTGAGCAGAAAACCATGAGAACTGCCTTCCTGGGAGGTGATCTGGAGCGGGCATCACTTCTCACTCGGGGGAAATGAGCAGAACGGCCTGACGAGAGCCCTGGAGATGGAGGTGACACAGGGAACGAGAGCGTCATGGGGACTCGACACGAAGCAGAGCCTCCGTCCGGCAACCTCCCCGCCAGGCCTCCCCGAAGCGCTCCCCGGCTCTTTCAGCAGCGCGCGATGGACCCGAAGCACCGCCACGCCGGCCGGGGAGGGGAGCCCACCGACCCCACAGCTCCAGCGCACATGCAGGCCTGAGCGGAGCGAACGCGCTCAGGTGTCGGCCCCTCTGCACTCAGACCCCTCCTCAAGCTTAGAGTCTAAAGACTCACAGCCAGAACCCGTGTGCTTTTATAAGAAGCATCACAGCCTGGCCTTGCCGGGTCCAAGGAGCTGAACGTTCACAGATGATTCCAGAACGGGCAGGAAACAAGGCCAGCAGCAGCGACTGTGCTAGAAATAGTCGGCAAAATATCTAGGAGCAAAATCCTTTATCGCTTGTGCCAGGTTTTACGGAACCTTCTGGTGGCCAGAGGAAGAGATTTCAGAAACGCAGACTTGGGACTGAAGAGGACGAACCCTTCCCTCCCCGAGCCCTGCCCACTTCCCGCGCCAAATCCAAATATGCAAAAAAAAGCGCCCGGAGCTCGATACCTGGGCGCACGCGGCACACCTGCCCCCCCTGCAGAGACTGGTTTCCCCTGGCCCCGCCCCGGCCCCGTGAGGCTGGGCCCCCCCCTGGCTGGAGCCCAGGGCTTCTCCAGGTCAGAGCAGCTGGCACCGGGGGTCGTTCCCTGACCGCCGAGAACAGGCCCTGAGGCCAAGTCACTCCTGCCACCACCTGAGGTCACCTGTGGGCTTAGACCGCTGCATCCCGGCGCCAGCAAAGCCCCTTAACGAGCAGGTGCGACGCACGGGGACAGCGCCTGGGAGAAGCTGTTCTCCCCTCTTCTGGCTGCCACGAAGGCCCACCCGACCAGCCCGTTCACCATTCCAAGCTGCTAAGGGGCTTCCAGAGCGGCTGAGGGTCAGCAGGCGAAGGCCACCAGCCCTGCGCCTGGTCAGGGCCCCGGCAGAGGCTCTGCCGCCACCGCGAAGGCCAAAAGGATGCGAGCCCCCCCGCCGCCCACCACCCTGGAAGGCTCCAGGGATTTCAGGCAGAGCAGGGCGACGCTGAGAAAGGGAACGAACGTGGCACCAGAAAGTCGAAGTCAACCCTGGAAATAACAACTAACAAACCTAAGTAAAAACACTCGATACTGAAAACGTCTGGCTGGACGATGGTTTCCTCCAGATTCCTTGACGGGAAGCTTTCCAGAAACCAAGAGGACATCCGAGGCCAGCCAGTCTTGGTTCTAAACCTGCAGGTGTGGACGGGGTTGTGAACAGGCTTCTGTCCTGAAAGGGCCACAGGTGGTGTGTCCACCTTTGTCTGTCCACCAATGTCCAGAAGCCGCCAGACCCACAGGCGCCCAGAAGCCCGATCTGACCCAGCCCCAAAAACGTAACCGAATGCTGCAGGGGACAAGCCAACTGCGGGTCACTCTTGGAAGGTGGCTGGGCGTGGGGGGACCCACAGGCCAACAGGCCTCCCACCTCGCACCGCAGGGATCCGCCAGCGGCCCCGCCGTGCTCTGCCAGCTCTCTGCGGTGCGGTGAGGTGGACACGGCCAGGGCGGCTGGGCAGGTCACCCTGGTGAGTGGACACATGGCCGGGCAGCTGGAGTGGCCGGGGGTGGCTGGGAGTGGCTGGGGGCGGCCAGGGCTCCAGCCAGCACCCAGGCACCCGCTCTCAGCTGCGCGGGTTTCTGGGATTCAACAAGACAGTTTCGCAAAAGCTCAGTCTTCATATGAGGAGACCCAGTTGTATCCCTGAAGAATTTTTTTTTAAGAAGCATAGTTTATTTTTATCTAAAAATTCTCAAGAGACATTAAAAAGACCCAGAGCCCAAAGACATCCAGGTTTAATGTAACAACTAAGGCTGGTTACGTAAGAAAAATTAGTTAAAAAGAAGCAAACAAACCGTCGCCCTCAAGTGATGGTCCCTATTTCTAGGCCCGGACAATTAAAAATAATTTCATGAGGAAAAAGGGAAAAAAAAGCTATTAGAATAATTCAGAATAAAAATATTTTTACAAAATAAAATAGTTTTAAGAGAAAGGCACAGAATGGAAAAAAATAGTAAATAATGTAACTAATAGTTTGCTATATAAAAACTTCTGAGCGTGGACTGTCACTACTTCAATTTGATGACCCAGTTGCTCAATGGGGAAAACCAGGCATTTGGCCACAACTAATTACAGGCAATCACTCAAGGCGCTGTGCAGATCCTACTTGGAAACTAAAGGATTACAGACAGGAACCTTAGGGGTAAATAGACAACACCGAACCACGGACAAACCCACCGGTGGTGGAGATGCGGGTACACACAGACTGTGCAGACGATGCGGTACTGGATTCGGCCTTTCCAGGGAGCGCTGCGGGGAAGCGCCATGAGGGCAGCCTCCCGGGGAGGTAACAGAGGGGAGAGGGAAGGGTCAGCCTCGCAGGAATGCCCGCTGGCACACCACCGCACCGCACAACCACCCCAGAGGGGACGCCGCCTGCCAGGTAAACGCACGGCGCCAGAGTGCCCAGGCGGGGAGGCAGGAGGCTGGGCGCCCGACTCCCTGCCGCGGCTCCCCTCTGGAAGGGAGCTGTAGCGGCACGCGCCTCCCGCGCCTCCGGGCCGCGGCTCCCCTCTGGAAGGGAGCTGTAGCGGTACGCGCCTCCCGCGCCTCCCGGCCGCACCTCCCCTCTGGAAGGGAGCTGTAGCGGCACGCGCCTCCCGCGCCTCCCGGCCGCGGCTCCCCTCTGGAAGGGAGCTGTAGCGGCACGCGCCTCCGGGCCGAGGCTCCCCTCTGGAAGGGAGCTGTAGCGGCACTCACTTCCTGTGCCGCCCAGCCGCGTCTCAGCGGGTAACCCGCGGGAAGCGCTCAGCCCGCACGCGGCCAGTCCTCAACGGCCAGCCCTGCTGTCGTTACCAACGTCCACTTAAAATGCTGAGCAGGCGACCTCATTACCACACCATGGAAAAATGCAGACTGATGATAAAAAGATAAAGTCGAAGCGATAAAACAAGTATGGGCCCGTTACAATTACGCAAAACAAAATCGCTCAGATTATCAAAGACCGGAAGTACATTAGAAACAAGTTAAATCGTCAGTTTGGTCAAGGTCATCATACGGTTTCCTCTGTAACAATTAAGTTTATGTGAAAAACCACAAAAGAACAATGAAAAAATCAGAACTGCCTCTAACCCCTCACAAGAGTAGGGATACAGCCCTGAGGCCTTGGAGCTTGGGGAGCTGAGCCCCTCCTGGCGGGCGCGGAGGCCCACACGGCCGCAGCAGCATTGGGGGCGTCCCCAGGCCCCTCCTGGGAAAGACGCCTGGACACAGGCACGAGGCAGCACCAGCACCCTGCGCGCCACCGGGCGCCGGGGCCTGCCAGCGGGCAGAGGCCAAGTCCACACCGTGGGCACAGGCAGGGAGTGCAGGGACAGGCAGGGGGCGTGGGGATTCGCAGGGACCCGCAGGGACGGGGAGAGAGCACGGGATGGGCAGGGAGCCGTGGGGACGCGCAGGGAGCCATGGGGACGGGCAGGAGCCGTGGGGATGTGCAGGGGGGACGCGCAGGGAGCCGTGGGGACGCGCAGGGAGCCGTGGGGACGCGCAGGGAGCCGTGGGGACGCGCAGGGAGCCGTGGGGACGTGCAGGGAGCCATGGGGATGTGCAGGGGGGACGGGCAGGGAGACGTGGGGATGCGCAGGGGTGACGGGCAGGGAACCATGGGGACGCACAGGGGGGACGGGCGGGGAGTTGTGGGGACGTGCAGGGGGGACGGGCAGGGAGCCATGGGGACGCGCAGGGGGGACGGGCAGGGAGCAGCGGGGACGGGCAGGGGGGACGTGCAAGGAGCCGTGGGGACGTGCAGGGGGGACGGGCAGGGAGACGTGGGGATGCGCAGGGGTGACGGGCAGGGAGCCGTGGGGACGGGCAGGGGGGACATGCAGGGAGCCGTGGGGACGCGCAGGGGGGATGGGCGGGGAGTTGTGGGGACGTGCAGGGGGACGGGCGGGGAGCCGTGGGGACGCACAGGGGGGACGGGCAGGGAGACGTGGGGATGCGCAGGGGTGACGGGCAGGGAGCCGTGGGGATGCGCAGGGACCCGCAGAGACGGGGAGAGAGCATGGGGATGGGCAGGGAGCCATGGGACGCGCAGAGAGCTGTGGGGACGCGCAGGGAGGACGCGCAGGGAGCCATGGGGATGCGCAGGGGGGATGTGCAGGGAGCTGTGGGGACACGCAGGGGCGATGGGCAGGGAGCCATGGGGACGTGCAGGGGGGACGGGGTGGAGCTGTGGGGACGTGCAGGGGGGACGGGCGGGAGCCGTGGGGACGGGCAGAGGGGCGGGCAGGGAGCTGTGGGGATGCGCAGGGGGGACGTGCAGGGAGCCGTGGGGATGCGCAGGGGGGACGGGCGGGGAGCCGTGGGGACGCGCAGGGGGGACGGGCGGGGAGCTGTGGAGACACGCAGGGAGCGATGGGGACACGCAGGGAGCTGTGGGCACGTGCCGCGGGAAGGGCAGGGAGCAAGGAGATGCGCAGGAGGGCACGGGTGGGGGGGACGGGCAGGGAGTGCGGGGGACACGCGGGGGGCTGTGGGGACGCACTGCCCGGCTGGCACCGCGGAGGCAGCCGGCCTGCAGCTGCCCCGCAGGGGAAGTGGTCTCACCGTCGGACAGCGCAGCGGCCGTTTCCTCTCTCTCGCGGAGGACGCCTTCGTTCACCAGGCAGGGGCCTGCTGCCATCTGACCCCTGCCCGCTCAACTCTGCCAGGACCCCCGCTGTATCCCACCCCGACGGAGCGCCTGGGGGCCGAGGCCGTGCTCCAGCACCCCCATGGGGGGGAGGGCCCCCCAGGGACAGCGGCAGAGCCCGTGCCGGACTCGCGCTCACGGGGGCTGGACAAAGCGGCCCGCGGCAGCGCTGCCGGGAGAGCACAGGCGCCGGTGGCACGGGGGCTTCAGACGAACGGGCAGCCTCAGGCCTGGCGGTGCCCATCTGCAGCTGGCGGGAAGGCCGGGCCTCCTCGCTGCGTCCGGAGCCCGCGGGGGCGCCCAGCACGGTGCAGGAGGCCCGGGGGCTGCCTGCTGCGTCTCCAGCCAGCCTGGGCACGGCCAGGGCGTCTCAGCACACCAGCATGTGGCCATCACCGAGGGGGTCCGGGGGTCCCAGAGGTCTGGAACCATCTAGCAGGCGGTGGGAGGGGCCTGGGGGACAGAGAGCCCCGACTTCCAACCTCCCCTCAAGGAACTTCTCCCGCGGGACAGCGGCAGCGTGCTCCAGCCCTGGGGCTAGTGTGAGGTTTCCTCGGCTCTGCCCGTCAACCAGGCCCGGTGGCGGGCACGGCCTGGCACGCCTGCACCTGCTGAGGGCTTCCTCGGCCACAGGCCTGCTGGCCAGTGGCCCCAGGCCCAGGACGGCCTGTCGGGTGGCGCGCAGCGACCTGCCTGCTCACAGGCCCCCGGTCAGGCTTGGGTCAGAGCAGGGCCTCGTTTCCTGGAACTGCAGCGAGAGGTTTGCTCGCCCTAAGGCACCTGCCACCTGCCCCTGCGACCGACGGCATCCCGCTCAGGCCCTGCCCAGGCCAAGCCCGCGCTGGGCGCACAGCAGGGCCCGCAAAGAGCCGCTGCCAAGAGCCACGGCCGGTCCCAAGAGCGCCAAGGCCCGCCCCGTGGTGCTCTGCCCCCTCGGCTGCTCCCCCGAAGGCCCTGGGCTCCCAGAATACGGGGTGGGGTGACCGGCGACCCCGACTTCAGCAGAAAACAGGAGAAGACACACGGGAGCTCGTGTCCAGGAGGTCCTGACACCCACCTGTGTCTGTCTGTCCTTCCAGAAAGGGGAGGGAAGTGCTAAGAGAAGCGCAGGGTGGTGAGGTGAGGGTGCTGGCTGCGTAGGGGCGAAAGCAGCGCTTGTCCACCACGCAGGAGGGAGCGCTGCTGAGGCACCAGAAAGGACACTGCCTCCGCCTCCTGCAGCCCCCCAGCGTGCCGGCCGCTCCCTGCTATCCAGCGGCCCCCTTGGCGCTTCAGGCTCTCCTCGCTGGCCGCCCGCCAGCGCAGCCGAGGGTGGGCAACCCCAAAGGGACCCCAGCCCCCAATGCCAGCCCTGACCCACACCCACCTCCACCTGACCCCCACCTCCACCCGACCCCCGGCCCCCACAGCTGCCCTGATATCCCCAGCCCCCATGGCCCTGATCCCCAGCCCCCACGGTGACCCCCAGCCCCCACAGCCCTGACCCCCAGCCCCCATGTTGACCCCCCAGCCTCCGCTGCCGGCCCTGACACTCCCAGCCCCCACAGCCTTGTCCCCCAGCCCCCACAGCTCTGACCCCCGGCCCCCACGGCCCTGACCCCCAGCTCCCATGGTCCTGACTCCCGGCCCCACAGCTCTGACCCCAGCCCCACAGCAACCCCCAGCCCCCACGGCCCTGACCCCCAGCCCCCATGTTGACCCCCCAGCCTCCGCTGCCGGCCCTGACACTCCCAGCCCCCACAGCCTTGTCCCCCAGCCCCCACAGCCCTGACCCCCAGCCCCCACAGCTCTGACCCCCAGCCCCCACGGCCCTGACCCCCAGCTCCCACGGTCCTGACTCCCAGCCCCCACAGCTCTGACCCCAGCCCCACAGCAACCCCCAGCCCCCACGGCCCTGACCCCCAGCCCCCACAGCGACCCCCAGCCCCCACAGCCCTGACCCCCAGCCCCACGGCCTGCCAGGTGGAGGTGGGGAGGAGGGGGCCAGGTGTGGCCAGGCGGGGGCTCAGGCCCCTGTCCGCTGGACTCTCTTTCAAAGCCCAGTTCCAGGCTGGCTCACCGGAACCCGAGCCGGTGGCTGCGGGCCGTGAACCCCGAGAGGGCCCTTCTTCGGGGCCACGCGTCCATGCAGCCGCCCTGAGCGGACCTGCTTCCTCAGGGAGACGCCAGCGGGAGACAACAGCAGCCCAGCGTTAACCGGGGCCCAGGCTCAGGAGGCGGCCCCAGCTCCGTCTCGCCACGTAGAGAGCAAGGCGATGGCCCCGTGGCGGGCTGCCCCCCACTCTGCCTCCTCTGCGGCGCCCTCGCCGCCCCGACCCGCCGACCCGCCGGACATCTCCCTCAGGGCTGTGCGGCCCCCGCAGCAGCCACCAGGCCTGTGGGCGGTGTGGGCCGGCGCGGGGCCGGGGGGGGGGGGGTCTGGGCTGCTCCCGGGGGGGGCCGCTGCTGGCTCACACCTCCCACGGCGGGGCGCAGCTCAGGGCACCTGCTCCCGCACGAGGTCCCCGGCCCAACCTCCAGAGCCTCCTCGAGAAGGGACTAACGACAACACCGCGCAAGGGCAGGGAGCACGACGGCCGGCAGCGCGCAGCCCCCAACAAGGCAATGGCCCACCCAAAGGGCAGTAACACCCCATCTGGAAAAACCGCCGGGACCCCGGGCACTGACGGAGGGGACGCACTGGCAGAGGCCCCTCGCAGCACCCTGCGCCCCGAGCTCTGAGCGCCAGGGCGCCTGCCAGCAGACCACCCCCCCGCCCCCGCCCCCCCCAAGCCCGGAGGCCCCGGGTTAGAAAGCAGCAAGGGTGGGCCCGCGGGGGGCTCCCGGCAGCGGGGCCTGCGCGGCCGCGACGGGCCCCGCCTGCTCCTCACAGGAAGCCCCTCGCCGGCCACGGGGCCCAGGGCGGGGCGGCAGGAAGCGTGCTCCCCGGCGGTGCACCGAGGCGCAGGGTGGAAGCGCAGCAGGGGAGATAAGCGCCTGCTTCCACACACAGCACCTGCGCCTTCCGGGGACCTCGGGGTGCGCCGGGCCGCCGCGCCCTGCACCCTGCCCTCCGCCCACCTGCACCCCAGGCTCCCCGCACCCCAGGCCCTGGGAACGCCCACCCCTGGGGCTGCAGCCGCCAGGCCCCCCTCCTTCTGGCCCACCGCAGGGGGCGCGGCGACCCCCGGGGGCCACGGCGTGACCTCCGCCATTGAGACGGATCCCCACAGCCTTGACGTTTGCAAATGTGCCCCTGTCCTCGGATGCAACGAGCCCGCTCTGCAGCTGAGAAAACCAGGTGCTGAAGGGCTGTGGGCCGTGGAGGCGAGGCAGCACCCACTGGGAAGGAGGGAGCACCCGCCCGGGAGGGGGGAGCACTCCCCTGGGAGAAAGGGGAGCACTCACCAGGGAGGGGGAGCACCACCTGGGAGAAAGAGGAGCACCCACCCAGGAGGAGGAACCCACCCACACGGGAGCACCTACATAGGAAGGGGAGCCGGCCCTGCCCCCACGGGCCTGTACCCCAGGGGCCTGTGCCTCCGTCCAGGCCAGCGTGCCCCTCCCCCACGCTCTGGCCCCCACATCCGCTCCAGCTGGGAGGGCAGGGTCACCTTCCTGCCCTGGCAGCGGGGAAGGCACAGGCCGGCAGTGAGCGGTCAGCAGCCCCAGAGGGCCAGCGGAGGGCGAGACGCGGCCCGTCCAGGCGGCTACGGGCAGCCGCGGCGGCGAGCGGGGCCCTGGCCCTGGGGGGGCTGCCCCTGGAGTCCCCCACGCCCCCGTCCCCGCCTGTGCCCCGTCCCCACCTCCCTGCACTGACCCCCGCCCAGCTCTGCCCGCTCGGCCGAGAGCAGCTGGGAGTGGAGGCCGCCCCGGGAAGGACGCAGGAAAGGAGGCTATTTTTACTCCTATTTTCCTGAGCCCTGAGCCCTGGGCAGGGTGACGCCGCGTCCTCCCGCGGGCTTCCGGTCTTATCCCGTTTTAGACCCTGCAGCCGGCTGGTCCCTATCGCCTGCCCCCAGCCTGGCGAAGAAGAGGCTCCAGCGCAGAAGGAACAGCGCCGGGGTCTCCAAAAGCCACCCGAGCGCGCGCTCAGCACTTCCCCCTGCTCGGAGCGCGGGTCCTCACGAAGGGCTACGGGGGGTCAGCGCTGCTGACCACAGGGACGGCCGGAGAGAGTCCAAGGCCCCGAGCGGCGACGCCCAGCTCACGATGGCCGCCCGCGCCCCCGCCGCATGCCCGAGCCACCCCCGCCCCCGCCGCGTGCCCGAGCCACCCCCCGCCCCCGCCGCGTGCCCGAGCCACCCCCGCCCCCGCCGCGTGCCCGAGTCACCCCCGTCCCCGTGCCCTTGCTCCAAAACCTTCGCTTTCTTGAAGAATTAACATTTTTTGGAATCTTGAGTCTTTCTCTTTTTGCTCAGCAATCCCTAAGTGTGGCAAAAAGCCAGCCCGACAGCCGAGCTCCTCCAGAGACGCGTGAGTGCCTGCGCATGGCAGGTGCACGTCCTGGACCCCGCGCCTCTCTGCGTCCCCTGGGCGCCAGGGGGCTCTACTCTCCTGCGCCTTAAAGCTAGAGGAGAGCCCGCGCCCTCCGTGGCCACTCAGACGTCAGCAGAGGTGGCGCGTGCCACCTCTCTGGGCTGCAGTTGCCCAAGGCAGGACGTGACGCGCCTGCTCTCCCGTCGGCACGACGACCGGCCATGCCCCAGGTGGTCCTGGAGACGCCAGGTTGCAGAGCCACGGCAGATCCCGAGGGGCTCAGCGCGGGAGTGGGGAACAGCCCTCCACTGCTGGAAGCCCTGGCGGTGAGGCTGCTCGTTACGCAGCCCCCGAGTGCCTCCCTCGACCTGACGTAAGAGCCAGAGCCGCCGTGGACCCGCCCGGGCTGGAGAAGGCAGCGGGAAGCTGCGGCATGGAGTGGAAACTGGTCCAGATGACTCCCGCCAGCCCTGCCCGTGTCCCCGTGCCGCCGCGGGCTGCCCCTCTTCCTGACGGGGCGCAGCCTCCCGCGCCCAATGCCCACAGCACCACCTTCCCACAGCCCCTGCGCGTCGTTTCCGTCCTCTGCGTCCACTGTAAACGCACCTCAACGTGCTGCGGCGCCGACCCGTCTGGAAGGACAGGCAGTGGCCCCCGGGCAGGCTCCACAGCAGCGGTGTCCACCGGCCTCTGGCCACGCCGGGAGGGTTTCGCTGCTGCCACGGGGGAGGGGCTCTGGCACCCGGGGGTGGGGGGACAGCCCCCCAAAGAGCTCTGCTGGAGGGAAGAGGCCACGCGAGCCCGAGGGAAGAGGCTGCGCGAGCCTGAGGGAAGAGGCCGCGCGGGCCGTCACGCTCTCCCTCTGGTCTTGCACACGTCCCGCTGCCTCACTGAGCCTTGGTTTTCCCATCCGCTACGTGGGGGTACGAGAGCACCTCCCTTGCAGAGGGCAGAGTTCAACAAGACGACCTGTGGGCCGTGCAGCGCTGGGTGGCCCCAGGTGCTCAGCTCATCTCGGCGCCTGAGCTGCACGCCAGGCGCAGGTCGGGCCAGGCTTTACCCACACGCACGCCGACCGCCACACACCTTTGGCACAGATGGTGCATAATAAATGCCGTGGCCGTGTGAGTGCAGATTAATCCGCCTTCCTCAAACCTCGCAGGGGACGCCCAGGGTAGGACATCCCGCCTGCTTCCAACAGCGTGCGCCACCGATTCAGCAAAGACCCTGTGTCTTTATAAACCCAGTTTGTTGCAAAGTACTTACTAAAGCAAATGGAGAGGCATTCAGTTAACCAGCCTTGAAGAAACCGGATCAATACAGAACCCTCCCGGCAGGATGCTAGCTCCTGGGAACCCGTGACGATGATGCGACGCAGAGAAACACCTTGAATCACAAGGCCCTACCCGCCGACAGCCTAACAAACCCGTTTAATATTCGCCTGGAGCCACACCCAGACACCTAACTTCACCTCGAGTCAGGACCGGAGCAAGACCGCTTTAGGCCTACCGCGCAAGCTGACGCGAGAAGCAGACCTAAGTCTCCCTAAGGTTCTGAGCCTGAAGCACGGAGCCGCCTTCTGCGCACTGCGGCCACGTCTGCGGCCGTTTGCATCTTCGGCCTCGGACCCAATTGGCCGAGCGCACCGGGCGCTGGGGCCGCGGGAGGCCGCGACCTGCACGTGCGCCGACGTGAGACGTGCTGCCCAGTCCGGGTGGGTCCCGGCGCGCCTCTGCACGTCCGCCCCAGCCCCAGCCCCCAGTGCTCCTTGGTGACCGCGCAGGCGAGCCCCCGGGCCTCCCGACGGCTGCGGGCGGCTCTGGCTCCTCCACTCTGGGGTGAAGGCTCGGCGGGTCGCCCACGTGCCTCCTGCGCCGAGGCGAGGGCAGCGCCGGGCAGGGACCCAGGCCCAGGCCTCCCACCGCCCATGGGCATGGGGCAGGCAGTGGGGAGAGGGGCGGCGTCAGCCTCAGCAGCTCTAACTACACTCGCGTCTGCTTTTCTAGAACAGAAAGGGGAAGCGTTTCTAGGACCTTCAGCACCACCTTGTTGCAAAACTCAACCTGAAGTGCAGGCCGAGGCGGCTCCAGGACAGCTGAGAGCGCCTGCAGGGAGGGAGGGGACAGGGAGGGGGGTCTTCGGGGGCCATCCCTCAGCCCCAGCCTTTCAAGGAGAGCGGAGGCCGCCCAAGGTCGCACTCCTGGGTGCTCACACACAGAAGCGCAGGCCTCCCACGCCGAGTGGGCGCCAGCGTCAGGGTGAAGGGCGCCGGCCAGGCCCTCGCCGTGTCCCTAACAGTCCAGGGGCCTCGAGCCTGGTCGCCCAGTCCAGAAGCATGGGTGGCCGGAGAAAACCAGACATGAAGAGATCTGTGCTGAGACCCGTGGTCCTGCAGGCGGAGCTGCGGCTCTTCTCCATAGGAGAGGCAAGCCGGGCTCCTGCTGCAGGGCGCACGTGCTGTGGGCAGGCCAAGTTCTGGGACTCAGGTGCAGGATGCACCTGCTGCAGCGGGCCAGGCTCCTAGAGTCAGGTGCAGGGCGCACCTGCTGCAGCGGGCCGGGCTCCTGGAGTCAGGTGCAGGGTGCACCTGCTGCAATGGGCTGCGCTCTGGGACTCAGGTGCAGGGCGCACCTGCTGCAGCAGGCCAGGCTCTGGGACTCAGGTGCAGGGCGCACCTGCTGCAGCAGGCCGCGCTCTGGGACTCAGCAGCAGGGCGCACCTGCTGCAGCAGGCTGGGCTCTGGGACTCAGGTGCAGGGCGCACCTGCTGTGGGGAGGCCATGCTCTGGGACTCAGGTGCAGGGCGCACCTGCTGCAGCAGGCCAGGCTCTGGGACTCAGGTGCAGGTGCACCTGCTGTGGGCAGGCCGCGCTCTGGGACTCAGGTGCAGGGCGCACCTGCTGCAGCGGGCCGGGCTCCCAGACTCCCCCAGGGCCGGTCTGCTCAGGCCCTGCCTCTGCTCAGTGAGGAGCTGTGCGCTCTACTGCCCATAGGGGCTGAGGCGTCCTCCTCTCTTCTCCAGCGAGCCTGGGGCTGTGTCCAAAGGCCTGTTCATTTAGAAGACAAAGAATCTTCTTAGTTCCACCTCTGGGAATAAAAAAGGACCTTTGGGAAGCGGCTGTGGCTCAATCAGTTGGGCTCCCGCCTGCCATATGGGAGGTCCTGGGTTCGTGTCCCGGGGCCTCCTGGTGAAGACAAGCTGGCCAGCACCTGCCGAGAGCTGACATCCCAGGCACCACGGAGAGCTGGCGCAGCAAGATGATGCAACAAAGGGAGACAAGCAGACGCGGAAGAGTGCAAAGCGAATGGACATAGAGAGCAGACAGCAAGCAAGCAGCAAAGGTGGGGAGACAAATAAATTAAAAACATAACTCTTTAAAAAAAGCAGAGGACCTGCCATGCAGGGCGGCCGGCTCTGGGTGCCCTGTGAGGAGACGGCGCCCTTGCCCACGCCAACATCTCCCGGCAACAAGCAACCAGACCCCGCCGTCGTCGGGGGGCGGCTGGGGCTCAGGCCGGCCCTGCCCCGATCGCTGTGGGGCAGGCCACGGGGCCTAGTGGACCTCAGTTTCTCACTGCAAAAGGAGGAAAACAACAGAGCATGCAGCAGTTCAATGAAGCCGTGGTGCGAAGCGTGGCGCGTAACAGGTGCTTAGGAAATCCTCGCCGTCCGGCCGCCGCGCAGTGTCTCCACGGCTGCCCCCGGGAACTCACGCCGAACCTCGAGTAAAGCTGTGACGCCTGCGAACCTCCCGGGAAGCGCCATGAGCCGGGCCTCCCGCGCCCCGTCCTCCAGCAGCGGCTCTGCACCCACTCAGGGCTCGGGGCCCTTCCACGGCATCGGAAGCTCTTGGGGTCCCCCCAGGTCAGTGCTGCACGTCCCAAACTACAGTCAGGGGCCAGGCCGGCGCCCCCGCACACCCCACGGAGCCACGGGCTGTGGACAGTGGTCCACGCTGCAGCAGATGCACCACTGGAGCATCGCTGGCGGGGGTGGGCGGGAATGCCGTGGTTTCTGCAGGGTTTTTCCATAAACCCACAGCTTTTCCAGCTTGAAAACAAGGCTCCAGGCCACGGACGCCCGCCCGCCTGCCCGGCAGCACCAGCCCTGCCCGGCACCTGCAGGATTCCAGGCAGACGGCGCAGCCCGCGGCAGCACCAGCTCCGGTCCACGTGGCTGTCCTCCGACATTGAAACCAGCCACGGCAACAGGGGCTACCGTCCAGCCCACTCACCGCTCGGCTGGCCTCGGAGGGCGACGCAGCCACCTTCTGGCATGTTCCTTGGCGGGTCCGTTCCTCCCACGTCAGCCCCTCCGTCCCCGCGAAGGGCAGGGCTGGGGGTCATGGGTGTCGTGAGCTGCAGACAGGCCTGGGACGCGCGTGTCCAGCAGGGGCCACGGCCAAGAACACCACGGGACGGAGCCGATGTTCAGAGCCTGGAGCCACGGGCTCCTAAGCGCCAGCCACGCGGGAGGCTCTGTGGCCCCCGGGGGGCAGGAGGGCGCAACCCCGGGCCACCCTGCAGGCTGCCCGCCCCTGAACCGCCAAGGAGGAGAGCGTTCCCGTCACAGCGGGAGTGGGGCCTGGCGGGCGGGGTCTGGTGGGGAGACTCGAGTGTGTCACCACGGTGTGGCTCCTGCCACGGCCTGCGCGGTTCCCAAGGCCCCCCGGGTGCCGACGGGCCCCCCAGGCTCGGGGTTGGCCCGGTCTCGGCCCGTTCCGCCTGCCGCATCCTCCCTCTCTCTGGTCCTAAGGACACCTGCAGGCCAGACCCGGCCTTGGCTCTCGACTGCCCCGTCGGGTCCGCGGCCGAGCTCGGGGCGGTACCGTGTGGCGCAAAGTGGGCTGTAGGTGGCCGAGTGCGTTCCGGCCCTCAGGGCCCCAGGGTGGACGTGTTCGGGCCTCGGCCGGGTCTGCAGTAACAGGGAAGGTCTCCTTGAGCAGAGGAGGCGCACTTGTAACGAGTGCGTGCCCGTCAGGACATGGCACCGGCCCTCCCTGCGCACACACGGGTGTGTGGGGCGAGGACGGGGCGCGCCCCTGGACACCCACCTGCACACCTGCCCCTCCCAAGCACTGTGCACCGGTCCAGGCGCTAACCCAGCCCCGGCCAGCCGCCGAGAAGGGACTGTTTTTAAAAGTCCAGCCTGGCCTGGAAGCAAAGCGTGGCAAGCGGCCGTGCTGGGAGGTCAGCGCGCAGCCCACTGCCGGCCCCTCCACCTCCAGCCGGCGACACGCGACGAGGCTCCACCTGGATGGCTGGAAACACCTCAGGGCCGCGGGGGTGGCCGGGGGCCCTCACCCTCTGGTCCTTCGGGGCTCCCTCGGGCGTCTCCACGGCCAGCGAGGGCGGCTCGTGACCCGGCCAGCGACGAGGCAGCTGCGCGGAGGGCCCTGCCCCACGCGGACCCCACGGAGCGCCAGGCTCCGGGAAACCTCCGCCGGGGCGCCCCAGGCCGCGCCCTGCTCCTGAGAAGCGATGGGCTCCCCCGCAACGCAGAGGGGCCGGCCCCACGGCCACGAGTGTGCAGGGGTGTGCGCAGGTCCACGGCTTGGCGGGGCAGCAGCTGCCCTCGGCCGCTCCTACCCCCAGAGTTTGGTCCCGGGCGGCCGCTCCCCTGACCGCTGCCGGTGGCCGGCCAGGTCCTCGCAGCCTGCGCCCCTGCAGCGGCCGCCCACTCCCGATCCCTGCAGCCCGTTCCACGCCGCGCACCGACGCCAGCCGGTCCCTCAGGAGCGGCGCTTCAGGAACGTGCTTGCGCGGTGACTACGGCCTGCTCCCGAGTGGCTCAGTGCACGGTGTCTGCTGCGCCGGCGCGTCCCGGGGGTCCTGAGAAGGGGTCAGCCGAGCCCTTCATCCAGACCCACCTGGACAGACTCGGCTCAGACCTGGCACAGGAGAGGAGAGAGGCTCGGGCGTCTGTCCCCGGATGCCCACCCTGCACAGGACGCGACCACCCCGCGCAGGACGCACCTGGCGTACCCCCGGCGGAGCCCCTCCCTCACGTCCCAGGACACAGAAGAGGAAACCACGCCACGCATGCTGGAGCACCTTCTCCCGGCAGGGACCCCGGGCCCTGCTCCCCACCCTGAGCACCTTCTCCCGACAGGGACCCCGGGCCCTGCTCCCCACCCCCTGGCCTTCCCTAACGTCTCCCTGCACCCTCAGGGGAGCCGGTCCCAGGGGCAGGTGGAGCTGAGATTATCTAGAATGTCCCATCGCCCTGCCCCGCCCCCCGGCTGCGTCCACTTTGGTGCTGGCCCCGCAGTGGACATAAAGACGGTTTCCGGCTCGGCCCCTGACTTTCTCGACGCACCGCTGAGGCTGGACTGTCTGGCAAGCGCGTGCCCGCCCCTGTCCACCGTCGTTTTGGGAAACTTCGAAAGCATCGTATGGTGCTCACGGTCAGGCTAATTGAGGCAGGAAGCACATGGTCTCCCAAATAACCTTCCCTCCACTCTCTCATCTGCCTCAGAGAGACCCGCGAGGCGGGTGGAGGTGGCAGGATCCAGAGCGGCCGCGCGGGCGCCTTCCCGGCACGCAGCACCCCTGGGCCCCCGGCCCCCTGGCCCCCTGGGAATCAAGGTGCTCTCCGCTAACGAGCACCAATCCCGTGTGGATTACAAAGACCACGGAGGAGCGGGAAGGGCTGCAAACAGCCTCGCAGAGGTGAAAACGTCAGTTCTAGAACATTCCAAAAGCCTGCTCTGTCTCTAGCTCTTAGCAGGGTCCCCACGCAGGATCTTCTTCCCCTCCCGCATGAGCGGCAGAACCGCCCGGCTCGGCAACCTGGCGCTCAAGGATTTGCTGCCCCCAACAAAACCTCCAGCCATTTCCTAAGCTACGCGGCGGTTTTTCCATCGCGAGGAGATTAGACTGTTTATCGCGCCAGCACGCCAGGCCTTCTCAGTTTCCTGCACCACGTTCAGCTCAGATAAGGACGCCCCTCTCCAGCCGCCGGCGTGCCTTCCCCGTCCAGGGCAGGGTGGTCTCATCAAACCCACTCCCGAGCCGGCGGGACGCGGCCGTCACCCACGCGCGCACAGCGGAGGGTGGGAGCTGCCCGGCGCCGCGGAGGGGCCCGGGAAAGACGCTGGCAGGCGCAGCGTCCACTGCCATGGAGGAGACGAAAACAAACCGAGCCGAGCCTGGAAAGAATGTCGGGGACACTGGAAAAACGTGTGCCGGGGAGGGCGGCGGTGCAGGGGCCCCCTGTAACCGCGGCCCCTCACCGTGTGTCCCAGGGGGCTCACGGGCTGGCGGCGAGGTGGGTGCTGGCGACACCCCTGCTACGGCTGCTTCCTGGGAGCGGGGCGCACCAGGCTTACAGGTGCCCATCACGCGCCATCTCATCGGGAGGGGTGCGCGCCCACGCGCTGGGGCCTTTCCTCGCGCCTCGGGCCCCCTCTGACGCGGGCTCTGCGTGCTGCTCACGCGCTCGCGGACCAGGGGGCGGATCATCGTCAGGCCTTGGCTGACGGAGACGGCAGCCGGTCCACCCGGGACCCCACCGCGAGAGCGACACGCCAGGTCCATGGGCAGCAGCGCATCTCCCAGGGGAGGGTCCACGGGGGGACTCGCCCCCCAGGAGAGTGAGAGGCTCTTCTCCTTGAACATGGCCCACTCAAGTCCAGTCGCACCAAGTCCCAACGGCAGAGCTCCGTCCTGCCCGCTTACTCCTGTGGCTCCTCGTTTTTTGCAGTTATAAAATTTAACAGCAGTTTGGATCAAAATAGAAGTAAAAATACCAGAAAGTAAAAAAAAGTTAGTGCAGGCCAGCGGGCCCCAAGAGAAGCCCTTCGTTGCCTGGGTTTCAATCGTTAAGTGATACCAAACTTTAAACAATGCCCAGTAAAGCTCAACAGAGCCATAGGCTCCCATCTGTGAGTTGACGGAATTGCCGAGACACAGGCGGGCGGAGCTCGGGCACGGCCTGCGCAGTCCACCGCTCCCCGCCGAGCGCAGGGTCCCCCGCAGCCAGCGCCACCGCTCGCCCGTCCTCCCCGGAGCTACTGGGAGCTCCGTCCGTCCCTGGCAAGACGAATGAGCCTAAAGAGCGCTATCGATGCTCCCGGGAAGATAAACAAACTACACAGAACTAATCTAATCTCAAAGCTGTCAGCAGGTGCGTGCCAGCGAAACCAGAGCAGTGACTCGAGCCGCGTGGCACTTGAGAACGCAAGTTCCGAGAGTGGCTCGAGTGAGCCTCCGCGGTGTCTCTCTAAGAGCTCCCGCCGACGGGGGTCGTTTTACGTTTTCCTTGTGACACCCCAAAGCTAGGAAGGCTGGAGCTCGAGCTCTGCAGAGGCCACCGCTCCCCTCTGAGCCCCACGCGTTTCTTTTCCCTCTGATAAAACAAGTCTCTGAGGCGGGTTTTGGCTTGGCTTCCAGAGCCCTCACGACAGAGCACGGCTCGTGCTTCCCGCCGGCCTGGAACGCCGTCAGCAGGGACTGACGATTTACCTCGGTGAGGCCTCCTCGGCGTGGAATTCCAAAGAACGTTCTCCCGGTAAAGGGAGAGAAGTCGGACAGATCCACCCGCAGGCAGGGGAAAGCACGGCCCTAAGGGTACCCCGAGTTCCGGCCTCGCTGCCCGAGGCCCACCGGTGGGCACCCCGAAGGCGCCCCGCCCATGAGGAGGCTTAGAGCCAGGTGTCCCGGCGGCGCTCACGAGCACACCGCGCAATCCACGCACTTTCAGGGCGGCGGAGCCGGCACACTCTCACGGCAGCAGGGCAGCTGCGCAGGGGCCCGCGCGCCCATTTCCCGGGCCCTCCCAGCTCTGCAGGGCTTCCGGGGACACCCCCTGCCCCCCTGGAGAAGGTGGCCCCCGAGCCGAGCCGGGAAGCGCAGGCCTGGCCTGCCTCGACCCGCCCAGGAACGCCCCTCGCCTCAGGGTCCTCGCTGGGCTTCTAAAGTGCCCCTCGAAGGCCCTGGAATTTCAGCTTGGTTTACCCAAAACAAAAAATTACACACACTTCAAGAACACCTAAAACCACTTTAAGCTCTTTGAATTTTTTCCTAAGTGTAGGAGTTTCTCCCCGAGAAATTTTTAAAAAATGAAAAACTAGGTAATACAAACAAACAAAAACAACAACAAAGAAAATGCAGAGGGAAACAAAATCCCTACAGCCCTCGAAAACCAGCAAGCACCGAAAGGCGAGGGTTCATCGCACGGCTCCCGACGGACCGCCCAGGCAACTACGCCAGCATGCTGGTTCCATCGCCCGTCGCCGTTATTTACAGCTCAAATCAGACACAAACCAGTAAAATCTACTTTCTTAAAGTAACACGCATCCATACTTTAACACCTGAGGGGTCCTAAAAGTAGTATAGAAAAGTAAAGAGAGAACTGCCGACGAGGAGCGAGTCTCCGCACGGGGCGCAGGAGAGCATGTCCTGTTAACAGGTAAGGGAGAGCTCTGGCCACCCAGGCCGGGACATCTGCCCGCCCCCAACAGGCTGGCACGGGGGTCCTGCCCCAGGGGCCCTGCCCCCGGCGCAGTCTTCCGGCTCCCACCCTAGCCAGCAAATGAGGGGAAGGGGCTTCCCACCACGGCCCTCCAGGAGAAAGCCTGGCTGACGCGCACGATGCAGGGCTCACGTGCCAGGGCGCACCTCCAAACTACTCGCTGCCCCCCTCGTTTTTGACTGGAGGGAGGTCTCGAGGTCCCCCTTTTGCTGACTCGGGGGACAGGGGTTACTCCCGACAGTGGCAGGTTTTTGCAGGAAAGACAGGCAGCTGGCAGCAGACAGCGCGGGCAGGTGGGCGCCACCGCTGTCCACCCACAGCGCACCCATCTGCCGCCGCGGGCCCAGGGCAGCTCTGCAGGAAGGTCCTCTCCCGGCCTGGACCTGGGGCGGAGAGCTGGGCAGGCCGTGCCGACCCCACGAGGGTGCGTGAGTGTGAGCAGGGAGGGCGGCCCCGGGGCCTCGGGCCTCGCCAAGGGGCCCAGCGCCCGTCTGGGACAAAACGCGCAGGTGATCAGGCGAGCCCCGGTCGGCGAGCAAGGCTGCACCCACAAGGCGCACCCGAGGGAAACGGCTCACGCCGCAGCCACCGACCCCACACGCCCAGGCCCTAGCACCCCGTGACGTCCACGTGGCTTCCCGCCCCAGCCCGCCCTACCAGCTGCGGTGACGCAGGGGGGACGCCAGCGGGGAGATCCCCGGCTCACGCCATGGTGTGAGCAAGCCCGGTCAGGGCGGCCGGGAGGCTGGCCCAGGCGGCCTGGCCTCGCCCTCCATGGCCACCGGCCGCTGCCCCGGCTTCGCAGGTGGCTTCCCTCTGCCGAAGGGCAAAACGTCCCCGTATCACCTGTCGCTGTTTCTCCCCTCCAGCGCACTTCCTGTCAAGAGCCCTTTTCAAATGTATCGAGACACACACACGGTTTTGAAAACCGACCAGAAGGCACGTCTAAGCCGCCCTTAGAGAGGGCAAAGGGAAACTGGGAACGAGCTAGGGCTCCTCCGGCTGCGGAGCTGCGCTGCGGGTCCAGAAAGCACACCTGAGCAGCCTGAGGGGTGGTCCTGAGGCCCACCCGGACTTACTGACCAATAACTGCCAGGCGAGGAAGCGGGGCCACCCTGGAGAGGCCTTGCCCAGCCACCCCCGGCCGTCCCCAGTGGACCCGCCCTCCCGGCACTGCTGAGCCGGCTCCCGGCAGCAGGTGCGCCCAGCCCGGGGCCCTGGGCTGCCTGGCCCCACGCTTTGCATACGCTTTGCCAAATAATCCGCAAAAAGAGTTTCATGAAAAGAAATGCCCTGGCCTTCCGAAATTCAGACCGTCATTTCTGAAGTAGGAGTCAGAGGACTACCTCAGAGAAGCATGGCGAGTGAGAACACAAAGCTCCGTGCGCCGCGGCCAACGTGACCGAGGTGGAGGACGGGTAGCTGACCTCGAGGTGGCGTGGCCGCCGCCGCCACGCCGAGCCGCAGGCCTGCGCCCACCTCGCACCCAGCGCCTTGCTGGCTTGTCAGCGCCGCGCTAGGAATTCCCCCCGCCCTCTCTGGAAAAACCGAGAAAAAGTCCAGGCCTTCTCAGGAGCGCAGCTTTGACTCTTACGTCTTCTGGAGACGGGCTGCTACTCCTAAGAGCGCAAACAGCCAGGAGTGACACGAACCACGCCACAAAAATAAAGCATGTCCACTGCCACAGCCAGAACCAGACGTCAGCGGTGTCGACCGAAACAGACGCGCGAGAACACACACCTGAGACGCCCCTGCGGGAGCCGACAGCACATCTGTCACCCAGGGCCTGCTCAGGCCAGGGGCCTAGGAGCACCCGCAGTGCTACTGAGCTCAGAGTGGCTGTCCCTGGGTCCCAGGCCGAGCTGCGCCCAGGGACCCGGCTCCTGTCCCCACTTAGCTAACGAGGCTCGTGCCTCTGCACCCCACGGGGCCAGAACCCCGGCATCGCGTCCTGGCTCCAAGCGGAGGTCCCTGTCGGTTTCCCTCCACCCAGAAGACCCGGCGCTCAGAGCTTCGCCCGGTCAGACGTGAGCTGACACGCCACCTCCCTGCTCGCCAGCTCTGGAGACTAACAGGGGCCTTTAGTGGACACTGGCGAGCGTGCCTCCCGGGGAAGTGACATGGGAGGCCCCCAGGAAGTGGGTGTGGGCGCAGACGTGCCCGATTCCCTGCCTTCTCCAGCCGAGCCGCACGGTGCACGGTGCACCTGCACAGGCCCACCTGGAGAACACACCTGCGGAAATCCCAGGCCGCAGCCCAGCGACCCCCAAGCAGGACACACGCCCGCACCCGGAGACTCACCACCCGCGGCTTCTGCTGGTCCAGGGTGGGCAGGAGGGCCGAGCCAGGGTCCAGGCAGCGCTCGGGGTCGCTCGAGACGTCCTCCTCCGAGTCGTCGTAGGAAGAGGAGAAGCCGGTGGAGGACGCGGAGGACGACGACAGCTTCCGCAGCGGCAGGCCGGGCCGCGGGCTCCCCCGCGCCTCCTCCGGGCCCCCGTCCTCCTGAGTGTCCGCGTCGGTGACGATGACGGCCGGGATGCTGCCGGGGCCGCGGGCTTCCCGCGGGGAGGGCTGGTCCTTCCAGCCCGGGGGCGGCCGCGCATCTCCGTCCTGCAGCTGGCCTTCCTGAGGGCCCTCTGCCGGGACCCCTGGGCCACACGTCCAGGCCAGACCTGCCGCCTGCAGGGGAGGCAGCCACGGCCCGGAGCCGGCGGGCGGCACCCCCTCCCTGTCCCCAGGGGGGCACCGAAACTCCTTGGCCGCTTCCGGACAGACGGAAGGCTCCGGCACCCGGCAGGAGGTGCGGCCTGTGTCCACCTCCGCGGCTCCCGGCCGCACTGGGTGCCTGCCCCCACGCAGCCCTGGCAGCTGAGAGCCTTCCTGTCCTCTGTCCGAGTCATGCCGAGGCCCTGCAGCCGCTGGGGACCTGCTCTGGGCCTCAGGCGGGCCGACGGAGTCCGGGGGTCCGGGGCGCCAGGTCCAGCTCCTCGCCTCGGAGGGCGCCAAGCTGTGCGCCTTTGTGCCTGTCTCCTCGGGCCTCCCGCAAGCTCGGGGCGCCCCGGGGCCCGGCAGTCCACAAGGCGGAGCTGCTTTCTCCACCTGCCCCGTGGGCTCCGCGTCGCGCTCCGGGGCTGGGCTGGTGGCGGTGGCCACTGCTGGGCCGGCTGGGCCGGCTCCCGTGGGCGCGGACGGCGTCTCGTCGATGTCCACGGCGGGGGGCGAGCCGCAGGAGGGGTTGGCGTGGAGGGGCTCCTCCGTCCTCCCCGAGGCCGCCGGGCCGGGCCGGGGCGCCACGCGCTCCTGGGTCTGCGCTGGGCAGCGGCGCGCCGCGCCTCCCGGCCGCGCGGGGTCCACCTGCGGGGCCTCCGGACACCGCTCGCCCCACGACTTGGTCCTGCGCTCGTCGCCGCGCGCGCCCTGGGCCGGCGCCCCACGCGGGGGCTGGCTGCTGCTGCGCGGGGGGCCGGGCGCGGGCGAGCGGGCGCGGCCGGGGCGCGGGCTGCGGGGCGGCAGGGCGCCGGGGCCGCGCGCCTGGATGTGCGCCTCGAACAGGCCCACCTTCTGGGTCACCTGCACGTCGTGCAGCTCGCGCTGCAGGGCGCGCAGCTTCCGCGCGGCCCGCTCCGGCCCCGCCGCCGGCGCCCCGGCCCCTCGCGGGCGCCCGGCCCCGCTGAGCTCCCGCCGGCCGCCGGGGCTCCCGGGCGCCTGGGGCGGCGGCGGCGCGGCGGGCGGGACGAGGAGGGGGGCGCGCGGCGCGTGGCCGCCGGGGGCGCGGGGCCCGCGGCGCTGGGCGTGCTCGGCGCTCCTCATGCTCGGCGGGCTGGGCACGGCCCCGCAGCACACGGCCATAGCAGGGCGGCCGCCGCCGCTCCCCGGCCCGCCCCGGCGCGGCCTCCCCGGCCCGCGGCTCCCGGGTCAGCCCCGGCCCCCCGGCGCGGGGCGCTGCAGGCGCGGCATGGCGGGCGCGGCGCGGGGCGCGGGGCCGCGGGCGCGGGCCCCTGCCCGGACTCCATGCACGGCCGCTCGGCTCCGCTGTGGAGACACAAGGGGGGGGCGTTAGGAACCCGGGGGGGCGGACGGGGCGCGCGGGCACCCCCCACCCCGGGCTGGGATGCGCGCTCAGGTCCTTCCGCTTCAAACTCCAAGCCTCGGTCCCGACCCCTGGGGCGCGCGGGGGGGCCGGGCAGGGCCACTTGCGCCCCCTGGGCCGGGCGCGGGGACCCCGCTGCCGCCCGGCCTCCGCGCCCCGAGCCCGCGCCGCTCCTGCCCGGGGCCCCGGGGCCGCCCTTCTCCGCCCTCCCGGCCCGGGCCCGGCGCGGGGGTGGCCCGCCCGCAGCCAGGGAGTTTGCGGGTGCGGGCACGCGCCTGCGCGCGCCCGGGGCCGAGAGTCGGCACCTTCCTGCGGGAGCACTCGCGGAGGGGCGCGCCGCGTCTGCGCGCGTGCACGTGTCCTGCGCGTGGGCGCGCGCCCGGCCCTGCCTGCCGGCTCCCCGCGCCGTGGGTCGCGAGCGCGGCCGCCCCCGCGCGCCCCGCCGTGCGCGCTCGGAAACCCGCGGCCGTGCGCGCTGCTCCCCGGCGGGGCCGCGCCATCCCGGGGCGGCGGGGCCTGGGCATCCCCGGCCGGGCCGCGGGGAGGGGGGCGGGGGTCGCCGGCTCTCCGCGGGGCGCCCCAGCCCGCCCCACGCTCCCCCCCATAGGAACTCCCCGCACCCCCCCCCTCGGGCGCCCCAGCCTCCCCGCCCGCGTCCCCACGGCCCGGGACGCCGGATCCGTCCCGAGCGGGCCAGGAGCGCAGGTTCCCGGGCGGGGGCCCTGGAGAGGCCGCCGGACCTACCTGCGAGGGCCGAGGTGCCCGGCGCGGGCGGCTACATGGCCCGGGACGCAGGCCTCGGAGGACGCGGGGCCGTGAAAGTAGAAATGCTCCGGGAAAGGGCGCCTCGCCGATCTGGGAAAGGCCCCCCCAAAAAGAGGGGGGGAGGAGCCGGGGTCCCCTGGCGCAGGGGCCGGCGGAGGCGACGCGGGACGGCCCTGCACGCCTGCCGGGCACTCCCCTGTCACTGTCCGCCCCGCGCTCCTGCGGTGTTTGTTCAATGTGCGAGCGAGAAAAAAGTTGGGGGGTGGAGGAGGGAGGAGGGAGGAGGGAGGGGTGGGGGAGGGAAGCAGGAAGGAAGTTGTGAGCCTGTCTGGGTTGAACTCAGCGGAACAAGTTTTTCTTTTCTTCTTTTTTTTTTTCTATTGCTTGGCAGAACCCAGGGAGGGAAACACTTAAAAAAAAAGTTTCCATTGTTAGCTAGCAAAAAAAAAAAAAAAAAAGGCTTTTAAGTTCTGCGGGTTAAAGATACACGATCCATTTTCCACGCCTCGACCGAGGCTTGCTTAGGTCTAGCTTTATGAAACTATTTTTGAAAATGTTTTTAATAAAGTTTTGAATTTGTGTTTTAGACGACAGCAGCAAAAGAAATCCTGGGGATCTTTTTAAAGCATTGAAAATGGGCTAAAATCCCATTTGAACGGTTTGTGTTCTTGTACACAAATATGCAAACAAAAAAACGTTGTGGGCACCTCTTTGCAAAGTTGCAACTTTTGACTGCCTCGGTTGATGGGCTGTGAGCTGTGGATGGTTTGCAGTGCAACTGCTGGATTTACATTGCACGTTTATCTATAAATGCACACAGCAAATGTGCCGTTCGCAGGGTTTACACTTAATTTTCAAAGTTATTTTAAGAAAAAGGCTCGCACAGGAGCTAAGAAGGCCCCAGTGCTGTCTGAAACTCTTGCTTGGTCTCCTGTAGACTGGGTAATTTTCAAGCGCTGTCCTCCCCCCACACCAGCGAAAAAAAAGGTGGGGGATGGTGAGGCACACAAGCCAACACTACTGAGCATTCGAGCCCTCCCTGCAAGTGTGTCTAGACAATTCCCTAAAAAACTACAGTCTTAGTGGACAGAGGGAAAACTCGGCTGGGAGGCTGAGGAGATTTAAAATGTGGTCCTTGTATCTCCATTAGCTAAAATTCAGATGGAAATTTTGACTCTGCTTGTAGAAACCTGTCTCTCTCTGGCTTATTTATATAACAATACTGTTTAAGTGAGCAAAGCAGCCTACTGCTCAATCAGGAAAAGACACGTTCAACCTGAAAACAAGAGGCCTTCCAGCCAAGATTTCCCGGGAATCAGACGCTGTTGTGCTCCTTGCTAGGTTTTTAAAACATAACAGGAGAAGCTTGAGCCCCGCTCCCTGCGCGGCCCCTAATGGGGGCTCACTAGCCACACAAGCCTGGAGCTCCCCCTCGCAGCAGCTCCGCGGGCAGGCGTCAGATCCCTGCTGGGAAGAAAGGAGCTGCCCGCCCAGCCCCCAGCAGCCGCACGTGTCCGACCCGAGGGGTGCCATTCCAGGAGGCCGGCGCACGGGGTCACGGCAGAAGCAAGGGAGGACCTCGAGTTGCACACGCGGAGCGCGGCGAGGGAGCTCCTGAGGAGGCTTCCTGTCGCCTTGACGCCGGCGGCCTTCCCAGAGCCTGAAGTGCGGGCAGCTCAAAGAATTCTTGGCCAGAGGCAGCCAACAGCTGGTCAGGTGTGGCCTGCAGAAAGGACTCCTGACTTGGGCTGGAAGCAGGAGCGGGTGGCAGTTCTACCAGTCTAAAATGCTGCTGTGGCCACGGCACAGCGGGTGGGGAAGGTGGAGTGCCACCCAGGTCTGGAAACCAGCACGGTCTCTCCGGCCCAGAGGCGGAATCTAATTGCCTGCCATGATCTTAAATGAACATAAGAGGAAAAACAAAGTTATGTAGCAATTAGGATTTGCCAGACACTGTTCTAAGTGCATCGTAAGTATTAATACATTTCTGTCCTCATATAGCCCTGTGCTGTAGATACTATATTATCCCCATTTAACAGATGAAGAAATACAAGCACAAAGCAGAAAATAGTCTGTCCAAATCCCACCGCTGGTCAGTGGCGAGGCCAGGAGTTGACCCCACACAGTTTAGGCCCAGAATCATGCTTTCCCTAGAACTCTATCTTCTACACTAACTACCAAAAAATTAGAGAATATTCACCTAAATTCTTCAAGGTTTCCATTTGCCCATTTTTGAAATGGATCTTAAAGACCATAGTTATGAAACTAAAACTAGAAGGAAGAGTCCCCTTCTTGATGAAGAGCGGGTGTGAAAACCGACCTCTAACAGCGGTTACTGCCCGGCGCGCACAGAGGCCAATGCTGAGTCACCTGGGGTTCGGAAAAGAGCTTGTTGCATAGTCGGCCAGCAAGGAGACCGGAGGCGAGCCTCAGACCAGCCTTCCCAAGCAAAATGGGCACTGGGGTTTATACCGTCCGGGGAAGGTGGGCTTAGGGAGTGGCTCAGAATGGGGTGAGAATACGTGGGAAAGGCAGTTACCTGGATCATGCTTAGTTGCAAGTTATGCTTAAAATGGAGGCCTGGCTGGCTCACTAACTAGAAGAGTCAGAGCCAGCTTTGACAGTGCAAGGAAAGGGTAAGGTTAGTTTTCACATGAAGGTGAAGCCGGCTCTCCAGGTGGAGGAGGGAGGGAAAGGGGTTCCAGCAGCTTTGGCACCAAGCAAGGGCGGGGCCAAAGCACAGGCAGGGACAATGGCGAAAAGTGGCACCGAATTTGAAAAGCTGCGCCGGGAGTGAAAGTGGCTTGGAGCCCACCCAGCCTGCTGGAATTTAGGGAGTGGGGAGCAGCGACTCAGAGCAGAACCCACATGAGCTAATTAGAACCCCGGGATGGGCTGTAACTCCTGAAGGACCCAGTCAATGGGGAGCAGGGGAGGGAACTGTGTGCTAGGTTTGGGGTATAAAAGTCAGCGTTTCTTGTTGTTTGGCGTGCCGGCCATTTTGTCCAGGTCGCGTACTTGCTCTTGTAAGATCGTTAATAAAATTCTTTTCTCCTCCCCAGTCAGGTGAGCTTTTGTTCTCTTACAGGTGCAGCTTTCTTTCTAACAGCAAGGGAGAGAAGAAACAGTAACTTATTTTGCTGGGCAGCAAGGTTTCAGTGACTAATCATGAGGAGGTGGGCATTTGAAAGTAAGGGAGTAGAAACTTCTAGGAATTTCTACAAACCAATCAGGGAGGGGCTGCTCTGAAAAGCCGGTTCGTAAGCGGCAGCTTCAAGGGGTTTGGTGAGAGGTGGCTTCAGCATCACACTTAAGGTGAAAGGCTGGACACAAGCCCCCTCAGATTAGGGGCAAGCCAAGGATGTCCACTCTCACTACCTTTACTCAGCATTGTACCAGAAGGTCAAACCACTGCAATCAGCAAGAAAAAGGAATAAAAGCATCCGTCTTGAAAAGAAAGAAGTAAAACGGTCCTCTTCAGGTAACAAGATTGTCTATTTAGGAAATCCTATGGAGTCAGCAAAAAAGCTACAAGAACTAATAAGTGAGTTTAGCAAGGCTACAGGATAAAGATCACTATACCAAAATCATTTGTATTACTATATACTAGCAATGAACAATAAGAAATCAAATACAATACCATTTAAAATATCATCACAAACTATGAAATACTTAGGGATAACTCTGACAAAGATATACAAGAACTGGAGAGTGAAAACTAAAAACACTGCTGATAAAAATTAAAGACAACCTAAATAAATGGAGATATACTATGTTCATGAATTGACACCTCAATATTCAGTTCTTCCCAAATTGATCTAGAGATGAATGCAATCAGTCAAAATCCCAGCAGATTATTTTATAAATTGGCAAACTGATTCTAAACTTCAGAGCAAAATGCAAATAATCCAGTATAGCAAAAACAACTTTAAAAAGGAAGGTGTGAAGAACTAACTCTACCTGATTTCAAGACTTATTATAAAGCTACAAATATCTTTATGGTATTGGCATAAAGATCGACAAAGATAAGTTTAACAGAATAGCGAGTCCAGAAATAGACCAACACATACATGGACAACTGATGTTTGACAAAAGTGCAGAAAAATGAAGAACAGACAGGCTTTCAACAAATGGTGCTGGAACAATTGGATACCTAGATGCAAAAAAAAAAAAAAAAAATGTACTTCAATCCAAATCTTTTACCTTATAAAAACTAAAACAAAATGGATCATAAATCTAAATGTAAAACCTAAAACTATGAAACTTTTGTAAGAGAACATAAGGAAAAACCTCAGGGACCTCAGGTTAGGTGAACATTTCCTATGTGTGCCACCAAAAGCACGATTCAGAGTAGAAAAATATTGACACACTGGACTTCGTAAAAATTTTTGGTCTCCAAAAGATACCTAAGGGAATGAAAAGACAAATTACAGGTTGGGGGAAAATATTTGGAAAGCATATATTTGATAAAGGACTTGCATCCAGAATATATGAAGAACTCTCAAAACTCAGTAATATTAAGAAAAGAGTGCAATAAAAAATGGGCAAAAGATTTTAACAGTGGCTTCATCAAATATGCATATGAAAAGATGATCAGCATCATTAGTCATTAGGGAAATGCAAATTAGGCTACAATTAAATACACAAATTCCGTTACGCTTACATAACACCGCTACATTATTAGAATGATTAAACTTAAAAGACTGGCTATCGCAAGCACCAGCAAGCCTGTGGAGGAGCTGAGCTCCCACACACTGTGGTGGAAATGCAGAGCGATACGACCTTAACTGCTCTGGAAACCCACTTGACAGTTCCTTAAAATATGATCCAACCCTTCCACTCCTGGGTATTTACTTGAGAGAAATGAAAGCATATACCCATTCAAAGATTTATACACGGATGTTCTTAGCAGCTTTGTTTGAATTAGCCTCCAACTGGAAACTCACACGTCTGTCAATAGGTAAACAGACAGAGTGTGATTTATCCATGCAATGGAATGAGCACTATTCATCAATAAAAAGAAATGAAGTATTGATCCATGCACGACATGGATGAATCTCGAAATAAGCATGCTAAGTGAAAGAAACCAGAGAAAAAGAGTACCTACTGTAGGATTCCGTTCTAGAAAATTCAAACCCACCTGTCGTGACAGGAAGCAGATTGGTAGCTGCCTGGAAATGGGGGGTTCCAAGGAGGGGGGGCCGGAAATAGGGATGACAAAGAGGCATGAGGAAACTGTTAGGGTGGTAAATATGTTTACTGTCTTGACTGTAGGGATGTTTGCACAGATGCATGCGTATGTCACAACGCCAAATTGTAAAATGCCAAATACGTGAGTTTTTCGTATGTAAGTTATAACTTAAAGATACTTAAAAAACATAGATATGGACAGATAGAGCCTTTAAAATTTTTCAAGTAGAACAGTAGTAGGTTTACAGAAACATCATGCAGTAAGCATAAAGTTCCCATATACCACCCTCTCGCATCCACAATTTTCCCTATTATTAGTCTTTTGCATTGGTGTGGTGCCTTTGTTACAATTCATGAAAGAATATTATTATAATTACACTATTAACTTCAGCGTGTCGTTTATATTATATTGCACAGTTCTGTGGGTTTTTGTGGGGGGCGTGTGGTAACTTATATACAACCTAAAATTTCCCTTTTTGCCCCATTTCAAATATACAATTCAGTGGCATTAATTACATACACAAAGTTGTGCCCCCATCCGCAATGCCCATGGTGAAAACTTCTGCTGCACCCCAAAGAGAAACTCCATCCCAGGAAAACGTCAGTCCCAGGCCCCTCCCCAGCTCGGCACCTGGGAACCTGCATTTCACTTTCCGACTTCACGAGTGTGATTATTTTGGTTATTTCATTTACATGAGCTCCTACAATATTTGACCCATTGTGTCTGGCTTGTTTCACTCAACGTGACGTTTTCCAGGTTCATCCACGTTGGAGCACCCATCAGAACTTCAATCCTTAAAGTGGCAAATAGCGTTCTGTTCGACGTAGTTACCACGTTTTGTTTATCTAGCCCTCTGTTGATGGAAACCTGGGCGGCTTCCCCCTTTTGACAAGTGAGCATGATGGCCCTAGGAACGTCAGTGCGTGAATACCTGCTGAGTCCCTGCTTTCAGTTCTTCTGGGTGTCTCCTAGACGTGGGGCTGCCGGGCCACGTGAACACCCCGTGCCTGACTTTCCGAGGAATCGCCCCGCTGTTTTCCCCAGTGGTCGCACCAGTTCATCTTCCCACCAGCAACCTAAGAGCGACCCTGTTTCTCCACACCCTCTCTAGCGTTTGTTTTCTATTTTTATTTTTAACAGTAGCGGTTTCAGTTGCTCTGGCTGCTCAGGAAAATACCATAAAGTGGTATTAAACAATGGGATTAACCATAAAGTGGTATTAAACAATGGGCTTAAACATAAAGTGGTATTAAACAATGGGATTAAACATAAAGTGGTATTAAACAATGGGATTAACCATAAAGTGGTATTAAACAATGGGATTAAACGACAGGAATTTACTCACCCGTGGCTGCTCCCTCTGAGGCTTGTTCTCTGAACTGCTCCTGTGGCAGAATGAAGACGCAGCCTGACCGGGCCGGCGCGAGCATTGACTGGTCGCCTCATCAGAAGGTCCTGCTCCCATGGGGCCCCCACAGGGATGGGGTCCATTGAAGAACACGCTTGCGGGGCACGTACAGCTTTAGGGCCCCAGGTAGCCATTCTAGTGCAGTGAGATGGGATCGCCTCGTAGTTTCGCTTTGCATTTCCCTGATGGTTAATGACTTTGAGCATCTTTTCATGTGTTTATTGGCTATTTGTGTATCTACTTTGGAGACATGTCTATTTAAATCTTTTTTCCGTTTTTTAATTGGATCATGTCTTTTTGTTGTTGAGTTGTAAAAGTTCTTTATAAATTCTGGATATTGAACCCTCATCAGATAAGAGTTTCCAACTATTTTCTCCCATTCTGTAGATTGTCTTTTCACTTTCTTGGTAAAGTCCTTTGATGCACAATTGTTTTTAGTTTTGATGAGGTGTAGTTTATCTATTTTTTTTCCTGTTGCTCATGCTTTTGGTGTAAGGCCCAGGAAACCACTGCCGATCAGATGGCCCTGGAAGTGCTTCCCTGTGTTTTCTCCTGGGGAGTTTTACAGTTTCAGTTGTATTTAGTTTCAGTTGTTGTGTTTTTGTATAAGGTGTGAGGTAGGGATCTACCTTCAGTCTCTTCCTTATGGACGTTCAGTTCTCCCAGCACCGCTTACTGAAGAAACCATCGTTTCCTCTCTGAGTGGACTTGGCACTTTGTCGAAGATCAATTAGCTAAAGGTGTGCAGGCTTGTTTCTTTTTTTTTTTTTTTTAAGATTTATTTATTTATTTATTTTTATTTCGCCCCCACCCCCCAAGTTGTCTGCTCTCTGTGTCCATTCGCTGTGTGTTCTTCTGTGACCACTTCTATCCTTATCAGCGGCACCTGGAATCTGTCTCTTTTTGTTGCATCATCGTGCTATGTCAGCTCTCATGTGTGTGGCGCCATTCCTGGGCAGGCTGCACTTTCTTTCGCACTGGGCGGCTCTCCTTACAGGGTGCACTCCTTGAGTATGGGGCTCCCCTGTGTGGGGGACACCCCTGCGTGGCAGGGCACTCCTTGCATGCATCAGCATGGGCCAGCTCCACACGGGTCAAGGAGGCCCGGGGTTTGAACCGTGGACCTCCCATGTGGTAGACGGACGCCCTAACCACTGGGCCAAAGTCCGCTTCCCCAGGCTTGTTTCTCAACTCTCAATTTGATTCCTTAGCCTATGTGTCTGTCCCTGTGCCAAAATCATGCTGTTTTGATTACTGTAGCTTTGTAATAAGTTTTAAAATAGGAAAGTACAAAAAAAAAAAAAGTAAATAAAGTCAGAAAGTTTCAGTCCTCCAATTTTCTTCCTTTTTGAGATGATTTGGGCAATTTGGGGCCACTTATTCTTCCATGTCAATTGTTTAAAATTATTTTTGTATTAGAGATGTTGTAGGTTTACAGAAAGATCATGCAGAAAATACAGGGTTCCCATATGCCCACCTCCGTTTTTAGCATTTTGCATTAGTGTGGTCCTTTGTTACAATTGATGAGAGAATTTTATATATGGTGTTAACCCATAGTTTATATTAGAGTTCACCGTTTGTGTTGTACAGTTTTCACCACCAGAAATGTCCCCTTTTAACCGCATTCAGATCTATAATTCCGAGGTGTTCATTACATTCACAGTGTTGTGTTGCCATCACCACTATGCCTTACCAGAACTTTCCACCACCCGAACGGAAACCACACCAATTAGAGCCAGCTCCCCATCCCTGCCCCACCCAGGCCTCTGGCCACCTGTGTCCTGGGTTTTGACCCTCTGGACTTGCTTATCCTAACGCTCTCAGACACCAAGACATGCGACCCTTGCATCTTGCGTCTGGCTTCTTTCGTCTTATTTCAATCAACAGGATATCTTCAAGGCTCAGCAGAGCTTGGTTCCTTTCACGGTGGGGCTTTTATTGAAATGTTGGGGAGCCGCTGAGGAGTCACGCACCTTAGGAAGGTCTCTGCGGCAACGGGGACACCTGCAGGGGAAAGCCGGGCATTCATTCCACTGCCCGACGAGGCCGGCGGGGACAGGGGCGCTGCGGCCGCGTCAGGGTGGGCCCGGATGACCCGTGGGTCCAGCGAAGCTCAGAACCGCCCAGGCCGCTGGGCGCTGGCCCCGCGCTGCCCGGGCTGCAGGCGGACGACAGCTGGCCGGGGTCTCACCGAGGCTGGCTCTGGCCGCGGGCACCTCCTCCGGTCCACCTGCTTCTCGCGCCGTCGGGGTTGGCTCGTGCCCAGGGCGAGAGCAGCCCTCGGCTCCCGCCAGCTCGGGCGCCTGTGGGCAGGCCGCTGGGGCCGCTGAGAGGCCTGCAGGAGGTCAGCGCGGGGAACGAGGCGGAGGGGTGGGGCCGAAGCCAGGGCCGGGGTCCCCGGAGGTCGGGGGGCTCCGGGCGAGGGAGGAGCCAGTGGCGGAGGCCACCATCGTGGTCCTGGTGTGAAAACTTCTTACGCGGGATTTTCTCCTTGTCCCGAAGGCTCCTACGGTGAAGCGGCCGTGACCGGCGCAGGTTTCAACCCACTCGCGGCTGTGTGAATTTGGGAGCCAGGTAGACTACCTGAGCATCAGCCACCTGCAAAGCGGGCGCCCTGCTGCTTACATCGCGGGATTTTGAGGGATTAAATGAGGTGACAAAATTCGTAAGGCCCGAGATGAGCAGCACGTCAGCCACGCCTTCCCAGGCCCGAGCGCGGGCCACGGACGCAGAGGCCTTGCGCAAGCTCCCAGGAAGCACGTCTGGGCGGGGGCGGCGGGCGCCTGCCGCTCCTCGAGGGTCACCGCCACGCCGGCCTGAGGCCCCCTCAGGGGAACGTGGGCCCCATGCCCGTGGCGTGGGCCCTGGCACCGCTGGACTGGGCTGCAGCGCCACGGCCCCTCCTCCAGCAGCTCCACCTGGAGCCCCAGCTCCGAGGCGCGTGGCCCCCGCTGCCAAGTCCACACTGCCCGTGGGCGGACAGGAAGCCTCGTCGACGTGGGCGACGCTGCTAAGGGCAACGCGGGGCACTGATGAGAAGCAGGGCGCTCCCACCTCTTCCCCATGACAAAGCAAATGACAGACGAGCTCCCACCACCCCATCCGCTGCCAGCCATCCCAAGCCCCGGCACCGGGCTTAGCTTTCACCCCGGCCTCAGGCTTGCTTATTCTATTTTCCACTTAAAACTCCTCAATTTACTCGTACCCTTAGCCCACCAGAAAAGAAAGCCTTGAATTGCTCTTTTTCTCAGTGAATGTCTTTTTATTGAGGTGTATCACTCATACACAAACATACGTAAACAGTAAGTGCATAGTAAGGTTGTGAACTTATAAAGCAAACCTGGGTATCATCGTCAGGGCTCTCGCACATCTCCCCACCACCACCTTCCACTGTGTGAAACGTTTGCTGTAGTTTGTGAGAGAACGTTCTATCTGTGCTGTTA
The DNA here is from genome assembly GCF_030445035.2 of Dasypus novemcinctus. NCBI lineage: Eukaryota > Metazoa > Chordata > Mammalia > Cingulata > Dasypodidae > Dasypus > Dasypus novemcinctus. The sequence continues at coordinate 1,064,159 of NC_080685.1, forward strand.
GCCACAGCCCACGTCCACCGCTGGACTCCGTGTGTTAGGCGGCCCCGCGCTGTGTACAGGCCATTCCCAGTGGACACTCAGTGGCTCTCGTTTCCACCAGGGTTGTGCTGTCATGGCCTCAGCTGATTTTAGAACGTTTTCATTACTTCAAAAGGAAAAGTCCATTCCCCGTTTTACCCCTGTTGTTGCCCCTTAGAATTGACATATCTTCTTTGCCATTGCTGAAAAGTATTACAAAACTGCTGTTAACGATCGCCGTAAATACCGCTAGCTGTGTGTTTCCCGTGTGTCCCTGTGTTCTCAGCGCTTTGTAGAACATTCCTACGTTTACTCGGCTGATCACAGTCCTCGTCCAGTACCGAAGTCACCGTGTTGCACAGTCCCTGGGAGGTTCTCCAGCTTCCGTCCAGTTGGCATGTATGTCCACAGGCGGCCCCTCCAGCCACCGTCACGCTCGGGAAGCAGCTGTGCTCGTTACACTCGCTGTGCGGTGCTGACATCGGCCCCAGCCCTTTCCACTCGCTTCTAAGGGCGTCTGGGCCCAGCTCTGTGCCAGACTAAAACCCACGTGCGAGGACGGAGAGAGGGGCCAGCGGGGCGGGGCCAGCGGGGGCGGGGCCAGTGGGGGCGGGGGCCAGCAGAGGCAGGACATCAGGGGCAGGAACAGCAGAGGCGGGGCCAGCGGGGGTGGGGCCAGTGGGGGCGGGGCCAGCGGGGGCGGGGCCAGCAGAGGCAGGACATCAGGGGCAGGAACAGCAGAGGCGGGGCCAGCGGGGGTGGGGCCAGTGGGGGCGGGGCCAGCAGGGGTGGGGCTAGCAGAGGCGGGGCCAGCAGAGGCAGGACATCAGGGGCAGGAACAGCAAAGGCGGGGCCAGTGGGGGTGGGGCCAGCAGGGGTGGGGCCAGTGGGGGTGGGGCCAGCAGGGGTGGGGCCAGTGGGGGCGGGGCCAGCGGGGGCGGGGCCAGCAGAGGCAGGACATCAGGGGCAGGAACAGCAAAGGCGGGGCCAGTGGGGGCGGGGCCAGCAGGGGCGGGGCCAGCGGGGGCGGGGCCAGCAGAGGCGGGGCCAGTGGGGGCAGGGCCAGAGGAGGTGGGACCATCAGCGGTCTCGCCAGCGGGGGGTGGGGTGGTGGTGTGGGAACAGCAGAGGCGGGGCCAGCAGGGGCGGGGCCAGAAGGGTGGGGCCAGTGGGGCGGGGCCAGCAGGGGCCGGCCGGCGCAGCCCTTCCTTGGAGGTCGGGCCCGGCTGGGGCAATGCCCAGATGCTCCCCTGGAATCCATTCCTGAGCCACGTCGAGGTGCCTGCACCCCAAGTGCAGGTCCAGGGACGCACCCCCGGAGCCTGAGGCAGGAACTCCGGTGCCTCGTGGCGGATGGGAGCCCGTGGTCAGCAGACCCCAGAGGGTCCTCCCGGGGTCCCCCGAGAACTAGGGGTCACTCTTCCCCGGGTGAGGGAGCTGGGCGGGGAGGGTGGTGGGTCCCGCGCGCTCGGCCAGTTCCACCGCGCCCCTGGAGGCGTGTCGGGCTGACCCCTTTCGTGGGGGCTCGGGCCCCGTGGGGTCGCCTACGTCCCTTCCCACCACACTGTCCCCGTGGCTCGCTCCGCCACGTCACGCCTTTCTCCAGGAGCTTCTCTGAGCCCCGCGGCTGGAGGAAGAAGCGGCTAAGCCGCCTGCCGGCCTGGCCGCCCTCGCCTCGGGGTGCTGGTGAGGTTCTCGGGGCCTGGTCGGTGCCCCGCGTGGCTTCCTGGGGGAGGGCGGCGGGGGCCCTTGCCCGCCACCTCAGAACCCCGCTTCTTTACTCGGGGAAAGTTCTGGAGGCTGTTGTGCTAGGTCAGGCCTCCTTTCTGCTTTGGTGACTGTCGGCGAATTCCTTTTGCTTATTTTTATTCTTTTTATCTTCTGGTTCATGCCGAGGTACTGAGAGAACAAACTCCATGAAATCCAGAATAGGAAAACTAAGAGAGAAGGAACTAGCCCAGTGGTTGCTGGGCCTGGAGATGGAGGCGATGGCCGGGAGGCCGGGCGCTTCTCACGGGGCGATGGAATCCTTCGAGGCCGTCCCGAAGGTTGCCCAAGCCTGCTCACAGCCATCGAAGTGCACCCTCCAAAGGGGCCAGTCACGAGGTATGTAGATTACATCTCATTAAAGCTGTTACTGAAAAACAAGAACAAAACCCAAAACTCACAATGAGATACCCTGCACATCCGCTAGGATGAAAGAAAAAGCTGAAAAGAAAAAAAACAGTGGAATCTGGTTCCTGGGACACAGCCGGTGGGAAAGGTCCACCAACTCTGGGGGACAGTTTCAATCTCCTGCCCCTGTCCCCAGGCCCTGAACTCCTGCATGGACCCCACGAGCCCTGGGATCAAGTCCCCGAGGCAGGGCCCTTTCCTTTGGTCGGTCCCTGCGTCGTGGGTCCTGCGGGCCTCGGTGGGGGCCCAGCGAGGGTGGGTAGCAGGAACGAGCAAATGAGGAGGCGGGGCGCCGGCCGGGGCCCTGTCCACATGAGGCAGGGGTACGCCGGCCGAGGCAGGCAGGGCCAGGGAGGGGGTGGCGCTGAGGACCGTGGGGCGGCAGGGCTGGGGGCCCGGAGACTTGGGGCGGGGGCAGTGGGGGGCGTCCCCTGAACACAGCCTGGACACGTGGTTTCTGGCCTGGGTGACAGGGTGTGCTCGCGCCTGTCCTGACGTGAACTGGCAGCACCGCCGGCACAGGGGCTGCGTGGGGTTTGTCCCCCGGGCTCCTCAGCCCGACGCCCGGGGGAGGCCTGGGGGGACAAGGACCGAAGACAGCCCGCGGCCACAGTGTCTGTGTGTACAGGGGAGCCTCCGAGGCAAAGCAGAGACGCAGGTAGACCCCAGGCCCAGCGCAGAGCCTGGAAGAGAGACGCCGGCTCTGCAGCGCCCACGGTGCCCATCGGCCTCCACCGCCGTCCTCCTGCCGGCCAGCACGGTCAGGGGGCCAGGGTGGGAGGAAACGGACGAGGGGCCTCGGGTGGGGACCTGCCGCAGGCGGGGGGGTCACCTCAAAGGTGTGGACAGCAGTGGGGGGTCGCCTCGGTGTGGACAGTGGCGGGGGTCGCCTCGGTGTGGACAGTGGCGGGGGGGTTGCCTTGGTGTGTGTGGGGGTTCGCCTCAGTATGGACAGCAGTGGGGGGTCGTCTTGGTATGGACAGTGGCGGGGGGTCGCCTCAGTGTGTGAGGGGGTCGTCTCGGTGTGGGAGGGGTTGCCTCGGTGTGGACAGTGGTGGGGTCGCCTCGGTGTGGACAGTGGCGGGGTCGCCTCGGTGTGGACCTGCCGCTGGCCGGGGCTGGCCTCTCTCTGCCCTTACTAAAGGGCCGTGTGAGTCGTGAAAATTCAGCTGGAAGAAGCGGGTGTTTGCGCGTGATCCTGTTCCTAGCCTCATGCCCATCCACACGGCCGACGTGCCCGTGGCCTCACAGGGCTGAGCACCGCAGCCATGGCCGCTGGAGCACTGTCGCCCGCCGCTGCCCGGGGGACCCGGCCCTTCCTGCCCCAGTGGAGGGAGGGCTACGAGGGGGCGCTGGCCTCAGGTGGGCTTGGCCTGGGGTCTGGGGTGAAGACATGGGTGCGAGTCCGGCCCAGCTGGCCTCCCACGACCCCCGTCCACGCCCGCCCTCGCCCCCCGGCCTGGGCCCTGTGTGGGGCTGGGAGGCGACTGGCCCTGACCCCAGCTCACCCCCGGAGCCCCATCCTGTGCTGCGCGGATAGCAGGGCTGCCCTGGCCAGGAGTCGAGGCCGGCGGCCCCCGGGGCCAGCTCCTGCCAAGCAGCCCGGCCAAGAGTGTGGCCATGGCACGAGCGCTTTCGTTTTAATATAATTTATTATTTTATTTTTTATTTATTTTTAAAAGATATTTACACTACATAAAATATCACATAAAAATATAGGGGATTCCCGTATGCCCCACTCCCCGCACCTTCCTCATTTTCCCAAATTGACTACGTCCTTCATCACCGAGGCACATTCATGGCATTTGGTGAATGCATTTTGGAGCACTGCTGCACTGCATGGATTATAGTTTACATTGTAGTTTACACTCTCCCCCAGTCCATTCAGTGGGTTATGGCAGGATATATAATGTCCTGCATCTGACCCTGCAATATCATTCAGGACAACTCCAAGTCCAGAAAATGCCCCCACATCACACCTCTTCCTCCCTCTCCCTGCCCTCAGCAACTCCCGTGGCTACTGTCTCCACATCAATGTTTTAATGTCTTCCATTGCTAGAATCACAATAAGTCTATAGTAGAATTCCAGCAAGTCCACTCTAGTCCATAGTTCATTCCCCAACCCTGAGGATTCTGGGATGGTGATGCCAACTCCCCCGCAGTTGAGAGGGGGTGGCAGACTCGAGGGGCGGCGTGCTGAGCAGGGTGGGTGCTGGCTGGTGCCACCAGGTGGCTGGATGCCAGGTGGGTTCAGTGGGTGCCCTGGACGGCCAGGACGTGAGGCAGGTGGGGTGGGTGCTGCTGGACGGCCGGGACGCGGGGCAGGTGCAGTGGGGGCCCTGGACCCTGGGCAGGTGTGGTGGTGGGTGCTGCTGGATGGCCAGGACGCTGGGCGGGTGCGGTGGGGGCCCTGGACGGCGAGGCCCGCGCTACCAGCTGCTGCTGCCCTGAAGTGGCTGCCGTGACCGTGGGAGCTGCGTCCTTCTCCCCTGCAGCCGGGTCCCACGCCAGCCCCGGCCTGCCCCAGGGGGCTGAGCCCCGTGGCCTGAGTAGCGCTCCCGTGGGCTCGGCTGGAGGGACCAGGCCCGACCCCGGCCCCCCAGCCCCTCCTGGCGCAGCGCTGCGGGAAGCCCTGGCGAGGGCAGAGGGAGGGGCCCGGTCGCCACGCCCGGCGGCCTGTGGTCTCGACCGTCGACTGACCTCTGCAAGCCCCCCGCCCTCCCTGGTTTTTAAAAAGCAGAAGTACCAGTCCAGAGGGGCGCAGGGCTGCCTCCAGGGCCGGCGTGTGCCCAGCGGAGACGGTGGCCCTCAGGAGGGACCTGCCCAGCGGTCAGGGAGAAAGCGGAGCGGAGCGGAGAGGACCGGCGTGGAAGCGGCCGCCCGCGAGGCAGGTGAGCACCCACCCGGCGGGCGGCTTGGGTTGGGGTGGCCCGCCGTGACCGCAGGCGGGCCTCGGTTTCTCCAGGCGCTCCTCTTAGCGCCTCCGTCCCTCCCGCGGCTCCTCTCGCTGCCTCTAAGGCGGGGGAAGCGCGCCCCCGCGGGGTGCTCTGGCTCTACCTCTGTCCACGCGGCCCCTCCTGCCCCTCTAGACGGACGTGCCGACCGCGGCCAGAGGACATCCCGGCTCACGGTGTACGGGACGCCCTTGCTGGCAGTCACAGCAAAGAGGGGTCGAAGGCCCCTTGGGGGGCGGCGGTGACGGGGGGCGCACGGCCGCGGCTGCCACTGCCCCTGCTCTTCCCAGGCCGCGGCGGCTCCCAGAGGCAGCCACGTGCTGCGTGAGAAGGGGGTGGCTGGGACGCGAGTGGTTTTGTAGTTTGCCTTGATTGTATTCTGAAACTTGTTTTGGTTTTATATTTGTGTAAGACTTCTAATAACGAATCCTCACCCAATTTTAGGGCTGTGCACGTTTAAGTGACGTTATAGTAGAAGGGTTTGTCGGTGCTGGGAAGCCCTAGAGAACATTTTTCTCTTGAAGCTTCACAGGCCCCTGGCGAGCCTGGGCTCCAGCTGTAAAACTAGCCTCTTCCGCGCTGTCGAGTAGGTGGCGTTTCTTTCAGAACGTTATTTGGCAAAACAAAGGCAGGGTAGAAACTGGCACGCATGGTTTGATTCTGTTTCGTTAACTGGGTATATTTATGCTTACACATGTGGAGAAAAAAAAGACTGAAAGGCTACGTAACAATCTTAAGTGTTATATCTGGGTGGCAGAAATACAATTTGGGATGGATTTTGGTTTTCTTCTCGCTCTCCTTTCTTTTTAAGCTTTAACCAATCTATTAAAACTTCCTGCTATACAATAAAAGAGAATATCTTAAATAGAGTACAGGAGAATTAAAGTGCACTGAGTGTCTCCTATAGGCCCAGCCCTGCACATGACTTCAGTGCACCCTCACGGCAATCCTTGCTCTGGCGTCTACCTCTCCCTCCACGTTTGCAGGTGGAAACTGAGGCTTTGCGGGTGACTGCCCGATGTCGTCAAACCAGGAAGCAGGATGATTGGGCCTCGATGCCACAGGGGCCTGCAGGGACACTGCTATTTCAAATGACAGACTCTCTTTTCTAGCCCACCCCTAATTCCCTTTACCCTAATCTGTTTTTCTCCATATCTTGTCACCTTTTTTTAAATGTAAGTTTTTCTTTTTAGAGAAATTGTAAGTTTACGGAAAATACAAGTTCCCATACAACCCCCCGTGGCAGCTGGAAATCATTTTAGGACTCCCAAAGAGAGGGCTGCGGCCTTGTGGACTCGGCGAGGAGTGGAAGGCGAGCCCGGCGAGGGCGCGGCTCCTGCTCGGTGGAGTCCAGACAGCAGCGCCGCAGGGTGACTTGGGGAGAAGCGCCTCTAATTGTACTCCTAATTGTAGCCTGAAGTCTATGTTAGGGCTCCGTGTGCTGTGCAGCCCTGCGACTGTCTGTTTTTTAAACTTTCACTCTGGTAACATTTCTACAGCCTGAACTGTCCCCTCGGCCGCCTTCAAACACGTAATCCAGTGCTCTTCATTGCGCACAACGTGCGCCACAGCACTGTCCATCACCAAAACTTTCCATCACCCAAAGCAGGAGCACTGCCATTCCCTGCCCCACCTGGCCCCTGGCCATCAGCATTCGAACTTCTGGCTCTCTGAATTTGCATATTCTAATTATTTCCTAGCAACGAGATCAAACCATGTTCTTTTGTGTCTGGCTCGTTTCACTCAACATGACGTCTTCAAAGTTCGCCTGTGTTGCCGCAGGTGCCAGAATTTCCTTCTCTTCCTCGGCTGAATACTCTTCCATTCCACCATCACCACGTCTGGTTTATCCAGCCACTGGCCGATGGACACATGGGCTGCTTCCACTTTTTCACTACTGTGAACGGTGCGGCTGTGAACGTCAGTGTGCGAATATCTGTTCTAGTGCCAGCTTTCGATCCTTTTGGGAATATACTAGAAGTGGGGCAGCCAAGTTACATGGTAATTCTCAACTTAACTTTCTGAGAACTGCCAGACTGTCTTCCACCCCGCCACACTGTTCTACGTTCCCACCAACAATGAAGAGTAGTTCCTATTTCTCCACATCCTGTCCAACACTGGGTATTTTCCATTTTTAAAAAGAGTAGCCACTCTAGTGGGTGTGAATGGTCTCTCATTGTGGTTTTGATTTGCATTTCCCTAACAACTAATGATCTTCATCTTTTCATGTGCTTTTGGGTCATTTGGATCTTTGGAGAAATATCTATTCAGGTCTTGCCCATTTTAGAATTTTGGGTTGTCTTTTCATCATTGTGTCGAAGGATGTCTTTATATATTCTGGATAGTAAACCCTTATCAGATACATGGTTTCCAAATATTTTTTATTTTTATTTTTTATTTTTTATGTATTTCTCTCCCCCTCCCCCCCCCCACCGTTGTCTGCTGTCTGTGTCCACTCACTGTGTGTTCGTCTGTGTCTGCTTGTATCCTTGTCAGTGGCACTGGGAATCCATGTCTCTTTTTTTGTTGTTGTGTCATCTTGCTGCGTCAGCCCTCTGTGTGTGTGGTGCCACTCCTGGGCGGCTCTCCTTACGGGGCGCACTCCTTGTGTGTGGGGCTCCCCTACGCGGGGTACACCCCTGCATGGCAGGGCACTCCTTGCGCGCATCAGCACTGCACGTGGGCCAGCTGCACAAAGGTCAAGAGGCCCGGGGTTTGAACCATGGACCTCCTGTGTGGACGCTTTATCTGCTGAGCCACATCCGCTTCCCTTCAAATATTTTCTCTCGATCTGAAGGTTGCCTTTTCACTGTTATGACAACACCTTAGCACAAAAGCGTGTAATTCTGATGAGGCCCTGTTTATCTATTTTTTTCTTTAGTTTCTCGTGCTTTTGGTTTAAAGCCTCAGGTTCCATCGCCAAGCACGAGGCCCTGAAGGCGGTGCCTTGTTTTCCTCTAAGGCTTTTGTAGTTTTGCTTCTTAAACTCAGGTGTTTGGCCATGAACCTACAGAATATGACGTCTGATGGGCAATTAAAACGAAACAAAGCAGGCCGCTCCTTGTAGCAAAGCAGTAAGAGTTCCCAGGGCACTCACGGCCCCGGCGCGGCCCTGGGTGGCGCAGACGCGCACGGCGGAGCTCCACAGCCACGGCTCCCCACCCGCGGGTCTCGGGCTCTGTGGGTCAGAACCGGGAAGGCGCAGAGCCAGGCCGGGGTTCGCGGGTCCTCGGCGCCTCTTTGAAGTTGCGAACGCGCAGCGGGTGGGTCCAGCGCCGACGCCGGGGTGCAGGAACGTGCGTGGCCTCAGCGCGCACCGCGGGGGGGCGTCGTCCCTGGAGCTCCGGCCTCGCCTCCCACCCTCGCAGAGCCCGCCCCTCCCTCCCGCCACCCTCTGCCCACATCCCTGAGCGGGGCCGCGGGGCACCTGGAGGCAGAGCCCAGGCAGGCCCCCGCGCCGCGGGCCGCGAGGAGAGCCCGTCAGGCAGGCCCGCTCCCCTCTGTCAGGGTAGAAGGCAGAGCCGCCCTGGGAAACGGCCCGGCCACGGCCGCAGGCTGCTCGTGGCCAGCCCCCGCGGGCTCCCGTTTGAGGGACTCTTTTCCTCCTGTTGTGAAGATGAGAAAATTAGCCGAGGGCCAAAGTCAGGATGCTCAGTACAACCGAGGTGGGGGGGCCGCGGCCCCAGGGAGACGCCGGCACGGGCCCATCTCCTGACCGACGGCTCCCAGCGTGGCTTCTTACCCGGGGGGTCCTGGATGTTAGCCCCAGGCGTTCCAGGACAGGGGCAGGGGCGGGGGCTGGGGCAGGGGCAGGGGCAGGGCAGGGCCGGGGCAGGGGCAGGGGCAGGGCAGGGCAGGGGCAGGGGCAGGGACAGGGGCAGGGCAGGGGCAGGGCAGGGCAGGGCAGGGGCAGGGGCAGGGACAGGGGCAAGGGCAGGGCAGGGGCAGGGGCAGGGGCAGGGCAGGGGCAGGGCAGGGCAGGGCAGGGCAGGGGCAGGGGCAGGGCAGGGGCAGGGGCAGGGGCAGGGCAGGACAGGGGCAGGGCAGGGGCAGGACGGGGCAGGGCAGGGGCGGGGCAGGGGCAGGACGGGGCAGGGCAGGGGTGGGGCAGGGGCAGGGCAGGGGCAGGGCAGGGGCAGGGGCAGGACAGGGGCAGGCGCCGAGGCAGGGGCAGGGCAGGGGCAGGGCAGGGGCAGGGCAGGGCAGGGGCAGGGCAGGGTCAGGGCAGGGGCAGGGCAGGGTCAGGGCAGGGCAGGGCCGGGGGCAGGGGCAGGGGCAGGGCAGGGGCAGGGGCAGGGCAGGGGCAGGGCAGGGGCAGGGCAGGGCCAGGGCAGGGTCAGGGCAGGGGCAGGGCAGGGGCAGGGGCAGGGCAGGGCAGGGCCGGGGGCAGGGAGAGGGGCGGGGCAGGGCAGGGGCAGGGCAGGGGCAGGACAGGGGCAGGCGCCGAGGCAGGGGCAGGGCAGGGCAGGGCCGGGGGCAGGGGCAGGGGCAGGGCAGGGGCAGGGCAGGGGCAGGGGCAGGGGCAGGGGCAGGACAGGGGCAGGCGCCGAGGCAGGGGCAGGGCAGGGCCAGGGCAGGGGCAGGGCAGGGGCAGGGCATGGCAGGGGCAGGACAGGGGCAGGGCAGGGGCAGGGGCAGGGCAGGGGCAGGGCAGGGCAGGGCAGGGGCAGGGGCAGGGGCAGGGCAGGGGCAGGGCAGGGCAGGGCAGGGCCAGGGCAGGGGCAGGGGCAGGGCAGGGGCAGGGCAGGGGCAGGGCATGGCAGGGGCAGGACAGGGGCAGGGCAGGGGCAGGGGCAGGGCAGGGGCAGGGCAGGGCAGGGCAGGGCAGGGCAGGGGCAGGGGCAGGGGCAGGACAGGGGCAGGCGCCGAGGCAGGGGCAGGGCAGGGGCAGGGCAGGGGCAGGGCCGGGCCGGGCGCCGCACATCGTCCTGTGCCTTGGGCCGTGCAGGAGCCACTGGGGCCCCGGCTTCTCCGAGGCTGTCTGCAGCCCCGAGGGGCCGGGCCTGCGCCCACGCAGCAGCGCCCGTCACTGCCCGCAGGTTTGGTGGCTGCCTTTGGCGCGGCTGCCGCAGTCTGAACACGAGCTTGGCTGGGGGACGCCTCGCTCCGCTGTCACCTCCACGCTGGCTGCCAGTGGAGTGGACACGGGGCCCTGGGACGCGCGCCGGCCGAGGTGTCCAGGGGTGGCTCTTTGGGGCCGTGACGAGCCCCGCGCACCCAGTGGTGGGCAGGCGCCCGCAGGGGTTTGTCAAGATGCCCTTTCCTTTCTCCCGGGCGCTGGCCGGGGCGAGGTGAAAACGCCCGGCCCTCGCTCTGTCTTGCGCCCAGCCCTGGGCTTGGGACCGTCAAATGGGGCCTCGGTCGCGTGGGGTGCACGTGCGAAGCCACGGGAAAGCGCCGCCCCGCCTTGTCGACCTCGATCCGCTCCACCTCCAAAACCCGCCCCGCGCCCGGAGCGGCGTCTACGCGGGCTCGCCGCTTCTGCCCCCCCAACGGGAGCGTCCTGGGCGGTCCACTGCCAGCCTTGTCCGGCCGCATCCCCTGGAGAGTCCAGTCCGTGCTACAGGGCGGGTGCCCCCACGCCGTGGACAGCGCTCGCGGCTGCCCTTCAAAGGGAGCCGTGGCTTTGCGTGGGTCCCCCATGGCCGTGTGCTGCAGCCGCCGCTGGGCCGTGGTTTCATCGCCCTTCTCCTTTGTCCAGGTGTCGGCTTCCGGTTTCCTGGAGGGAGCATGAGGTGTGGGGGGGCGCAGGCCGTTAACCGGGCGTCGGGGCTTCCTGCCAGCTCACGTGCTTCCCCCAGGGCTTGGCCCCACGTGTCCTCTCCAGCCGTGGCCCGTTCCGCCTGCTGCCACGTCCACCAGGGTCAGACCACGACACTCGGCCCGGCTGTCGGTGCACCAGGCGATGGGCAGAGGCGCGTGGGCTGGACCGTCCACTGACCGCTCTGACGCGTCCTCCTCCCACCCACTCAGTGTCCAGCGTTGTCTGAACTGCTGTTGCGTGGCATTCGGGGCCGGGGCCTCCTCCAGGGGCCCCTACACCCTCTATTTTTTTTTATCCTCCCCGCCTTGCGGCTTTTTGTGTGCTGTCTGCTGTGTCCATTTGCTATGCGTTCTTCTGTGTCTTCATTTATTTATTTTATTTCCCCTCCCCCCTTGTGACTTGCTTGTTGCTCTGTGTCCACTCGCTGCATGCTATTCTGTGTTTTTACTTGTCTCTTTTTGTTGCATCACCTTGCTGAGTCAGCACTTCACAAGGAGGCCCCAGGACGTGAACCCAGGGCCTCTCGCATGGTAGACGGGAGCCCAACTGATTGAGCCGCAGCCGCTTCCCTGCACCCTCTATTTTTTTTTTCTATATTTTCTTTTATTTTTTAATTTTTCCTTCTTTATTATTTTTTTAAATTACATTAAAAAAATATGAGGTCCCCATATACCCCCCACCCCTCCCACACCAACAACCTCTTCCATCATCGTGGCACATTCGCTGCACCTGGTGAATGCATTTTGGAGCACTGCTGCACCACATGGATAACGGTTTACCCTGCAGTTCACACTCTCCCCCAGTCCATTCAGTGGGCTATGGCAGGACATACAGTGTCCAACATCTGTCCCTGCATTACCACCCAGGACAACTCCAAGTCCTGAAAATACCCCACATCCACATATATGGATGGTGGAGGGAACTTCAGACTCTCTATGTATGTAACTGGCCCTGATAATATATGTAACTCCTCGATAGTGGGCTGTATGAAAAGAATACCAATGATGTAAGTAACCTGCCACTTCTGGGGGTGCCAGCCTGTGCACTAACACTTCTGGGCTGAAAACAAGGGTCTTTGACCCACTTATTGGCAACAATGATGGCAGTGATTCGCAGTCATTGTTAGAGGCTCAGTTTGCTAAGAGCAGGCTCAGCTGCTGACAGTTGTTTCCAGGAGGGCTCTGTCCTTGTTCTGTTCCTTTCCACAGCAGGGCGCAGACTCAAGGAGAACTCGCTTCCTGTTTTGGTTTTGCCACAGGCCCCTCCTGAGCCCTCCTGGGCAGCTGGCCACATCCAAGCCACAGGCTTGCCCCGCGGTTAAGGTGCCGAGAGCCTGGATCTGCCTCACAGCTCTCCTGGCTTGTTGGAAAGCCTGCTCGGCCTCAGTGTCCCTGAACGCCGCCCTTTATAAAAGCCAATCTAGATCGCGCTCCAGGTACTCGAGCTAGGTGGGGTATAAGGGGTCTTGCAGCAGTTTGATATTGTTTATGAATTCCAAAAACAGCTATTGGATTGTGTTTCTAAACTGGTCTGTTCCTCTGGGCGTATTAGATTGGATGGATTCAGGGGTTCACTCTTACTTGGTTAAATAATGATTAAGGCTTTGATTGGGCCACATCAGTAGAGAGACCTCACCGCAGAGAAGGAAGGTTGGATTTTAGTCTTGGGGCCTGGGAAGTAAACACACGGAGAAGCAGATAAACGAGGAAGGAGAGAGGGTTCTGTTAGACATGGCAGAGGCCTCAGGACGAGAGATGAGCCGTTCGCCTGATGGTTCACAGCTGGCCTTGCGGAGGGAGCAGCAGCCGAGCCAAGAGAGACACAGCTCTGGGAGAGACACGAGACTCATTCCAGCCTACAGCTGAGATGGAAGAAGCTGGGACCACAGAGTCTTAAGAGGAGGAGGAAGGCTGGATCCTGACAGACGTCGGCAGCCATCTTGCTCCAACACGTGGCCAAAGACTTGGTGAGGGAAGTACCTTATGCTTTATGGCCTGGTCACTGTAAGTTTTTACCTCAAATAAAGACCCTTTATAAAAGCCGGCAGAGTTCTGGTCCTCTGCGTCTGGTCCTCGCTGCCCGCTGAGGTCTCTGGTAATCTCACGGCCCGGGAAGGCGAGCGGTGCCTCTGTCCTGAGGGAGGTGGGCTCTGCCTGTGCTTCGTCTGTGACTGCTGCCACAACGACCCTCGACTCCCACCAGCCCACCCGGGGCTTCACAGCCGTGGAGCGCCGATGCCCGCGTCGTGGCCCAGCCCTGCGCGGTAGAAGGCGCCGTCATGGCGGGCCGCTGTTTCTCAAGGCGCCGTCCCACCGGCCTAATGTCGTCGATCCGGTGGAACTCGGCTGCGCTAGGCGGCTCTCCCCGCCCCAGCTGGGCGGCCACCGTCCGCGGCGGGCGGGGACTGCGCAGGGGCCGCGTGGTGAGCCCGGGCAGTGCGCTGCTGCCCTCCCCGCATCACTGCGCGTGCCCTCGGCTGGCTCCAGCGCTGGGCCCCTGCGCAAGGTGCTGGCTACGTCAGGCCCGCAGTGGAGCTCCCTCACCGGCCTTGTGGAGCAGCCCGGCAGCACCAGGGTCCCCTCTCCAGGTCTCAGCCAGCTCCGTCCTCCTCCGGCCACCACCGGGCCTTCCGCCGCACCCAGGCCACTCGGTGGGCTCCGTGCTGGTGCTGGTCCCGCTCCGGCCCGTACTTACAGCCTCTCACTGACCTCAGCACGTCCACCCAGGAGAGTCACTGCCAGGGGCCCTCCTGGCTGGGGCGGGCGCTCTGGGGACCACAAGCAGCGCCCCGCGGAGTTGGTTTCACCCCGCAGATGCGAAAGCGAAACGCACCAGTGGTGGAGGGAGGTGGAGGTCTGGTGGCGCGTCCCCTCCTAAGACGCCTTCTCTCCCAACTGAGCGGACTTGGAGCCTCGTTGAACACCAGCTGGGGACAGGCGTGCGGGGACAGGCCTGGGACAGACGCTCGGGGTGCGAAGTGCCTGACGTTCACGTTAGGGTGGTTTGCACCGCTGTATGGCTCCCCCCATGCCCCTCCCTTGCCTTCGGGGCCCATCAGCTCTCCGAGAGCGCCGCAGCTGCGCGCGCCCTGCGCCAGGATCGTAGGGGCCGCACGTGCGAGCGGCTCTCGGAGGCCAGTGGGTAACAGCCCCACGCGAGGTCTCCCGTCTCCTGCCGCCGTCTGTACTGGCAGGCGGCCGTGGCCCCTCCCCTAGTTTCCAGGGGAAGGGGTGCCCACCCCGTAGACCACGCTTACTTTCCTCAGGGGCGCTGTGGGAGTGGTGACCCGCGGCGCAGGTTTAGGCGTCGGCAGAGCCGGGCGCCCTCCCCGTGGGTGGCTTTTGCCAGAGCTCTCCTGACACGGCCCCGGGTCGTTCGCCTGCTCTTCCTGGTGGGGAGCCTGCGGCAATTAGACATTGCTCACCGCGGTCAGGGCGCGCTGCCCCTTCCCTGGCCAGGCCTCCCTGGCCACCCTCCTTACCCCTCTTGGCCACGTCCTCTCCGTCTTGCCCACGCCTGCTGTGGCCCGGGCCACCTGGTGAGCAGCCTGGCGAAGAGTGGGCCGAGAATAGCTGCCCGTGTCCCGTCCCGAGCTGCGGACGCGGTTTGGAGGATTTCGTCTTCGTCCTGCCACGAGCAGCTCATCGCCAGGTGCCCGCATGCACCCAGGGTAGCTGGGCGTGCAAGCTGCATGCTTCGTTCCTAGCCCCCCAACTGGACTCTGTCGCTCTCCGTGGGGGACCATCTGCCTGCTGTGGGCAGCATGTACCCCGCGTTAGCCCAGGCTGATTTTGCAGCTAAACCGCACCACACTAACAAACTTTGAATGTCATCTGGTCTTTGCCATGCCCAGTAAAGATGCTGACGAGAAGGATGTGGAGGTATGCTGGTCACTTTCGCAGCTTCCACTCCTGAAAGCCTAATCCCACCTCCCCCTACAGCTCCCATAATCTGAGCAACCAAGCTGCGCTGCTCCCTGGGCCCTTTTATTTTCTTTATTTATTTATTTTTAAAGATTTTTTATTTCTCTTCCCTTCCCCACCAACCCCCCCCCCCAGTTGTCTGCTCTCTGTCCATTTGCTGTGTGTTCTTTTGTGACTACTTCTATCCTTATCAGCGGCACCGGGAATCTGAATCTGTGTCTCTTTTTGTTGCATCATCTTGTGTGTCAGCTCTCCGTGTGTGCGGCGCCACTCCTGGGCAGGCTGCACTTTCTTTTGTGCTGGGCGGCTCTCCTTACGGGGCACATTCCTTGCACATGAGGCTCCCCTGCATGGCAGGGCACTCCTTGCGCGCATCAGTACTGCACATGGGCCAGCTCCACACAGGTCAAGGAGGCCCGGGGTTTGAACCGCAGACCTCCCATGTGGTAGACGGACGCCCTAACCACTGGGCCAAGTCCGCTTCCCGTAAACATGTCTCTTTGAAGTTATAGAAACGTAGCAGGCATGATTCTAGTAAAGATAGCTATTGTGCTTAGGAATGTGCACATGTGCTTTAAGATGCACTTACAGGGGATATGGGGGTTTGTCTTATCTAGGAATTTACAGTTTCCCTGCCTTAAGTCCTCGTAGGCCTTTGATTCATTTTGAGTTAATTTTTGTGTATGGAGTGAGGCAGGAGTCCACCTTCATACTTTTGCATATAGATACCCGATGTTCCCAGCACCATTTGTTAAAGAAACTTCTTTCCCAATTAAGTGGGCTTGGTACTCTTGTTGAAAATCAGTTGGCCTATAGATGTGAGGGTTTATTTCTGAACTCTCAATTGGATCGCATTGATCTATACAGCTATCCTTGTGCCTGTACCATGCTGTTTTGATTACTGTGGCTTTATAATAAGTTTTAAAATCAATTCTCCAACTTTGTTGACCTTTTTCAAGATGGCTTTTGCTATTCTTCCACATAACTTTGATGATTGGCTTCTCCATTTCTGCAAAGAAGGCTGTTGGAATTTTAATTGGGATTGCATCAAGGCTGTAAATCACTTTGGGTAGAATTGACATTTTAACAATATCTAGTCTTCTAATCCATGAGCATGGAATGTCTTTCTCTTTATTTAGCTATTCTTTTTTGTCATTTGGCAATGATTTGTAGTTTTCTGTGTACATGTCCTTCACATCATTGATTAGATTTATTCCTACATATTTGATTTATTTAGTTTCTATTGTAAATTTTCTTTCTCTTTAATTCCTCTTCAGATTGTTAATTAACATTGTATGGAAACACCTCCTGGTTTTTGGGTATTGATCTTGTACCCTGCCACTTTGCTGAATTCATTAGATCTACTAGCTTTTTTGTAGATTTTCCAGGATTTGCTGTTTATAGGATCATATCTGCAAACAGAGAAAGCTTTACTTCTTCCTCTTCAGTTTGGGTAACTTTTATTTCTTTTTCTTGTCTAATTGCTCTGTCTAGATCTTCCAGTACAATGCTGAATAACAGTGGTGCAATCAGCCTTCTTGTCTTGTTCCTGATCTTAGAGGGAAAGTGTTCAGTCTTTCACCAGTGAATATCATGTTATCTATGGGTTTTCATTTATGCCCTTTATCATGTTGAGGAAGTTTCCTTCTATTCCTAGTTTTCTAAGTGCTTTTACTAAGAAGGGGTGCTGGATTTTTCAAATGCCTCTTCTGCATCAATTGAGATGATTACGTAGGATTTTCCCTTCATTGGTTAATATGGTGTATTATGTTAATTGATTTTCTTTGTTGAGCTATCCTTGCATATCTGGGATAAATCCCACTTTATCATGGTGTATAATATTTTATTTTTTTTAATTAATTAATTATTTAAATTTTTTATTACATTCAGAAAATATGAGGTCCTCATATACCCCCACCCTCCTCACCCACTCTCCCCCCATAGCAACAATCTCCTCCATCATCATGAGACATCCATTGCACTTGGTGAATACATCTCTGAGCATCGCTGCACCTCATGCTCAGTGGTCCACATCATAGTCCACACTCTCCCACGTTCCATCCAGTGAGCCATGGGAGGACACACAATGTCCGGTAATTGTCCCTGCAGCACCACCCAGGACAGAACAACCCCAAGTCCCGAAAACGCCTCCACATCTCATCTCTTCCTCCCATTCCCCACACCCAGCAGCCACCATGGCCACTTTCTCCACACCAATGCCACACTTTCTTCGATTACTAATCACAATAGCTCATGAATAGAATATCAGTAAGTCCACTCTAATCCATACTCTATTCCTCCATCCTGTGGACCTTGGATTGGTTGTGTCCACTCCACATCTATATCAAGAGGGGGCTTAGATTCCACGTGGATGCTGGATGCAATCCTCCTGCTTTCAGTTGTAGGCACTCTTGACTCCCTGGTGTGGTGGTTGACCTTCTTCACCTCCATGTTAGCTGAGTGGGGTAAGTCCAATAAACCAGAGTGTAGGAGCTGAAGTCTGTTGAGGCTCAGGGCCTGGCTATGATATGGTCAGTCCAGAGATTCAGATCCTCTGGGTACATATTAAACCCCAGCACCAACTACAGTTCTGGTAAACGTAACAGGAGAGGCTTATGAAAAAAGATCACATCTGAGTCCAGCTTCATCACACAGAAACACAAACTCCAAAGAAGGGCCAACTGACATGGCACTGAACTCCATCTGCCATGACCATAGCACCTGTGGGTCTCTGTAGCCCTCAGAAGAACCAATACCCGGGGTTGTATCTACTTTATCTGTCTCTGGGACTCTGCTGAAGTGTGCATAAGGGCAACCCCTCTGATAACCTCCTGGCTCTTTTTTGGAGACTCATAGCCATATAAACTCATTTGTCCTTTCCGTTTATAATTCTTTTAATGTGCAACTGGATTGTTTGCTAGCATTTTGTTAAGGGTTTTTGCGTCTATATTCATAAGGGATATTAGTCCATAATTTTCTTTTCTTGTGGTGTCTTTATCTGGCTTTGATATTAGGGTGATGTTGGTCTCATAGAATGAGGTAGGGAGCTTCCCTTCTCTTGAATTTTGTGAAAGTGTTTGAGCAGGTATTAATTCTTCTTAGAATGTTTGGTAAAATTCTCCAGTGAAGCTATGTGGTCCTGGGATTTTCTTAGATGGGTGGTTTTGATTACTGACTTAAGCTCTTTATCAGTTATTGGTCTGTTGTGATTTCTTCATGAGTGTTGGAGATTTGGGCCTGGACTACTGTGCTTCAGTTTCCAACATTGAGTCAGTGTAGGTATTTTGTGTTTCTAGGAATTTGTCCATTTCATCTAGATTATCTCATTTCTTGGTGTAGAGTTGTTCATAGTATCCTCTTAGCATCCTTTTTATTTCTATGGGATTGGTAGAAATTTCTGCCCTTTCATTTCTGATTTTGGTTATTTGTGTCTTCTCTCTTTTTACTTTATTAGTCTAGCTAAAGGTTTGTTGATTTTATTGACCTTTTCAAAGAACTCTGTGATTTTATTGATTCTCTCTATTTTTTTTTCATTTTATTTGTCTCCACTCTAATCTTTATTATTTCCTTCCTTCTGCTGGCTTTAGGTTTAGTTTGCTCTTTTTCTAGATTCTCAAGGTGGTAGGTTAGGTCTCTAATTTGAGATCTTTCTTCATTTTTAATATAAGTATTCAGAGCTCTACATTTCCCTCTCAGCACTGCCTTTTCTGCATCCCATAAGTTTTGGTAGTTTGTGTTTTCATTTGCCTCAAGGTATTTCCTAATTTCTCTTGTGATTTCTTCTTTGACCCATTGGTTGTTTGAGTACATCATTTAGTTTTCATATATTTGTGAATTTTCCAGGTCTCTCTCTGTTATTGGTTTCTCGATTTATTCTATTATGGTAAGAAAAGATACACTGAATGTTTTCAATATTTTTGAATTTACTGAGATTTGTTTTGTGAACTAACATATGGTCTATCCTGAAGAATGATCCATGTACTCTAGAGAAGAACATGTATTCTGTTGCTCTTGGACGAAGTGTTCTATATGTATCTGTTAGGGCTAGTTGGTTTAGAGTATCATTCAAGTCTTTTATTTCCTTATTGATCTTCTGTCCAGATGTTCTATTCATTATTGAAAGTGGTATATTGAAGTCGCCTAGTATTAATGTAGAACTCTCTAGTTCTCCCTTCAAATCTGTCAATATTTGCTTCATATATATATAGGGCCTGTGACATTTATAATTGTTATATCTTCTTCTTGAAATGACCCCTTTATCAGTATATAGTGACTTTCTTAGTCCCTTGTAACAATTTTTTACTTAAAGTCTGTTTTATCTCATATCAGTATAGTTGCCCCAGTTCTCTTTGGTTACTATTTGCATGGTATATGTATTTTTCCTTTCACTTTCAATTTACTTATATCTTTGAATTTAAGGTTAGTCTCTTGTAAGCAGCATATAGTTGGGTCATTCTTTTTACCCATTCTGCCAATCTCTGCCTTTTGATGGGGGAATTTGATCCATTTGTATTTAAAGTAGCTGTTAATAATGCAGGACTTTCTTCTGTCATTTTGCTATTTGGTCTTTTTAAGTCTTACATCTTTTTGTTCCTCAATTCTTCCATTAATACCTACTTTCATATTTATTTGCTTTTTGGTGTTGTACCATTTTAAGTTCCTTCTCATTTCTTTCTGTATTATTTTCATGTATTTTCCTTGTAGATACAATGGGGTTTAAATTTAACATCTTAAATCTATTATGATCACATTTGATTTGATACCAACTGAACTTCCCTAGCATAGACATTCATTTTTCCTCTGTTCCTGCGCCTTTTGTTTGATCATGACTTCTTATGCATTTGTGTTTTAGAAACTCTAACAAGTAAAAAGTGGAATTACATACACAAAAATGAAATATATTAGTACTGGCATTTATAATTACCATATCATTACCTTTATTGGAGGTCTTTATTTCTTTATGCTGCTTTGATCCACAGTCTAGTGTCCTTTCCTTTCAGTCTAAATAATTTGCTTTAACATTGCTTATAGGACAGGTTTTGGAGGGATGATTTTCCTCCACTTTTGTTTATCTGGAAATGTTTTAATATCTCCCTCTTTTTTGTTTATTTGTTAGGTACCAGGCCCAGGAATTGAACCATGGACCTCGTATGTGGGAAGCCAGTGTTCAACCACTGAGCTACATCAGATCCCCTGAATTGGTTATTTCATTTGTTTGCTTGCTGGTTTTTGTTTTGTTTTGTTTTGTTTGTTAGGAGGTACCAGAAACTGAACCCAGGACTTCCCATGTGGGAAGCAGGTGCTCAACTGCTTGAGCAACATCTGCTCCCCTCTCCCTCATTTTTTTGTGTGTGTGTCACATGGCAGTTTTATGTTTAGTTTTTTTTTTTCCAGTTTTTTTATTGTCTTTTTTTTAAGATACACAGTTCACAAAAAATGTTACATTAAAAATATAAGAGTTTCCCATATACCCCACTCCCCACCCCCCTACTCCTCCCACATCAACAACCTCTTTCATCATTGTGGCACATTCATTACATTTGGTGAATACATTTTGGAGCACTGCTGCACTACATGGATTATAGCTTACATTGTATTTTACACTTTCCCCCAGTCCATTCAGTGGGTTATGGCAGGATATATAATGTCCAGTATCTGTCCCTGGATATCATTTAGGACAATTCCAAGTCCCAAAAATGCCCCCACATCACATCTCTTCTTCACTCTCCCTGCCCTCAGCAACTACCATGACCACTGTCTCCACATCAATGATACAATTTCTTCCATTGCTAGAGTCACAATGGTTCTGTAGTAGGATACCAGTAAGTCCACTCTAATCCATATTTTATTCCTCCATCCTGTGGACCCTGGGATGGTGATGTCCACTCCACCTCTAAATTGAGAGAGGTCTTAGATCCCACATGGCTGATGGATGTGATTCCCCTGCTTGCAGTTGTAGGCACTCTCAGTTCCCTGGTGCGGTGGTTGACCATCTTCACCTCCCTGTTAGCTGACCTGGGTAAATCCAATGAACTAGAGAGTAGGTGTTGCAACTCTAGACTCAGGGCCCAGCTAGCATATGGCCACTCCAGAGAGTCAAGTCTCCTGAGCATACATGAACCCCAGCACCAATGACAGGTTCAGTAAAAGTGACAGAAGAGGCATGTGTAGAAAGGTCACATCTGAGTCCAACTCCATCACAAATTCCAAAGTAGGGCCCACTTACAAGGCACTGAATGCTGGAGCCATCTGCCATGACAGTAGAACCAGTGAGTCTCTGTAGCCCTCAGGAGCGACAGTACCTGAGGTTGTATCTACTTTGGCTATCTCTGTGATCTTGCTGAGATGTGAGTAAGTGCGACCCCTCTGATGACCTCCCAACTCATTTTGAAGTCTCTTAGCCATATAAACTCATTTGTCTCTACATTTCCCCCTTTTATTCAAGATCTTTTTCTAGTTGCATCACCAGCTGGTGATTGGTAGTAATCCCTCGGCACCAGGGAGGCTTATCCCCAGGGGTTATGTCCTGCACTTGGGGAAGGTAATGCATTTACAGTTTGGCATAGAGAGTGGCCACATTTGAGCAACATGGAGGCTCTCTGGAAGTAAATCTTATGCACCCTGCAACTCTAAGCCTAGTTGAAATTTCAGGCACACAGGCTCATAAGCATAGTCATCAGTATGAAGGTCTTATTATTGGCCTATTCTTCTTCACTGGTCTTTGCCCTTGCACTTGGGGGACTGTTCCTGTTCAACTGAGGAATGTGACAGAGCTCCCCTGGCTAGGAACTCAGCACTCCCTCAGCTGTCATTTGTAACTCTACCTACTATGACAATACCCAATGAGTATCCAAACATTTTTATGTACCCTATATACATGCCCTAGAGAACTCCCTCCCAATCATGCATCCCCCATCAATGACACCCCACACCAGTGCTCCTTCCCTGCTATAGTTGAACCCCTCTGTGATCCAAAACTTCTTCAAAAATGAAGCCTAACATATTGCCAAATTCAATTAGTAGGAAAATGAAATAGTAATGATAGATTTAAAGATTAGAAATAGAATACATACTGATTTAGAAAAACTAAAATAAAGTAAAAAATAAATTGGGGTATTAAAAGAAAAATATCACAAAACTTTGTTTTTGACATTTGGTTCTTCATCACTGTAATAGATGTTATCCTGTATGTACAGTGGCAAGGCAATCTCTTCCATTTCTTCCTCAGTGTCTACATCCTTTTTTAATTTTTTAATTTTTAATTTTGTCTTCAAAAAGTTTTAGATCACAGTAAAGTCATGTATACAATATAGGGGACTCCTATATATCCAACATCAAACTGTTTTCCCCCTTCCCCAGCAATGATCTTTTTACATGTTCATGTTATATTTGCCACAGCTGATGTACAGATATTGAAACATAGCTACTAACCATGGTTCCATTTTGGTTTACATTATAGTTTATATTTTAGGATGTATGCTTTTCTAAATTTTTAGTTACATTATGGTTTACATTGTGGTTTTTCATTTTAGACTATACACTTCTATAAACTTTGGTGAAATTTAACATGGCCTATATTCATCATTGCATGATCTTGTGGAACACTTCCATTGTCCCCCAGTTACCTCACTTCCATCTTTTCTATTTCTCTCTGCCCCTCCCCTCAGGGCCCACAGTGACACCCAAGCTTCACTGCTTGAAGGACCAGATTCATAGATACTTGCAACAATGCTGAGAGCTTGACACACTAGTCTGTCCTCCCCCATTGGGGGCCACCAATTCTCTCTCAAAACACCTTTCCCTCTGTTTGAGAACATCAGGCCTCCCTAGCATGGGGGTACACCTTCCCACTCATTGTATGGGTCACACACACTCCCTAGAAGACTGCCCTGTGCCAGATGCCCCCCATTAAGCACCTTAAACAAGTAACCCTTCCTTATCATATTTTCTAAAGAATTTTCTCAACATTATAGGTTCAACCATACCCAACAATGCTTGAGCAACATCCGTTCCCCTCTTGTTCATTTTTGAAAGGAAATCTCTCTGATTATAAAATTCTTGGTTGGCAATTGTTTTCTTTCAGCACTTTAAATATTTCATCCCACTGCCTTCTTGTCTCCATAGTTTCTTATTAGAAACAAGCATTTAATCTTACTATGATTCTCTTGTACACAACTTGTCGCTTTTCTTGTGCAGGTTTCAACACTCTCTCTTTGTCCTAGGCATTGGACAGTTTGATTACTATGTGTCTAGGTGTGATTCTCTTTGAGTTTATCCTGTTTGGGATTCATTGGACTTCTTGAATGTGCATATTCATGTCTTTCATTAAATTTGGGAAGTTATTTGCCATTATTTCTTTGACTATTCCTTCTGCCTCTTTCTCTCCTTCTTATTTTGGGACTCCCATAATGCATATATTGGTACACTTGATGGTTTCCCACGGGTCTCTTAGGCTCTGTTTGTCTTTTTAATTCTTTTTTTCTTTCTTTTAATCAACCTGAACATTTCAATTGTCTTGTCTTTAAAATCACTTTTCTTTTTTCTTCCAGCTCCAATCTCCTGTTGAAACCCTCCAGGGGATTTTTATTTCCGTTATTGTGGTCTTCAACTCTAATTATTCTGTTTGGTTCCTCTTTAAAAATTTCTATCTCTTTATTGAGATTCGTCAATTGTTCATCGTTGTACTGATGATCTTTAGGTCTTTCTCTATTTTCCTTTATTTCCTTGAACATATCAAATTTTTGTCCTGTATGTCCAAAGCCTTGTCCTCTTTGTTGATTGTTTCTGGAGTTTGGCCTTGTTCCTTTGGATAGGCCATCATTTCCTGTCTCTTTGTTTGTCTCATAATCTTTTCTTGCATTCTGTATATTTTAGTGCTTAAAAGTGTTAACTCTGTGTTTAATCACTGAGCTGTCTTTCCTTAAGTGTGTATCCAGATAGTGATATGACAGATTTCCTGAGTGCTAGAAGCTAACAAAAACAAACCGACAAAAGCAAAAAGCATCACTTGCAGTCCTTGCAAATTGGCTGTGCGGTGGCTGGTGGTTTCCTTCAGTGCTTGGCTCTCCTGTTAAGAACATCAGCCCGAGGTGAACGTGAAGCGCAGGGCCTCTCTGTCTTATCTGAACTGCTCGGAGTGCGCTCCTTGTCCTGGGTTCGTGCTTGCTCTTGGCCGTCGTTCCTCAATGTGCGGGGGTTGGAATGCCCCCTTTCCTCCCCACTAAATAGATTTTCACTCTGTCCTGGCGAAAATCAGGCAAGCCTTTGCCCCAGGATGGTCACCCTCATGATTTCTCACACCGCTTTAGTTGTCTACAAACTGCTTCTCTGCCTTCGGGGCGATTTCTGGGAGGCCAGCCCAAGACAAGTCCCTCAGGCTTCCCTCGCTGCATTGGCCCCGACATGCAGGCACCCCAGTAGGCACGCGGGGCTGCTGTGCTCCCCTGGAGCAGGGCCGGGGCCCACAGGGGAGCCCAGCTGGCTCCAAGGCACCGGGGAGGGGTAGGGGAGGGCCAGCAAGGGCGCCGCTAGCCTCCCCGAGTTTCCAAGCTGCTTTTTCTTGATTCGGCTCTTGTCCTGTTACTGCACCCTTTAATTGTTTTCCAGAGTTTTGAGGAGGATGGCTCTCCCGGTTTTTGCTGGTTGTTCAAAGATTCTGTGGGGAAACAGTGTCCTGGAGCATCTTACGTACCGTCTTGCTGACTGGAAATTCCTTACTTCCTTTTTCACCTTCTAACATATTATGCAAGTTAGTTATTTGTTATGTTGATTCTTTTTTTTTCAAGGATATTGTGTTTTGTTTGTTTGTTTAAAGATTTATTTTTTATTTCTCTCCCCTTCCCCCCAGTTGTCTGCTCTCTGTCCAATTGCTGTGTTTTCTTCTGTGTCCACTTGCATTCTTGTCAGCAGCACCAGGAATCTGTGTCTTTTTTTGTTGCATCAACTTACTGCATCAGCTCTCCGTGTGTGCGGCATCGCTCCTGGGTGGGCTGTGCTTTTCTTGTGCAGGCGGCTCTCCTTGTGGGCACACTCCTTGCGCATGGACACCCCTACACGGGGGACACCCCTGCATGGCACGGCACTCCTTACACACGGCAGCACTGTGCATGGGCCAGCTCACCACAGGGGCCAGGAGGCCCTGGGTTTGAACCCTGGACCTCCCATGTGGTAGGTGGATGCTCTATCAGTTGAGCCACGTCTGCTTCCCTGTATTTGTTCTTTATTGCTGTCTTCCCTCACGAGAATGTAAGCTTCCAGAGGGAGGCAAAGTTTTGTTTGTTCTCTTTATGGACATATTCCTAGATACTTAATTGCAGGTCTGGCACATGGCAGACACTCAGTAAATGTTTGTTCTGTGACTGTCTTATACCAAAATCAGTGGTCTGAACCCCTGCAGCAACCTGCTTCCTGGCATGTAATGATGAGAGTTTTTTCAAAGGTCATTCCCTGTACCCCGACAGTATTGGTCGCAGCTGTTGGCGATGGATGCCGTGGGTCATGACAGGGTGGGCTGTGAGGAAGAGCAGGTTCTCCTGCTGCTCACCGTCCCCCCAGCCTCCGCTTCTCCAGCTTCTTGGGCCTGAAACCTCTGCTGCAGGGAGCACGCCCAGCGGCCCCTGGCTGTACTTCTGATGACGCATCATGTTGGGTAGGTTGGGGCCCTCCACCTGCCCCAGGATGCTGGGTCTTGGGGTTCAAAGACTTCGTAGCAGTAAAGAATTGTCCAGAGAGGTGACTGTGTGGTAACGCTTATCGAGAGCCAAGCACGGGGCTGCACATGCTTCCTTCTGTTGCTCCTACCCTTACAGGAACATGTAGAGGTAGATGTTATTATCTCCATCGTACAGATGGGGGAACCTGAGGCTCAAAGAAGTTAAGTGCTTTGTCCAAAGTCACACAGTAACTAGCAGAGCCAGGGTTTGAAATCAGCCTACCTGACTCCAAAGTCCATCCTCTTTTTCACCATTCCACGCTGAGTGTGTCGAAGTCTTGTGAGACCTTAACATGCAAGGAACAATCCAGCACATGGGAGGAACTCAATAAATACTTCTTACATGAGTGGACAGATGATGGATGGGTGGATGGATGGGTGGGTGGATAGATGAATGGGTGGATGGATGGGTGGATGGGTGGGTGGATGGATGGATGGGTTGGTGCATGGATGGTGGATGGATGGAAGGGTGGATGGATGGAAGGGTGGATGGATGGAAGGGTGGATGGATGGATGGATGGGTGGATGAATGGATGAGTGGATGGATGGATGGGTTGGTGCATGAATGGTGGATGGATGGATGGATGGATGGGTAGATGGGTGGATGGATAGATGGGTGGATGGATGGGTGGATGGATGGATGGATGGATAGATGGGTGGATGGATGGGTGGATGGATGGATGGGTTTGTGCATGGATGGTGGATGGATGGATGGGTGGATGGATGGAAGGGTGGATGGATGGATGGGTGGATGAATGGATGAGTGGATGGATGGATGGGTTGGTGCATGGATGGTGGATGGATGGATGGATGGATGGGTAGATGGGTGGATGGATAGATGGGTGGATGGATGGGTGGCTTGGGGTGCCACTTTTGCAAAAGAGCAGCCCCTTGCACTCCTTGTTGACATGTCTTCTGTGGCTGTTGACTATTGGACTCTGTATATGTGAAAGTGCAATTTTTCTATACAAAGGAACACTATTCATCAAACTAGTGATTATCAATTGCAGTAATTTAAGCAATAGCACAAGCACTTCGTGAAATTAAGTCAGTTTTTAAAATAATCTTTAATGCTCTTTGTAGCCATTTAGGAATATGATGTCTTTCTAGTTACTGCTTCTCATGTGAACAGGTGGAGGGCCGACGTCCCCTCTGGCGGAAGTGATGGGGTCACAGCTGGCCTAGCAGCGAGGCTCCCGCAAACGTCCCTTGGACAGCACTCGTCTTCGGGTTGAGGACTGGAGCCCCGGAGGGCGCGCGCGTAGGCGGCTATTTAACGACCGCGCCCTCCATTCCTGCAGGGAAACCTCGCTTCTCGGGAAGGTGCTTTTCCAAGCTACTAGCGTTTCCGTACCTCAGCTTCATGCCTTTAAGAGGGGATAAAAACAGTTCACACGTCACGGGATACCTGGGATAAGCAAATGATTAGTGTGTGTAAATAACACAGATAAAGTGTGTAGAACCGCGCCTGGCACCTAGTAAGAGCTCAAACCTCTTAACCATCGTTGTGGTTGTTAAAACCTAGCGGCAAGAAAGGAGCGCATGTGCCAATCAGTTCTTGGTTTAATAACTGGTCCCTCTTTTCTTTATCTTTAATTTGTTTGTATGTGATATTAACTTTTGAGCGGTACCTCTGTTAGAATTATGGTTTTCTTATTTTGCTTAAATACACACACAGATACATGTTTATGCATAACCTGCGTGTGTATGAAACATCCCGTTCTTCAAATCCTGAGGGCCCTACCTTCTAAACGCAGCCAGGATCTGCCTGCTCCGTGCACCTGCGCTCTCCCACCTGTCGGAGCAGCGCCCTCCCGTCCCCTCGCGCTGCGGTCTCCTCCCTGGGCTCCCGCCCTCGCTCCTGTCCCCCCGGTCTGCTGACCACCAGCAGTCAGGGAGCTCCTTCCGGAAGGTGAGTCACCCGCCCGCACTCACAAGTGAAATGAATGGATGTGCAAGACAGAAAGAGGAGGCCCGGTGACTGTCAGCCCCGTGCGGCACGGAAAGCAACGTCACGGGCAGAAGTCAAGGAATCCAAAGAGAGCAATTGGTCACGCAGGCGGCAGAAGGAAGGTCTTTCCGAATTCTTCTTGCTACACGACTTAATTAGAGCACAAATTCAATTAAATGAAAGCTCGAAGAGGAGAGAGTAAAACAACAGAAATTAGATGGACAAGAAAATTTCATATTTAAGGATCATTATAGAATTAAAATATAAATTAGAAGTTAGAAGAACAGGACAAGAAGACAGAGTGGAAACAGGTAAAATCTGAATCACGATGGAGAGGTAAATGCAGATATATAATGAGAGACAGAAATAGATAGAAAAGAGAGGAAATTAAGATGAACCGTAAGGCTAATGGGTGGCCTGAAGTAGAGAACCCAACCCCAGGAACAAAAGATGTATTCAGATGTGTAAGTCAGAGAATTCATGCGAAACGAGGCCATGAGTAAGCACATCAAAGAGCAGCTGTATTCCAGGAAAATACGATGCAGAATGTCAGATAGAGAAGCATATTGTGATCAAATTAGTGATCTTTGGGGACAAAGAAAATATTCTTTAAGCATCCTTCTTGGGGAAAAAAAAGCACACATAAGTGCCTAATTTTAAAATCTACCCTTTAGGAGATGAATGAAATGAGGAACTCAAATTGGAGAGATCATTGTCAAAAGACTTAGGGAGATTATTGCTCCATTTAAATAGAGAATTATTGCGAAAGAAGAAGAAAGGGATGAATTCATGGCTACAAAACAGAAAATACAGTTGTAGACCTGGACAGCGTGTAATAGTATCGTTTCCCGCTGAAAATCAGGAGGCCAGCGTTCCCGTCTGATCCTGCTGTAACAGTCGATGCTGGATTTCTTCTCCCTCCACAGGTAAGTGGAAAAACGGCCACGTAGGGGAGCCGCTGGTCGCCAGGACCTGGACACAGGGTGGTGGCCCCGGGAGCAGGGGCCTCCAGGCGACCACCCCCACTCCCCCCCACCCCGCCCCCCGCACCTGGCAGGTAGACGCCTGCACCTGAGCGGAAGGGGAGGCGGGGGGGAAGAGGTGGGTGAAGGCCGCTGAGGCCGGCGCCTGCGGGTCAGGGACCCCGAGAGGGCTGAGCTGCGGGCGGGCCCGGGAGCAGGGCGAGGGTCCCGCAGGTCCCTGCGGCCACAGGGGCGAGACGTCTGCGAGACCCAGCCGGCCTGGACACACCTGACACCTGCTGCGCATCGGGGCCTTCGGCTGAGGCCGAGAGGAAGGCCGGAGCGAGGCAGCCCCGTGGCCGCCACGGGGGGACCGTCGGGCAGCGCCGCCGCGGGAGAGGCCGGGTCTAGCCGGGCGCCGCGCTCCCCAGGGCCGGCGCACACTCCCGGCCGCCCACCCCGCGGCAGCCCCGAGGAAAGGTGTCCCTCCCCACGGGGAAGGTTTGTCACGAAACGAAGCGGGCCCCACAGCCGCCGCGGCGCAGGAGGCTTCGCACGCGCGGCCTTTCACGTGGAGAGAACAGCATCTAGCGTTTGTGATCGTCGCCTCCCGTTTTTGAAGAACAGTTTTAGTGGGATATAATTCAGACTGTAAAAGCCGCCCCTTCCCGGCGTGCCAGCTGGTGGGGTTCAGTGTATCCAGCGCTGTGCCCCCGTCGCTAGCATCCAGTTTTGGGACGTTTCATCGTCACTGCGGGGTTTTTTCTTAGAGAGGCTGTGAGTCGACAGAGCAATGAAGCGTAAAAGACAGGATTCCCGTACCCGCCCCGCAGTGACACCGCGCATTGGAGTGGCGCGTTTGTCACCGCTGATGAAAGCAGTTTATAATTGTGCTGTAAACTCCAGTCCATGGTTTAACTTAGAGTCCGCTATTTGTGTGATGGAGTTCCATGGATTAAAACTTTTTAAAAATTCTGTGACCACATATTCCACCTAACATTTCCCCTTTTAATCACATTCAGATAAATATTTCAGTGCCGTTAATTATGTTCCAGTTGTGCTACCATCACCACAATCCATTTCCAAAACATGTCCATCGTTCCAAATGAAGCCCTGTACACACCTTTCAATTTTTAAAGGCTTTTATTTGTTTTTATTTTGTGTTGATCTTTCTTTTTAAAATGTTTTCTATTACTAAATATCTGTATCTGATAGAGAATATTTTACATTATTGAAATAAATGATCTTATTACACTATATTTGCTCATTATAAATCATTGATTATTGTATCTTTTTTTTTTTTTAAAGATTTATTTATTTATTTAATTTACCCCCCTCCCCTGGTTGTCTGTTCTTGGTGTCTATTTGTTGCGTCTTGTTTCTTTGTCTGCTTTTGTTTCTTTGTCCGCTTCTGTTGTCGTCAGCCACACGGGAAGTGTGGGCGGCGCCATTCCTGGGCAGGCTGCTCTTTCTTTTCACGCTGGGCGGCTTTCCTCACGGGCGCACTCCTTGCGCGTGGGGCTCCCCCACGCGGGGGACACCCTTGCGTGGCACGGCACTCCTTGCGCGCATCAGCGCTGCGCATGGCCAGCTCCACACGGGTCGAGGAGGCCCAGGGTTTGAACCGCGGACCTCCCATATGGTAGACGGACGCCCTAACCACTGGGCCAAAGTCCGTTTCCCGGTTATTGTATCTTTTTTAACAGAAAACCTCTAAAACATTTTTTATAACTATACCACAAAAATATTCATTGTCCATTATTATGGTCATTCATTATTATTTAAAGACACGGAAATAAAGTGTTATAAAAATTCAGAATAATTTATGACTTGGGGGAAATTCCCTAAATTCCTGGGAATTCTGATTTGTTTCTGAATCCCAAACACTAACATCTCACTTTTTTGCCTAGCAAACTCCTATACATTCTTCAAAATCCAACTCGAATGTCCCCTCTTCTTTAAACATTCAGTTTCGGCCAGGGTTTATGGTTGCTGGTGTCGGAAGCCCAGCGCCCTAGCTGAGGCTGGAGGGGTCGTTTACTGGAGGGGTCGTTTACTGGCTGCAGCCGGGGGGTTGTGACTCCTGGTGGCTGGCCCCGGGTCCCCTCTGACCCGCAGCTTCTCCTCTGATTAGGTTCAGTTTCTCCCCACCCGAGGACAGAGGTGGTCGCTGGGAGTCCGTGACACTCAGGTGTGTGTGGGGGACAAGCGTCTTCCCGAGTGGTCAGGGCCCGAGGACCGTCTGTCCCTGCGCCCACAGCGCGGGGTCCACGTGCAGACGAGGGAGAGCAGCCAGTGGCCGGGGCTGCGCAGGTCCTCCCAGAGGAGTGGGACCTCGGGCCGCGCCCTCCTGAGCCGGGGGCGTCGCCGCTCGCTCCTCTCCCCGTGTCCCGCGCTCCAGGCCGCGTCCGGGCTGGCTGGCTCTGGTGTCCCAGCGCCTGGCACGTGCCTGGCGGGCGGTGGGCCCTCCATTGGCTCTCCCGGCAGTTCTGTGTGCCCGGCCCTGTTCAGAGGCCAGCCCCACACCCCCCAGGCCACCCCGCCCCCTCCAGGCCACCCTGAGGGACCCCCCAGGCCACCCCGCGCCCCTCCAGACCACCCCAAGGGCCCCCCCAGGTCCCCCCGTCCCCTCCAGGCCCCCCCCAGGCCACCCTGCACCCCTCCAGGCCACCCTGAGGGCCCCCCCAAACCACCCCGCACCCCTCCAGGCCACCCCCCCCCCAGGCCACCCTGAGGGCCCGTGCGGCCCGTGCGGGGCTGCCCCCTGCTCCCTGGGCAACGTCGGGCTCCTCTCCTGGATTCCGGAGAACGAGGGTCCTTTGGGCAGCGAGCACGTGTGGGCCAGGGGGGGTGACCACTGCCCGGGAGGCTGCATGGGGCCCACGTGGCCCCATACCCCGAAATGTCGGAAACGAGGGGGAGCCCGCGGCCCGCAGCAGGCGAGGTGCCCCGGGCAGGTGCGGCGGCGCGATGGGGGCCCCGGAGCCCACAGCCGAGCCGCCCTGCCCGCTGCGGCCCCTGGCGCGGCTTCTGCTCTCCAGACGCTGCAGGGGCCGGGGCGGCCGCGGGGGCCCAGTCCTGCTCGGGGTGGGCAGGGAGGCGCGTGGGCACGGGCGCCTGGGGCCACGGGCCGCTCCTCTCTCAGCCCCAGTCCCCGCGCCTCCGTTTCCCCGCGGACGGTTCCGGAGCAGCCGGCGCGGGGCGGACCCGAGGAGGCGGCCGGGACCTGGGCTCAGCCGCCCGCCGCCCGCCGGCCCCACGTCCCTCCGGGAGAGCCGAGGGCCTGGACGCACGGCCTCCAGGGAGCCCCCCAGCTCGGCTGGCACGGCCCCGGGGCGTTCCGAGCCCCCCTCTCAGGCTGCGCCCGCCGGGAGGCCCCTCCCGCCCGCGGCACTGTCGGGGCCGCTGCCCTTCACTCTGCGCCTGAGCCGGGCCTGGGCGCCGCTCTCCTGGGACAGCCTCCAGAAGCCCCCGGCCTCGTCTCCAGGCATCCAGGCCCCCCAAATGCGGGGTCCCCCAGCAACCGCGCAAACGGAGCGCCGCACACCACGTGTCCATAGTGAGAGGCGACAGAGCCAACCAATCAACCGCCAAATAAAACACATCCTGTGCGCCTGCGTGGGGAAGTTTACCTTTGTAATAAGAGTTTACGGGACGTGTCAGGCTGTAATTTTTACCTACAAGTCAGCAAAATATCAAAGACAACAGGATTTTAATTTTAAGGGAGAGGTTTGGTGTTGGCGTGTTGAGCTGGCAGGGTCTAGAGGAGTCACAAAATGAAGACATGCAACAGTCACAGCCCATTGTTTACAGCACGACATTAACTTTCCTCGCCTTCCTTTTAGCAAAAGCCTCCTGGGTCGGTCTGGTCCTTTGTCCACTCTTACCACAGTCCAGGAGGAGCATGAGCCGTCGTGGGAGTTTCTCCAGAATAATTTCTTTGCGCTCAATTCCAATTGCCGTTGAGGGGAATTTTGTTTATTTTCTTGGAGAAGAGGCGAGAGTGAGCTCTCTTCAGTCCCCCAGTCAACGCAGTAAACAAAATACTGCTGCTTTTATCCAAGGTGCCTTGCTTGGCGCTGGAGCCCTAGCACTGCCCCTTTGCTCCGGTTTCTAGAAGATTAAGATTGCTAGGCAATTCTAAAGCTTGTGATTTTAGGGGGTATGACTCTGCCACTCCTTAGTCTTCCCTCATTCTTCTTTTTCTTTTTCTTTCCTTCCTTCCAGGTTTAGTGTCCAAGACTGCCAGTTGCTGTGTGACCTTGAGAAAGTTACTTAATCCCTCTGTGCCTCTACTTCCACATTTGGAAAACAGGGAAAATCATGCCCGCCACATCAAAGCGAGTCAGTGAAGTGGACGTGAAGTGTTGAGAGTGGGCCGAGCCCTGGGAGCACCTTGGGGGGCTGTCGTGACCCCCCCAGCCATGAACGTCATGGACTCTGGGGCCCTCCCGGGAAGACAGTGCGGCAGCACTGAAGGCGGACGCTGCGTCCGTCCCTGGGTGGAGCAAGAAGAGACGGAGCTGCTTGTCCCCGCGGGGTCACCGACTCCCAGGGCTGCCAGGAGGGCCTGAGGACGCAACCCCCCTCCAG
The DNA here is from genome assembly GCF_030445035.2 of Dasypus novemcinctus. Lineage (NCBI taxonomy): Eukaryota > Metazoa > Chordata > Mammalia > Cingulata > Dasypodidae > Dasypus > Dasypus novemcinctus. The sequence continues at coordinate 1,097,210 of NC_080685.1, forward strand.
TGGGGTCGGTGCTGTCCCTGGGAACGCGCGTGGCTGCATCGAGGGGCTTCTCTCGGTTCCAGCTCCGTCTCAACAAGGAAACTCCAGCCAAGCCCCACGTCCACCCTCCCCGGGCCTCGGGCACCTTCTCTCGGGGGAGGATGCACCCCAGGCCGGCTGCAGGCCGGGCAGGGGGGAGGTGTGTCGGGGCGGGCGAGGGGGCCCGGGAGCCAGCGCGGTCCGTGGGGCTGGGACGATGGCGATCTGGGAGGGGAGGGGAGCAGGGGCAGAGGCGGGCGTGAGCGGGGTCCAGGGGGCAGAGGTGGGCACGAACGGGGTCCAGGGGGCAGAGGCGGGCGTGAGCGGGGTCCAGGGGGCAGAGGTGGGCACAAACGGGGTCCAGGGGGCAGAGGCGGGCGTGAGCGGGGTCCAGGGGGCAGAGGCAGGCATAAGCGGGGTCCAGGGGGCAGAGGCGGGCGTGAGCGGGGGTCCAGGGGGGTCCAGGGGGCAGAGGCAGCGTGAGCGGGGTCCAGGGCGCAGAGGCGGGCGTGAGCAGGATCCAGGGGGCAGAGGCGGGCGTGAGCGGGGTCCAGGGGGCAGAGGCAGGCGTAAGCGGGGTCCAGGGGGCAGAGGCGGGCGTGAGCGGGGGTCCAGGGGGGTCCAGGGGGCAGAGGCGGTGTGAGCGGGGTCCAGGGCGCAGAGGCGGGCGTGAGCAGGATCCAGGGGGCAGAGGCGGGCGTGAGCAGGGTCCAGGGGGGTCCAGGGGGCAGAGGCGGGCGTGAGCGGAGATCCAGGGGGGTCCAGGGGGCAGAGGCGGCGTGAGCAGGGTCCAGGGGTGTCCAGGGGGCAGAGGCGGGCATGAGCGGGGATCCAGGGGGGTCCAGGGGGCAGAGGCGGGCGTGAGCAGGGTCCAGGGGGGTCCAGGGGGCAGAGGCGGGCATGAGCGGGGATCCAGGGGGGTCCAGGGGGCAGAGGCGGGCGTGAGCAGGGTCCAGGGGGGTCCAGGGGGCAGAGGCGGGCGTGAGCGGAGATCCAGGGGGGTCCAGGGGGCAGAGGCGGGCGTGAGCAGGGTCCAGGGGGGTCCAGGGGGCAGAGGCGGGCGTGAGCGGGGATCCAGGGGGGTCCAGGGGGCAGAGGCGGGCGTGAGCAGGGTCCAGAGGGGTCCAGGGGGCAGAGGCGGGCATGAGCGGGGATCCAGGGGGGTCCAGGGGGCAGAGGCGGGCGTGAGCAGGGTCCAGGGGGGTCCAGGGGGCAGAGGCGGGCGTGAGCGGAGATCCAGGGGGGTCCAGGGGGCAGAGGCGGGCGTGAGCAGGGTCCAGGGGGGTCCAGGGGGCAGAGGCGGGCGTGAGCGGGGATCCAGGGGGGTCCAGGGGGCAGAGGCGGGCGTGAGCAGGGTCCAGGGGGGTCCAGGGGGCAGAGGCGGGCATGAGCGGGGATCCAGGGGGGTCCAGGGGGCAGAGGCGGGCGTGAGCAGGGTCCAGGGGGGTCCAGGGGGCAGAGGCGGGCGTGAGCGGAGATCCAGGGGGGTCCAGGGGGCAGAGGCGGGCGTGAGCAGGGTCCAGGGGGGTCCAGGGGGCAGAGGCGGGCGTGAGCGGGGATCCAGGGGGGTCCAGGGGGCAGAGGCGGGCGTGAGCAGGGTCCAGGGGGGTCCAGGGGGCAGAGGCGGGCGTGAGTGGGGGCCAGGGGGGCCAGGGGGCAGAGGCGGGCGTGAGCGGGGGCCAGGGGGCAGAGGCGGGCGTGAGCGGGGATCCAGGGGGGTCCAGGGGGCAGAGGCGGGCGTGAGCAGGGTCCAGGGGGGTCCAGGGGGCAGAGGCGGGCATGAGCGGGGATCCAGGGGGGTCCAGGGGGCAGAGGCGGGCGTGAGCAGGGTCCAGGGGGGTCCAGGTGGCAGAGGCGGGCGTGAGCGGAGATCCAGGGGGGTCCAGGGGGCAGAGGCGGGCGTGAGCAGGGTCCAGGGGGGTCCAGGGGGCAGAGGCGGGCGTGAGCGGAGATCCAGGGGGGTCCAGGGGGCAGAGGCGGGCGTGAGCAGGGTCCAGGGGGGTCCAGGGGGCAAAGGCGGGCGTGAGCGGGGATCCAGGGGGGTCCAGGGGGCAGAGGCGGGCGTGAGCAGGGTCCAGGGGGGTCCAGGGGGCAGAGGCGGGCGTGAGTGGGGGCCAGGGGGGCCAGGGGGCAGAGGCGGGCGTGAGCGGGGTCCAGGGGGGTCCAGGGGGCAGAGGCGGGCGTGAGCGGGGGTCCAGGGGGGTCCAGGGGGCAGAGGCGGGCGTGAGCAGGGTCCAGGGGGGTCCAGGGGGCAGAGGCGGGCGTGAGCGGGGGTCCAGGGGGGTCCAGGGGGCAGAGGCAGTGTGAGCGGGGTCCAGGGCGCAGAGGCGGGCGTAAGCAGGATCCAGGGGGCAGAGGCGGGCGTGAGCAGGGTCCAGGGGGGTCCAGGGGGCAGAGGCGGGCGTGAGCGGAGATCCAGGGGGGTCCAGGGGGCAGAGGCGGCGTGAGCAGGGTCCAGGGGTGTCCAGGGGGCAGAGGCGGGCATGAGCGGGGATCCAGGGGGGTCCAGGGGGCAGAGGCGGGCGTGAGCAGGGTCCAGGGGGGTCCAGGGGGCAGAGGCGGGCATGAGCGGGGATCCAGGGGGGTCCAGGGGGCAGAGGCGGGCGTGAGCAGGGTCCAGGGGGGTCCAGGGGGCAGAGGCGGGCGTGAGCGGAGATCCAGGGGGGTCCAGGGGGCAGAGGCGGGCGTGAGCAGGGTCCAGGGGGGTCCAGGGGGCAGAGGCGGGCGTGAGCGGGGATCCAGGGGGGTCCAGGGGGCAGAGGCGGGCGTGAGCAGGGTCCAGGGGGGTCCAGGGGGCAGAGGCGGGCATGAGCGGGGATCCAGGGGGGTCCAGGGGGCAGAGGCGGGCGTGAGCAGGGTCCAGGGGGGTCCAGGGGGCAGAGGCGGGCATGAGCGGGGATCCAGGGGGGTCCAGGGGGCAGAGGCGGGCGTGAGCAGGGTCCAGGGGGGTCCAGGGGGCAGAGGCGGGCGTGAGCGGAGATCCAGGGGGGTCCAGGGGGCAGAGGCGGGCGTGAGCAGGGTCCAGGGGGGTCCAGGGGGCAGAGGCGGGCGTGAGCGGGGATCCAGGGGGGTCCAGGGGGCAGAGGCGGGCGTGAGCAGGGTCCAGGGGGGTCCAGGGGGCAGAGGCGGGCGTGAGTGGGGGCCAGGGGGGCCAGGGGGCAGAGGCGGGCGTGAGCGGGGGCCAGGGGGCAGAGGCGGGCGTGAGCGGGGATCCAGGGGGGTCCAGGGGGCAGAGGCGGGCGTGAGCGGGGCCCTGCGGGGCCTTGGCGCTCCCCAGGCTCGGGAGGACGTGAGTTAGACGCCCTGGGTCAAAGCCGCCCTCAGGAGCCCCTGCTCGGGCCACACCGGTCACCCCCCCCTGCCCCGGCCAGGCCCCGCCGCCTGGGGCGCTGGATTCCACCTGCAGGTGGCCCCTCCCCAGTGCCGGGTCTCGGGGTCCCTCCCTCGGGGGGGAGCAGCTTCAGCTTGGCCAGCTCCCCGGGCCGCGCCTCCGCCCCCCGGCCGGCTGCGTCTTTGTAGCAGGTGCCAGAACCTCCGTGTGTGCCCCACGGGCCTTTCCACAAACGCAGGGAACAGCCGAACACGTCCAAGCCTAACGTCACCGTCAGAAGGGGGCGGGTAAGCCTCAAACGAACCAGAAACTGCGAACGGGGTGAGATGCGGGCCGTGCCGTCTGCCCGCCGGGCTCCAGCGGAGGCCTGCTGGCACTGCCACCTGCCAGGCGCAGCGTGGCGGGGAGGAGAAGGAACGGGCGCTTGCCAGCAGCGAGGCAAGTGTGGCGACAGAGGCTCGGGCCACGCAACGCGGAGAAGAGGCTGCCCCGCCTGGCGTTGGGGTGGCGGGGTCCCCCAGGAGCTGAAGGGCTGAGCGGCACAGGGCCAGGCAGGGACAAGCCATCCTGGACCGGAAGGCCAGGGGCTCCTGGACCTAATGCAGACGATGGGCAGTGGCTGCTCAGGTCCCCTGCCGAGAACCCCGAGACTGCGCCGGAAGGCTGTCCACTGAGCTCACAGCGTCTGCTGTGGGAGGACGCGGGCCACGGCAGGATGTGGGCCAAGGCAGGACTTGGGCCTGGCAGGGCATTGGCCACAGATGCATCCTGCTGGCCTAGAGGCAAGGGGGGCGGTTACTGACCAGGAAAAGGCAACACTAGGCTGACGTAACCAAGGAAAAGATGTGTGAGCAGTGATGAGCAGCCCTGCCGGACCCAGAGTCTCTCTTTTTTTAAAATTTTCACAAATATATTGTACATCTCTTGAAACAGAATTAATATTTCTAATACATACTGCATGCGCACATTTTCCAAAAGAAGCAATATGAGGCCCCAAGTGCCGTAGAGGGGAGAATAAAAAGGCACATGTCTGCACCCAGGGGACGTGCGGGTCGCTGTGACGTGCCCGGGGACAGCTACTACAGGAGACGAGCGCGACCGACACAGGCGAGTCGATTTGGGACCTGGAAGATTAGCGGCAGCTTTGCCGAGGTCGACGTGACTTCCCCCAAACGGGGCAAAGTTGGTAAATTCGTGAACGCAGCCCCGCCCAGCCCTCCCGGTAAAATCCCGCGTGTCTGAGAGCTGTGGAAACGAGGGCTCTGGGTTTCACGAGAAACGGCCGTGGGTTCCAGGCGCGTGTGTTCTAATCCGCCGTCAGCGCCGCGTGTCCTGCGGGGCTGTAACAAATTAGCGCAAGTTAGTGGCTCAGAACAACACGTATTTACTCCCTGAGAGTCCAAAGCCAGTTTCGTGGTGTCAGTGGGGTCGGTGCCTCGTGGAGGCTGCGGGAGAAGCCGTGTCCCCCCTCCTCTCCCTCCAGGGGCCGCCGGCGGCCTCCGTGGTCACGGTGCGTCCCCGGCCCCGCCCCCACCCCTGCGCCTCCCCTGAGGCGCTAGGATGTGTCGATGGCCCGGGCCTCCCGATGCTCCTGGGCGACCACCCCTGCGCCACCCTGAACTGGATCCCGCCGGCAAAGCCCCTGTTCCACGAAAGGCAACGTGGCCGTGGGCTAGGGGCCAGGACGTGGCCATCGTCGCCCCTCGGCCAGTGCGCTCCACCCCGGCCCGCGCTGCGGTGTGTTTCCACGTGGGCAGCGGCCCAGCCAGGTGCGCCCGAGGCCGCTGGCTCTCCGTCCTCTCCCCGGCCACGCCCTGGGCGGCAGGCGTGCGCCCCTGGGAGGAGGCCCCCGGGACGCCCCGTCGGGGGGCAGCCGTGGGAAGGGCTCCTTGAGCCGCCCTCGGCCCCTGCCCGCCTCGCGCTCCCCGCCTCCTGCACTCGCCTCCCAAATACCCCCCTGCTGCAGGGCATCCCCCGCTCTGGTCAGGGACCCCGAGCTAGAGCAGGGGTGCCGGGGAGGACGCGCTGGGCCCGGGGCTAGGCGGTCCCTGATGCGTCGCGCCCAGGTGGCCCACAGCGGAACTCCCTGAGTATCCCGTCACCTGACAGCAGGCGCCCACCCTCTCCAAACTCCCCGCGGGGCCGCTGAGGACCAGGCCGAGGCCGGGCCTGGCTGCTCCCCGCCCGCTCAGCGCCCTGTGCCCGCCTTGTCCTGGCAGGCCCTCCAGGCAGGGGGCTGTGCGGCTCCAGGGGCTGACCCGCCCGCGGGGCGCAGGAGGCCCGGCCAGAGGCCAGAGCCACCCCGGCCTGGCCGGACGAGGCCGGAGCTGACCGCGCCGGAGTGGGGGCTTCGCACGGGTGTCACTGTCGTGGTCCCACCCGGGTCCGTCCCGGGGGCTGCATAAAAATGAGCCTTGTCAGAGAAGGGGGGCGGGGCCAGGCTGGCGCGGCAGCCCCCGTGTGCGGGGACGCGGCCCCTCGTGGAGGGGCAGCCGCTCAGCGTGACGGTGTGTGGGACTGGGACGGGGGCGGGGCTGAAGCTCTCAGCGGCCCGCACTCCGTGGCCCCCACGTCCCCCCGTGGCCCCCATGTCCTCCCACAACCCCCACGTCCCCCCATGGTCTCTGATGTAACTCCATGGTCCCCTCACGTCCCCCCATTACCCCCACATCCCCTGTGGCCCCCACATCTCCTGTGGCCCCCATGTCCCCCCGTGGCCCCCACGTCCCCCCATGGCCCCCCACATCCCCCGTGGCCCCCACGACCCCCATGGCCCCTACATCCCCCCATGGCCCCCCACGTCCCCCTGTGGTCCCCACATCCCCCGTGGCCCCCCATGTCCTCCCACAACCTCCACGTCCCCCTATGGTTTCTGATGTAACTCCATGGTCCCCCCACATCCCCCATGGCCCCCACGTCCCCCCATGGCCCCCCACATCCCACCATGGCCCCCCACGTCCCCCCATGGCCCCCCACATCCCCCATGGCCCCCACATCCCCCCATGGCCCCCATGGCCCCCCGTGGCCTGGGAGGCGCTCTGGCTGGGTCTGGCCCCCTCAGTGGTTGTTTCTCGTCCGGATCCGGCAGGGACGCGGCTCGGGGGCAGGCGCACGTAAATCGGCCCCTGGGGAGGCTGGGCCACCGCCCGCGGGTGCCGGCGCAGGCCACAGGACCGGCTCGTAACTGGGCCGACCCCCGAGTCGGCCGCGGCCCCGCGGGGCCTCTCCCTGGCGCCATGACCCCGGGGGCTCGTTTCCCAGGTGAGGAAACTGAGGCCCAGAGAGCGGAAGCCTCTGTCCTGCGGTTATGGGGGAGGTGGGCGAGTGGGGAGCCGCCCCGGGCCGGCCCGCCGCCTCTCCTTACTCGGGGGGCGCCTGGCAGGATGAGCCCCGTGTCTCCAGGCCCTTCCCATCGACGCAGTCGCCAGCCTTGGGGAAGCGGCCGAGCTCGGCGGCGCGGCCTTGCCGTCCCTCCCGTGTCCCCGCGCCCCTCGGGCCAGCGCAGCGGAGCGCAGGCCGCAGCGGAAGCTGCCCTCCTCCCATCACCAAACAAGGCCGCGCCCCGCAGCGTGTCGTAACCCAGAAGCGCGGCCCGCGCCAGGCCAGGGGGCCCGCTGCCCGGCCCGCACGCTGCAGCCTTCTCCATAACAGGCCCTCGGCGCCTCGCGGCCCCCCGCCCGGCCTGCGGCCCGGCCTCCGCTGGGATGAGATTTACGGCCCTGACGCTGCCGAGCACAGGCACGGCGCCGGCTCAGGCACGCGAGGCAGCGCGCCGCTGGACGGGGCAAGGAGCTTCCGGAGGCTTCCGGGCCTCCTGGGCGGCCCTGGGGCCGAGGGGTGCGGCGCGGCTGCTCCTCGGGGGCACAGGGGCCCGGCCCCGGACTGCGGGGATCGTGGCGGGGACCCCCGGCCGGGCCTCTGCCGTCGGGCAGGCGGGTGGCCGGGGCCTCGGTCAGCACCGGCCTCAGGGCCCTGCAGGCGCGCGCCCCCGAGCCTCCTGCTGGTGCGAGGACCGCCAGCCGCCCTGGCCTTCAAGAGACGAGAGGAGGGTCGGCGAGGGCACGGCGACATGGGCGCTGCGACAGCGCGGGGGCCTCTGGGGCAGCGCCCCTCCCAGCGCCCCGGCCCAGGCCCTGCTCAGCCTCCTCCTCCTGTTTGCCAGCAGCAGCCCACCCAGAGGGTGCTGGGCGCAGGACCGTGTGGGAGCGTGTGGGAGCATGTGGGAGCATGTGGGCGCATGTGGGAGCGTGTGGGAGCATGTGGGAGCGTGTGGGAGCAGGAGGGAGCATGTGGGAACGTGTGGGAACGTGTGGGAGCAGGTGGGTGTGTGTGGGAGCATGTGGGAACGTGTGGGAGCATGTGGGTGCGTGTGGGAGCAGGTGGGAGCGTGTGGGAGCGTGTGGGCGCGTGTGGGAGCAGGAGGGAGCATGTGGGCGTGTGTGGGAGCATGTGGGCGCGTGTGGGAGCATATGAGCGTGTGGGAGCGTGTGGGAGCATGTGGGAGCATGTGAGCGTGTGGGAGAATTGAGCGTGTGGGAGCATGTGGGCGTGTGGGAGCATGTGAGCGTGTGGGAGTATGTGAGCATGTGGGCGCGTGTGGGAGCATGTGAGCGTGTGGGAGCATGTGAGCGTGTGGGAGCATGTGGGAGCGTGTGGGAGCATGTGGGTGCGTGTGGGAGCATGTGGGTGCGTGTGGGAGCAGGTGGGAGCGTGTGGGCGTGTTTGTGGGCATGTGGGAGCGTGTGGGCGCGTGTGGTAGCATGTGAGCGTGTGGGAGCATGTGGGAGCATGTGGGAGCATGTGGGTGTGTGTGGGAGCGTGTGGGCGTGTGTGGGAGCGTGTGGGAGTGTGTGGGCGTGTGTGGCGTGCATGAGCTCCTGCCTGTGCTCCTGTGTGCAGGGGGCCCTGTGCCCTTGCCCAAGTCCAGCGTTTGATGACCCGTCTTTCAGACGCTCCTGGAGTCCACGTGCTTACCGCCGCTGCAGGACGCCGAGCATTTGGCCTTAGCTTCCCGGCTCCCGCCGGGTGGGGGAGCCCCCTGTGGGTGGCAAGTGCGGACCCCTGGCCACGCTGGGTGCCGTGTCGGGTGTCCCCGCCGTGCTTGGCCTCTCTGGGCCCTTCTTCCCGGGAGCAGGCCTGGTCTCGCTGCCCCCCGCGGCGCCCCGTGGGCCCCTGTGCCGCCCTGGCACGCTGGGCCAGCCAGCAGAGGCCAGGGCCCGCCTCCCCTCGGGGCGCAGCCGGCCCCTGGGCCGGGGCGTGGGGAGAGGGGACGCCGCCCACTCCCCTTCCCACCAGCTGGATGGCGCGGCCCGCGGCAGCTGCACGGGGACGGAGGGCAGGAGGGGACGGCGCCTGAGGCTGGCCCTCAGCACAGGCCCCGCGCTGGCCCGGCCCTCACCTGGGAGGGGCGCACACCTTCGCCCACGCGCCCACGTCCAGGTCCTCACCGGGCGGGCGCGTCCCCGGAGGGGCCCTTGAAGGGCCTGGCCTGCGCTGCCCGTGGGGACCTGCGTCCCCAGCTGGGAGTGCTCCACAAGCACGTGTCCCTCCACTGCTCAGCCCGTGGCAGGCAGGCGCCCCCCGCCCCTGGCCCAGGGCCGCTCCCCACTTGGCGTGCAGGCTCCCGCGTGGCCGTGGGCCTCTGTTCAACGCCGATGTGCGGGCGCGGGGCAGAGCCACGGCGGGGGGTCCCGGCTCCCGTCTCTGCTTGGCTGCCCCCCGGGTCCCCGAGGCTGGCAAGCACGTGTGGGGGGCCTCACAGCTCCCGGGCCCGGTCACACTGCCCAGTGGTCACCACACTGCATTAGACACCCCAAATCCACGGCGGTGGGGGCTGACCCGTGTCCCCGGCGGCCCGAGACCCCCCTGCAGGTTCCAGGCTTGATGGGACCCCGTTCGCTGCCAAGGAGTCCCCGAGTCCTGCGCAAAGCGGGGGTGGCTGCTGTCCGCCCTCGGGGGCTCCCCTCCGTCCTCCCCACTGGCACCCCAGGTCCCCGGGGGCCTTGGACCCCCTCGGGGCAGCATTTCTTTGATGTGCGGGACTCGGCCGGCTTCACCCACCCCTGCACCTGGGCCCACATTCCCGTTAAGTCAGAACGCGCCGAGATGCCGGGTGCCCACGTCCCCCAGCACGGGGTGGGCTGCTCCGAGCCGCTCGATGGCCGTTTCCAGGCCAGACCAGAGGAAGCGCGTGCGTGAGGACGGCAGCAAGACACCAGCTGAGGATGTGGAGAGGAACAGGGGACGCAACGTGGCCCAGTGGTTAGGGCGTCCGCTTACCACATGGGAGGTCAGTGGTTCAAACCCCGGGCCTCCTTGACCCGTGTGGAGCTGGCCCATGCGCAGTGCTGATGCGCGCAAGGAGTGCCCTGCCACGCAGGGGTGTCCCCCGCGTAGGGGAGCCCCACGTGCAAGGAGTGTGCCCCGTAAGGAGAGCCGCCCAGCGCGAAAGAAAGTGCAGCCTGCCCAGGAACGGCGACGCACACAAGGAGAGCTGACACAACAAGATGACACAACAAAAAGAAACACAGATTCCCATGCCACTGACAACAAGAGAAGCAGAAAAAAAAAAGAAGATGCAGCAAAATAGACACAGAGAACAGACAACTGGGGTTGGGGGAGGGGGGGAGAGGAGAGAAATAAAAAATAAATCTAAAAAAAAAAAGTGCAGGGAAGCGGACTTGGCGCAGTGGTTAGGGCGTCCGTCTACCACATGGGAGGTCCACGGTTCAAACCCTGGGCCTCCCTGACCCGTGTGGAGCTGGCCCATGCGCAGTGCTGATGCGCGCAAGGAGTACCGTGCCATGCAGGGGTGTCCCCTGCGTAGGGGAGCCCCACACACAAGGAGTGCGCCCCGTAAGGAGAGCCGCCCAGCGCCAAAGAAAGTGCAGCCTGCCCAGGAATGGCGCTGCACACACGGAGAGAAGACGCAGCAAAATGACTCAACAAAGAGAGACGCAGATTCCCGAGCTGCCAATAAGGATAGAAGCCGTCACAGAAGAACACGCAGCAAATGGACACAGAGAGCAGACGGGAGGGGGGGACGGAGAAATAAATAAAATAAATAAATCTTAAAAAAAAAAAAGAGATGAGCAGCCCTGTTCCCCCTAAGCATTGGCCCAGGTTTTTAAAATCTGCTCCACACAATTCATGTCTGTTTAGAGGAGCACGAGGCGGTGGGCTTCAGGACGTGATGACTAGGGAAGCGCTCCCCCCCCAGCGCTCCCCCGCCCCCCGCACCCCGGCCGCTGCGTGACGGACGCCCCAGAGCCCTGGCGGTGCTGGGCTGGTGAAGAAGCGGCTGTGCCCGCACCAGGAGAGCGCACAGCGCCGCCCCGGGTGGCGTACCCCAAGGCCCGGGGACGTGGGGCGAGGGCCAGCCCCCCAGAGCCTCCCCAGGGCGAGCGTCCCCGCTCTGCTGTGTCCTCAGCGCTGCGCCCCTGGCCGTGCCCCGAGGACCGCAGCTGCTGGCTCCCCCGAGCGCGAGCGCGGCCGGCTGGGCTGCCTTTCTCACGGGTCGGTTGCGCGCTGCTTATTTTCCAGGCATGCGCGGTCCCCTTGTGTCGTCATCTTTCCCGAGAGCACGGGCTGCTGGTCCGCGCCTCTCTGTGACCGCAGCGGCCTGAGACAAAGCACGCTGTCGGCGGCCACGCAGACGTTCTCAGTCCAAAATTCAAAAATTCAGGGGCCCAAGACCTGTCAGCGTCGGGCTTTGTACTTCCTACGGGTGCTCTTCACAGAGGCACTACCGCACGGGGAGACACGGTGGCATGAAGCCAGGCTGCCCCTCAGCTTCCTCTGGGAGAGACCAAAGTAGACTGAAGAAGGAAAAACGGGTTTCAAAGCTGTCAGGTTCATTAGTCGTGTCAGAAAGGGAAACGGTGATAAAATGCGTTCCCACGCGATTCCCCTTTATCTGAACACTAGAAACAAGGCTGAGCCCCTAACCAAGTCATTATGCAGGTTCGAAATGATTCTCTCTCTCGAACGAGAGGTAATTTCTGAAACCCCGATGGGTAAACAGCACCGTTTTCCAGACATTTTCAGAGAGGCTTTTGTATCAGTTCGGTTTAGACTGAGTAGCTAGTACCAGAAGCCCGCGTACCTGTCTGCTTCCTGCTCATGTCTAGGACGTCTGGGGCGGTCGGTCCAGAGCGGCTGCAGCTTTGCTCGGCCAGGGGGGCAGGTCCTCTGTCTTGTGCTGCCGACCGTAGCTTCCATTCCCAAGGTCCAAGAGAGCTGCTGGAACTCCAGCCATTGCACCTGCAATCCAGGAAGCAGAAGAGAAGAAGAAGGAAAGAGAGACATGCTCCCTCTTAAGGACTCCTCAGGAAATTGCAAACACCATGGCTACTAACACCACGTTTGTCAGTGTTAAAAATAAGGATTTTAGTGCCATTTTAAGGCAATAAGTGCAACAACTAAAACTAGCAATCAACAAACTACCATCCCGGAATAATATACTCTAGCAGAGGCTGAGTGGTGGCTAAAGCCCAAGGTTGGAAGCAAACATTCACTCCCTCCTCCTCTTGCTTCTGCATGGAAGTATCTCCACTGGAAAAGCATCCCTGCGCCCCCCGCCTTCTCTGCCAGGTGCCCGTGCCCGCGTGTGGCACAGGAGCTGGTGGCTTTCTCTCCCAAGGGTGCCGGGCGCCCTTGGCAGGACGGGCCCTCATGTTTGGGACGGCGCTACGCCTCGGCCACGGCCTGCTCCGCGGCACCCACCCCAGCGCCTTCCCGGGGCCCAGATGCTCCCGCTGCGGCGGCCGGCACCAAGGCCACGTCCCCTCTCCAGCCTGCGCTGCTCCGGGGGCTTCTGGGAGAGAGCCCGAAAGGCCGAAGTTACAAAAGCCACCGGCTGGGAATTCAGAAGCAGCCTCAGAAGTCATCCTCGCCATGCGCCGGATCAGTGGCGGGCGATGGCCGGCCTGACCTAGCGTGCCAAGGAGATGAGACCAAAGGCCTGGGGCAGCGAGGGCAGGTACAGGCTGGAGACGACCAGCTCCCAAGGGCGCCCGAGCCCTCGCTCTGCTCGCCAGGAGAGCTGCCGGGAGCAGGCGCGCCCCAGCCGCAGCGTGGCCGTGTCCCCGTGCCCGCGGGAGGGGCTGGCGCGCCCCAGCCGCGGCGTGGCCGTGTCCCCGTGCCCGCGGGAGGGGCTGGCGCGCCCGGGCAAGCCCCGGGGCCAGGGGAGGGCAGGCCCCGTGAGGTTTCGGGAGCTGGCACCCGCAGCCGCGGGGGCTGAGAGGAGCCGGGGACGCGTCCCGGGCCGAGGCCGCGGAAGTCCTCTGGCTGGCAGAGCGGTCGGCGTCCTGAAGAGAACCCGCTGCAGGCTGCCAGCCGCAGCCGCGCAGTGTGGGGATCACGGGTGATTCCTTTCCCAGCTTCCTTCTACTTTTTTCTACTTTTAGAAGTTTCTGTAACGGCCGTGGTCAGGAAAACCAACCCACCAAAAGGAAGCTGAGAACCGAAAGAGCAAAAACCAGAAAGAAAACGGACTCGAGGCAGAGCGGTCCTTTTCAGGCGGCGCTGTCACAGCACTGCTGGCGGCGGAAGGCGAGGAGAGAAGCAAGGCCAGCATCTCCCCGTGGGGAGAGCGGGATCGGCCGCGGGAGGGAACACGAGGCCTTCATCGCGGCCCCGACACGCAGCTCGCCGCAGCCTCGCACTCTCGGCCGCTGTTTGCGGGGAGCTGCAGGGGCTGGGGTACAGGAGAGCGAGGGGAGCAGCTCCTGCCTCGTGGGTGCAGGCAGGGCACAGGGGCCCCCACAGCGCTGGGCACGTGCCCGAGGAGGCGGCCGTGCCTGAGGGCAGGGTGTCCCTGCCACCCCAGGGGCCGCCCTGCGCCGCGGCTTCCCTCCTCCAGGCCGCCCTGCAGCTCCCCGCGTGCTCGGCTGCCACGGCCCACGGCGCACCCACGCCGCCCCTCAGCGCTGGCCAGCCGCCCGCGTGCCCACGCCGGGCCGCCCCTTGTGCACTCGGCACCTTTGTGCAGGGGAGGACGGCGCCTCCTCCAGGCCCCGGCCGGTTCCACCTCCACTCTGTCCTCTCGCCCTCAGCGGCCACGTCGCCTCTCGGGCGTGGGCTTCCTCGCCCCGTGCTTCAGCGCCTGTGGGCTTGGGCTCGGTGGGCTGCCCCAGGGATGCTCCTGTGGGCTCGGGCTCAGTGGGCTGCCCTGAGGACTCTCCTGTGGGCTTGGGGTCTCGTGGGCTGCCCCATGGATGCTCCCGTGGCCTGAGGGTCTCATGGGCTGCCCCGGGGATGCTCCTGTGGCCTGGGGGTCTCAGTGGGCTGCCTTGCTGATGTTTCCATGGCCCTGGGGTCTCGTGGGCTGCCCTGTGGACACACCTGTGGGCTCGGGGTCTCATGTTGTGGGCTGCCCCGCTGACGCTCCCTGGCCGAGGCCGGGCACTGCCCATCCAGCCCACAGCCCTGCCCTGTGAGTTAGACGGTGTCTCCCTCCCGAGGCTGCGTTCCCCCACCTGCAGCGGGGGGCGGGGAGGGGAGGGAACGGACAAATCAGAGCAGCTCGACATTCCAGGACAGAGGGGTGGGCAGGCGTCCAGTGAAGACAGCGACAGGGGAGGGGGTGAGGCCAGCTCTGCCCAGCCCAGTGTCCAGCTGGGCGCGAAGGCTGCGCGGGCGCCGTCCCAGGAGCCGTGGGCCGGGAGCAGCTCCGGGGTGGCCCATCCCCGGGAGAGTGGACCCGTGGCCCCCCTGCCGTGGCCGGCCGAGCTCAGGGTCTCAGCCCCAGCGTGCCCCCAGCGGGCCTCGGGCTCCAGGTGCCAACTCTGTGCGTCTCGCCGTGTTGACGTTGTCGTGAGGCCAGTCTGGGCCGCACCTTGGCCGCCTGGAGACTGGGGGTGCCCGGGTGAAGGGAGTGGGCGCCGTGCACCCCTCGTCCTCCCCCGGCCCCCGCGCCCTCTGACCGCTGCCTGCCCTGCTGCCCCGCGCCCCAGCTCTCGTCACGAGGGTCTCCCCGGGGCTGTGGGGGTGGGGAGCCCCCGTGGCCCACTCCTCGGGTCTGCCGTGGGGAGGGTTGGGTCGGGTCGGGGCACGTCCGGGCAGGGGCTGAGTCAGGATGCGCCCCTCCGCAGCAGCGGGCAGGGCTGGGGAGGGGTCTGCAGACCCCGGCCCAGGCTCGCCCCCGCCCTGCCGCTCACTGGCCCTTGGTCCCGGGCATCCGCGTCCTCGTCTCCAGGGACCTGGAGGGACACGGGCCGAGGCCGCCCGCCGTGGCTCTCACTGCCTCCAGGGCCGCGTGGTTTGGTGAGCGCGGGGCCTGCGCACTGCACCTGGACCACGGGTGGGCCTGGTGCCCCTGGGTGCAGCGGGGGCTCCCGGGGGGCTCGGCAGGAGGGCAAAGCGCTCATGGGCAGGCCGCCTCCCCGGGCTCCAAGGAGCGTGTTTCATGGAGGGAACAGAGGCGAGTCCAGAGCCCAGGAGCAGACGGGAAGTGGGCAGGGAGGACGTCCTCGGGGCGGCGAGAAGAGGCGTGGACGGCGGTGGCCGAGGGGCTGCTGGTAAACTGAGGCACTCACCGGGCAGAGGCGTTCAGGGGGCCCCGTGCACGCGCGCGCTGGAGAGCACAGCTGCCGCGGTGGAATCCCGGCAGGGTCCGGGGCTCCCTGGGGCCGGGGGCCTCCATGGGGGGCTGGCGTCCTGTGCTTCTTCCCCTCCAGCACACCTTCACGCTAACTCCGTGTGAACAGCGTTTGTCTCCATCCTGTGCAACCAGAAAATGTCAAAACACAGACCTGCCTTGTAGGATTGTGACAAGAATCAACCCAAACCGTCCAGAGAAACTGGCCTCAGAGAGGTCCACATGCGCGGCAGGTCGTCAGTAAAGCCAGGCCAGTGTCGCCCTGACCGCAGGCCCAAGGACCCGGCAGGCCCTGCAGATGCTGGGCGTCAACTGCCCCGCGCAGAGTCGTCTCCACCAACGAGGCAGGACACCCCACTGAACTCACAGCCAACGTGGGACTCTTTCCTGAGCAAGAGGCACCCGAGCTAGTGCCCAGCGTGAGAGCTGGTCTGAGGTGTTGCATGGAGGCTGAAACGTTGGATTTCCCAACCGTTTTGTACAAGGACACCTGGAGAGAATATCTGAGACGAATCAGGGCTACACTGGCAATCCCAGAACACACAGACTAAAGTCGTTGAGGCTGACCTGCGACCTCGGCCTCACTGGGGAAGGGGGATTCGAAGGAAGACAAGTGTCCAGCACCAGCCATGCCAGCACTGCGTGGGCAGCTTGCCTAGTAACTGCACCTGATCTCTCAAAGCACTGGTCAGCCCGAGGGGCACTGACGCCAAGAGCTGAACTCTGCTGGCTTTTATAAAGGGTATTTATTTGGGGTAGAAGCTTACAGATACTGGACCATAAAGAGTCCAACTCAAGGTACCATAAGGGGTACTTGCTCACCCAGAGTCATCTACCTGTTGGAGCAAGATGGCGGCGACGTCTGCTGGGGTCCAGCCTCCCTCTTCCTCGTCAGGCTCTGGGCCCAGCTTCTCCTGATCTCAGCTGCAGGCTGGCATAGGGCTTGTCTCTCCCCGGGGCTCGTTTCTTTCTGGGCTCAGCTGCTCTAGGCTCTCCACAAGGCCAGCTGTAGACCGTCAGGCTCATCTCTCTTCTCCGGGGCCTCCGCCGTGACTAAGGAGCTGTGTCTCTCCCTCTGTGCCCTTCTCCTGCGTGAGCGTCTGTTTTATCAGCCCACCAGGACGCCCAGGCGCTCTAAGGATGTGGTTGAATCAAAGCCCTGATCTTAACATGAATTAATCAGACATCTCAGCTGAATCTAATACACCAAAGGGTATCATGCGCAGAGGAACAGACCAGTTTGCAAGCATAATTCATAAATAACATCAAACTGCCACCGTCCCCAAAACCACTGGACCGAGTTGTTCTGCTCAGCCCAGCTTACGGAGCAGAAAACAGGCTCAGGGAGGCTAAGGGCGTGGCCGAGGGCAGGCGGCTGGGGTGGAGCGGGACGCCAACCCAGGCAAGCTGACGCCGAAGCGCCCGCGTCCTGCTCCCCGCGCAGGTGCTCCCGCTGCCCCGGGAACCCCGGTGTTGCACAGCAGGCGGGCAGAGCTGGCGCCCGCCGCGCAGGCGGCCTGACCCTGGAGGTGCAAAGTGGAGGAAGACGGAGCTGGTTCGCGGAGGGGTGGCGAGAGGAAGGGAGGAGGGTGTCGAGCTGAAAGTGCTCTCTGCTGCGTCATTAGAGGAAAGGAAAAGAGAGCGCTGCTCGTTTCACAAAAGCAGCACAGGAAGAGAACAGTTGTAACAACACTGTAACTTCAGCACTGAGCAGAGGCGCTTGTGGCCATACCTGAGAAATGTCTTTGTGAAAGAAAAAAGCCGGCTGGCAGCTTTCTGGTTTTCTTCCTTTCTTCTTAAAGAAACCGTCAGTGAGTCCGGGGACCCATTCTTGAGGTCACACGTGGTGCCACACTACGCTTGTCTGCTCAGCCCTGTTTCCCCGGCATCTGGTGCGGTCTGGGTGCATGGACACATGTACGTGCTGGGTGGACAGACGTGCCCCCCGCTTTCTCACGGTGGGCAGTGGCGGCGAGGCCACCAGTGGGCAAAGCCAGTGTCCCCGGCCTGGTGGCTGCTCTGCCCTCGTGACGGTTTCCTGGCCTCTAGCGTCTCCTGAGAGTCCACACGGGTCGAGACCCCAGTCCATCATCTCCAGGCCGCCAGCGGCCTCTTCCTTCACTGCCCCCCGTCCAGGGAGGCCGAAGCTTCGTGGGCAGCTCCTACGGGTTTAGAGAGCGAGCCGCTCTTCCTTGCCCTCTCTGGTCCGCAGGTGGCCACAAACTCTTCAAATTCACCCCGAGTTCCCAGCGCTCAGCGGTAACTTAACGAGACTTGACCACAAGCATTGGGGGGGATGGTGTGTGGTGTTGAGACAAGAAAACGTAAACTCAGAGGAGCGCGCAGCTGGCAGGGAGGCGTGGCTGCCCGCAGAGCCCTTGCCCGCTGACCTGGTGTAAACCAACAGCGCCCCCCGGGCCCCCAGGGCGTGGGCCTGGAGGATGAGTGGTCAGAGCCCGGCCGGCACGCGTGGGTCCCCCAGGGGCCCCTCCGTAACCACAGCGCAGCCCCTGCCCTCTTTCCACTCGGGCCGTCGGACGCCTCCCCTCCCTAAGGTCCAGCCCCAAGGCGGGAGGTCCAGGGCGGGAGGCTGCCTCCCTGCCCGGGGAAGACCCCTCCCCACGCCGCACCGCCGGCTCGGGGCCGGCCTCTTCCCAGGACGAGGTGACAGGTTGAGTCACGTCCCCAGAAGCTCCGGTCCTCACCCTGGTCTGGCCTTGCTGGGAAACGGGACCACGGACTCCGCTAAGGTGAGGCCAGGGTGGTGAGGCGGGCTCGGAACCGGCGCGTCTGGGGTCCTTAGGAGAGGACAGTGGGTGGGAGATGCGGGAGCGCCGTGGGGAAGGGGCAGCAAGCACGGAGGCCTGTGGGCAGCCCCCAGCACCCAGGCCTGCAGTAGGGTCTTCCCTGGAGGTGTCGGGGGCCCGCCTGCCTCCATCTGGACTTCCAGCCGCCAGAGCCGGGAGACTCCGAACGTCTGGTGTCTTAAGTCACACGGTTCATGGTACTTGAGGACGCCCCGGCAAACTAAGGCAATTGTCACGGGGTTTCCAGTCCTGCCAAGGGGAGCCTCTTCCCAGCCCACGAGGCACAGCTTGTCCTTGGTACAAGGGGACAATCAGGGGGAAACCTCTCTCCTGGCGAAACACGTCGGCTCTGGGGTTTCTAGTCCTCAGGTTGGTAGAGTGACCCGCTCCAGAACTCTATCCCCGCAAAGAAGCTTTAATCAACGAACAAGAGATGGCAGAACCTTCCTTCTCAAAGCTCCAGAAAACAGCTAACGGGTATCAGTAGTGAGACAAAGGCCAAATCAAGAAAAGGCAACGTAGAAGCAGCAGGGAATTCTCCTGAGGCACCCTGACGAGCCCCTCACCTGTCCCTCCACCCACTCGGCATAGGCTGTGCTGGCCGGTCCTGCTTCCAGAGGCAGCAGAGAAAGCCTCATGCACGTACTGAGAGCACTGTTTCCTAAGGACAAAGGGAAACCCAGATCTGTGTAATCAGGGGATTTCCTAGGGCTGCATGGGCATGCCCAGGACAAGACATGCAGGAAAGACCAGAGAGGACCCCACACGTGGCCTTGGGCTCTTCTCTAGACTTATTTTTAGGGGAGCTAAGCTCTGAAGGGCACACACACAGGCCACTCTGCAAAGACGGAGAGGGGTGGTTTTCTTTTTCTATCTTTTTGTTCATTAGGTCCTGGCACTCAAGGAAATCTCCATCATAACACTAGTTGGATACAAGCTTAAGGAACAGATATCTCAGTATCTAAATTTCAGAGATAACACATTAAAATAGCAAAAGGTCCAGGTTGTAAAAAAAGATCAGAAAACAAAACATACAAAGAAACAGGAAAAGATGGCTCATATATAGAGGAGTGGGATAAAGAATTAGGAACTGGAGAGCAAGTGTAGCTCAGTGGCTGAGCACCTCCTTCCCACGTACGAGGTCCAGAGTTCAATCCCCAGTGCCTACTTAAAAAAAAAAAGAAAGAAAAAGGAAGAATTAGGAACCATCAAGGAGGAATACCAGACTTTTTAAAAAATGGGCCTAAATATGCTCAGAGATCTAAAGGGACACATGGTAAAAGAACTGAAGGAAATCAGGAAAAAGGAGCACAAGGAGAATGTCAATAAAGAGATAGAAATCATGAAGAGAAACCAAACAGAACTGAAGTTTATAGGAAAAGAAAATTTTCTATAGAAGTATTCAAAAGCAGATTGGAACTAGCAGAGGAAATAATCAGAGAACTTGAAGATTAAACAATTAAAAGTATCCAGTCTGAGAAACAGAAAGAAAAAAAGAATGACGTGAACAGATCTACAGCAAGACGTATGATAATGAAACTGTTAAATGCAAAGATAAAGAGATGATTCTAAAAACTGCAAGAAAGAAGAAATGTGTCTTGTACAAGGGAGCCTCAAGGAAACTAAGTACCAATTTCTCATCAGAAACCATGGAGCCAAGAAGGCAGTGGGATGACATATTCAAAATGCTGAGAGCCAAAATTTGCCAACCAAGAATTCTGTGTCTGGAAAAAGTGTCTTTCAAAAACAAGGGAGGGATTAAGGCATTCCCAGATCAACAAAAGCTGAGGGGGTTTGTTACTACCAGACTGGCCCCATAAGAAATGCTAACGGGAGCGCTTCGGGTTGGAGGGAAGGACACTAGAGAGTAGGTTAAACGTGCATGAAGAAACAAAGATCTCCAGGGAGGGTAACAGTGACAGACAGGTACAAATGCCAGGACTAGGGTATTTCTTGGTTTCTAACCCCACTTTCTAATTCCTACAGGTTCTAAAATGCAAACGCATAAAAAGTAGTGATAAATCTAATGGCTTCTGACTGCTAATGTTTAAATATGTAATGCAACAAGAACTACGTAAAGGTGGAGGCTGGAGGGGCATAGGAATGTAATTTGTACATGCTACTGAGAAGTTGGTATCAAACCAAATAAGACTGCTATAGATTTAGGTTGTTAAATTTAAGCCTCGTGATAACCACAAAGAAAATATTGGGAAAATATGCCAGAAAGAAATGAGAAGGAGTTCTAAAGGATTCCCTACAAAAATGGGCAAAAATCTTAAATAGACATTTCTTAAAGAAGATATACAACAGGCCAATAAGCATATGAAAAGATGCTCAGTATCATTATCCATTAAGGAAATGTAAATCAGACCCACAAGGAGATACCACCTCAGACCCACTAGGGTGTTTATTGTTAAAAAAAAACAGAAATAAAGTAAAATTAAATTAAATTAAAAAAACAGGAAGTACACAAGTGCTGGTGAGAATGAAGAGAAATGGGAACTCCAGCATGTTGTTGGTGGGAATGTACAATGGCGCACCTGCTGTGGAGAACAATTCGGCAGTTCCTCAAAAAGTTAAACATAGAAAAAGCAGGTGACTTGTCAAGCCCACTCCCAGGTCTGTACTCAAAAGAACTGAGCGCAGGGACTCGCGCAGACGCTTGCACACCGGTGTTGACGGCGCCATTACTCACAATGGCCAAAAGGGAGAAGCAACCCAAGTGTCTCCATGCAGGCGAAGGAAGAGAATGTGGTCTAGACTTACGATGGAATATTTTCCAGCCCAAAAAAGAAGCCCTGTTACGTGATATTCACTGAGGAACCTTGATGGCATCGCGCTCATTGAAATAAGTCGAACACAAAGGGACAGATTTTGTGTGATTCCACTTACATGAAATAGCTGGAATACGAAACGCTGAGCCCAGGGCTGGGGGAAGGGGGAGAGGGGAAGTTCATGCTCATTGGATGCGGTTTCTGTTTGGGTGGTGGGAAAGTCCATGTTGTAAATGTTTCCACAGTTACAAAGGGAGTAAGAGAGAATTAAAGGGACATTAACAACTCATGGCAATACATGATTCCCAACTGGATCTAATAATGGAGGAAAAAATGCCCAAAGGACATTTTGGGGACACATGACAGAACTGGAGCACAGACTGGAAGCTTTCTGTCGATGTAACATTTGTTGAACTTGATAAACTTAATCCGTGGGCGGCCGAGAGCACGTTTGGGCGCTTGCGGGCTAAGGGAGGTAGAAGCACTGCCCACGCGCCTCTGGGCCAGTGCAGGGGGCTTCGGGGGCTCAGAGCAGATGGTGGACTTGAGCCAAGGCAAAGAGAGCAGCCAGTAGTGCCCTCTCTGTACCCCTGGGGGGTCTCAGGAGGGGCCTACCTGCCAGAAGGGATTTTCAGTAGGGACATTACGGTTCCAGTTGGAAAGGGGGGCCGATGGGAGAGCTGGGGGCACAGGCGATGCGCGCGCCGGGCTCTGAAGCTGAACCAGACTGCGCGGCCTGAGCCTTCCCAGTCCCTCCGGGCTCAAGGAGAGGACGGTGCCTGCTCCCCAAGGGAAGTGCTCAGCCCAGCAGGAGCGAGCGGGCGATGCTGTGCCGCCTCCCTTTTCACCCCAAGGTCGGGGCAGCCCGGGCAGGGGGCACGAGGGCAGCTGCACTTGGACTTGCCCGGGGGTCGGCGCTGTCTCCTGGTGGCGGAGGAGGGCTGGGCGAGGCCTCTGGCAGCCTGAGCACCTGTCCCCTTCCCAGCAGCCTCTGCGGCGGGCGCGCCCATGGAGCGCAGCTGGGCTCCGGTGAGGAGATGGCTGCAGGGGCCCCCCACTGCGTGCTGCAGCGGCTCTCCCTGCCTCGTCCCTCTGCGGTTGGTAGCAGAAGGGACTTGGCTCTGAGCTGCCTCATAAATATGCGCGGAGGCGGCCGGCGAGGAAGGAGTGAGTGTTGTGCCTTCGAAACACCCCGGAGGGAAGTGGACTTGGCTCAACAGATAGGGCATCCGTCTACCACATGGGAGGTCCAGGGTTCAAACCCCGGGCCTCCTTGACCCGTGTGGAGCTGGCCCATGCGCAGTGCTGATGCGCGCAAGGAGTGCCCTGCCTCGCAGGGGTGTCCCCGCGTAGGGGAGCCCCACGCGCAAGGAGTGCACCCATAAGGAGAGCCGCCCAGCGTAAAAGAAAGTGCAGCCTGCCCAGGAATGGCGCCGCACACATGGAGAAATCACACAAGATGACGCAACAAAAACAGATTCCAGGTGCTACTGACAAGAATACAAGCAGACACAGAAGAACACACAGCAAATGGACACAGAGCAGACAATGGGGGAGGGAGGGGAGAAATAAATATAAATCTTTAAAAAAAACAAAAAAACAAAAAAGAGGACCTTCAGGAAACCTGGCCTCCCGGCTCCCTTGGCAGTCAGAGGCGCATGGCCCGAATGGCCAGAGCACAGACAGCGGCTCTGGATGGGAGAGGCTGTCCCCACGGTCCCGGCCACCACACGCCTCTCACCCCAGCGTCCACCGCCCGCTCCAGTGCCCCCAGCTGTGGAGGCCCCAGGGACAGGTGGCCAAGGACCTGCCTCGCCACCCAGACCCCTGCTTCCAGCACAGCCCGCCGCGCCTTGCGTCATGGGCGCGCACTGCTGCGCCAGCACGGGGACAGAGAACGCCATCCTCAGGTCAGTAACTGGACCCCTGGGGGCTGACCGTGTGCTGGAGGGGACGAGGCCGTCCAGAAGAGGGTGCAGGCGTGCCGGAAAGGGACCCCCGCACCAGAGAGGAGGCGCAATGGGGGAGACCAAGAGCTGAGGCCGGGAAGGCCTCGGGGCAGCAGAGCTCGGCCTTGGGGTGGCGGGGGCTCCGTGGGCACCACTCCCCACTGCTGTCTTGAAATCCCAGCTGGGCCCTCCCTGTCCACCTGCCCTGGCACCGGCACATGGCTTGGGGGCCAGCCCCTCCCCCGGGCCCCCCGTGAATCTGGGGTTCTCACCGACCCCTCAGGGGGAGCCCGCGGCTCAGCTCCCCAGGCCCGGGGGCAGCTTCCGGCTCGGGGGCCACCGAGGCCAGCACTGGCCCCCGCTGGCCCTGGAGGAGGCTTGGCGGGTCACCTGCCACGGTGGCTGGTCCAGCCCAGGACAGCCCGGGGCAGCCGCCGGGCTCCCAGGCCCCCCTGCTCCAGCTCCACCGCGAAGCGTCCGGTCAGCCAGGCCAGGCCTTGGCCACACCCCCGAGCCACTGCTGGGGGCTTCTGGGAAGATGGACTTGACGGCAAAATCTTGCTTCCTTCTGGTTTTTGTACGTTTCCCTCTAAAGGGAAAAAGAACAAGCTGGAGTGGCTCGTCTCGTTATTCTTTTCTTGCTTTTATTTTCCACCCCAGAACTATTTGTCATCAGGAAACAGTTGACTTGACACCTCTCACCGCACGCCCCGTCCAGGGAAGGAGGCCGCATGGGGCCAGCGGTGGCCTCTGGCTGCCCTGCTGGGAGCGGCGGGGGGCGGCTGAGGGGGCAACCCGCCAGGCCCTGCCCGGGAGAGCCGAGCATGGGGTCTCGTCAGCCAGGACGCGGCCCCCGGCCCCCGCTCCCTCGCCATGGGGGTGAGGCCGTCCAGCCGGGTGAAAACACAGGGTCCTGCCAGCGTGGGCGCAGATGCCGGCCGTGGCATGGGTGGGAGTCGCTTGAGGGGAGCTGGCATGGAAGGCCTTCAGCTGGCGCTCCCACCGCACTCTCCCGGAACGAGGGCGGCGGCCCGGGCTGACAAGGGGGCTCTCAGGCCCCCTCCCAGTGGCTCCCACAAGAGGGAGGAACGCAGAGGCTGCACGGGGAGGGCGTGCTCAGAGCCACCATCGCGGGTGGACAGGGCGCGCACGAGGGTCGACGCGGCCCGTGGGCCCCGTCCGTGGTCGGCTGCGTCCGGCGGTCGGGTCGTAGCCCGGTCATCTGAAGACGCTGCGGCGTGGCCCTAACCAACAGGCTCCGGGCAGAGGGCCGACCTTGGTGTGGCCTCGTCCACCGTCTGAGGGTCTTCAGGCAAGCCCGCACCTGCAGCATGAACCCGCCCGGCCTCCAGTGGGGGCCTGCGGCCCCCAGACGCACTACCACGTCCCCCTGCCCGGGCCGTCGGCAGCCGGCTGCCCCAGACGTCAGGCTCGCCGGCCCCCGGTCCCTTGAGCCGGTTTCTGAAAACACCCGTGTGGACGTAAAACCTCCCGCCTTCTCCTGGAGACCCTGGCGGGCCGCAGCAGGTCTCCACGCTCGGCTCCAGGATGGTGCTGGGCTCAGGACTGGACACGAGTCCTCGCCTGAGCTTGGGTGACCTCGGCCACGTGTTCTGAGCCACATTTTCTGCCACCAGGCTGAGGCCACGTCAGGCCTGGTGGCCGGAGGTCTCACGTCCTTACACCGCCCCCTGGTCAGAAGGTGCGGTGACCAGGCACTGCTTGTGGTCAGCTCCAGTTTCTAGCAGGATCTCTCAGGCAGCAGGGAGGAGCCGGAGGTGGACTTAGCTCCAGCGAGGAGCCCGTGGGAGTGACCAGGGCGGTGCAGGGTGAGGGCTGGGGTGCTGGACGCTTGGTAAGTCCACCGAGGCCGGGGACCACTCAGGAGGCACCCGGGGGCAGCGGCAGAGCAAGGACGGAAAGGGCGCCTGAGCTCCTCTCTCCTCGGCGTCCGCACGTGCAGGGCGCTTGCACCCGCCCCGCCCCCAGCCCCCCGCTCCTCCCAGGGGTGCAGGGCTCAGGGCTGAGCCTGCCTCAAGCTCTGCAGGAGCCGCTGAAGGGGGGCGGGCCCCGCTGGGGCGGGGGGCCTCCTCGCGTCATCTCTGCCCATGGTGACCACGTACCGCCCGCCTGGGGCCCCTTCGCCCATCAGTGTCTGGTCCAGCTCTTGGACAGATACACAAGCCGGCCATCTGTTGGAGGCCAGATTGACTACTCACGGACCCTCGGCCGCAGTCCAAGCCGGGCGCCGGTAAACTGGGCCCAGCCGTGCCCGAGGCGCTCCGGGGGCCGCGGCCAGTGCGGCTTCTCAGCCGGAGTCCAGCTCCCAGGCCAGAGGAGCGGCCTTCAGAGAGGGGGCGCGCAGGGCCAGCGCAGAGGACGCGGCGTTTGCGAGCGTCGGCCCAGGAAGCGTCGTGCGTCCGCGAGGAGGCGTGCCCGGCCTGTGTCCCGGGGACTGACCCTCAGCCCAGCGCGCTTCCTCTCTGGGGAGAAGTGGGGGGAGGGCGTCTTTTGGGGGGGAAGAAGAGCCCTGCCCTGAGGTTCGCGGAGCGGAGAAGGGAGAGGAGAGCCAAGGGAGAGGAGAGCTGCTCGCGGCCCTGTGGGCGCAGGGGGTCCAGGAGGGGCCGAGGGACCGCTGTGGCCCGGGCTCTGGAAGCGGGCACGCTTCGCTCTCCCAGAGGACGCTGGCTGTGGCCGCAGGAGAGGCCAGCAGGCGCGGTCAGCAGGAGCGGCGACATCGGGGTGGACCCCGTGCCGGCCGCCACCAGCCGAGCCCCCCTCGAGCTGCCCGGGCTCCGCCTGAGTCCTGTCGGCTGGCCGCTTCGGGGAAGGGGGAGTCGAATGACCTGCCCCTAAAGAGGGCCCTGGTCACGCCGACATCGCTGGGCCGTGGGGTGAGCAGGGGGCTGGGGGGGTGTGCTGGGAACCGGCCCCCGTCACCAGGACAGACATCCTAAATGGGCCTTTCTGTACTCTCTCTGCTTGATGAAACAAAAAGTAACATAAAGAATGCTCAGGTTTCTTCGACACACGTTTGTCTCTTTCCACGAGGCTGTGACGAACGGGGCGTGCGGCACCCCTGGCCTCTCCCCCGCAGGGCCGGCCCCCGCTGCTGACCCTCTCTCTGTGCCTCCGTCCCTGGGACCGCGGTGGGCCCACCCGAGCGGCACCGGCCTTGGCACGGCCCGCCCCGCGCCAGGCTGCGGCACTCTGGGCCGGGCGGGCCGGGCCTGTGCGGGTCCC
Source organism: Dasypus novemcinctus (assembly GCF_030445035.2). Lineage (NCBI taxonomy): Eukaryota > Metazoa > Chordata > Mammalia > Cingulata > Dasypodidae > Dasypus > Dasypus novemcinctus. The sequence continues at coordinate 1,122,931 of NC_080685.1, forward strand.
GCAGCCTTTCCGTGGGCGTGGGCGCCGGTGGTCCTGGTGCCCGAGGACCTGGGCTGAACCAGCACGCACGCCCACCGAGGCGGGCAGGCGGCGGGCGCGGAGGCGCTGAGGACGCGGACCCGGGGCGGCACGGGGACGGGGGCGTGCAGCGCGGGCTGCGGAGTGGAGGGAGCGGGCGGGTCTCCTCAGCTGGGACCCTCCTTCCCAGCCCGGGCCTAGAGCCGCTGGCCGGCGTTAGGAGTCAGGCCGCCTCAGGCTCCCCAAGCTCCCTCCTCCTTGCTGGCTCTGTGCCCCTGCTGGGAACCGGCCCTCACTGGCCCCCGAAGGAGGCAGCACCTCTGCCCCCTGTGAGCCCCAGCCTCCTGCGCCGTGGCCCCCTGCCCCTCCAGAGCCAGGCGCCCAGGGTTGCCCCTTTGCATGGCCTCCCCACTGCTCTGAGCCTCTGCAGCCCCTCTGCCCACCCCACGGTGCTGGAAGCTTCTGTGGGGGGGTGCCCCGTGTAGACTCATTCCATCACTTTCCAGGATCCCCCTTGACAAGGCAGGGCGTCGAGACGCAGGCCTCTTCCTGTGTCCCCATCTCTTGTCTCTCTGTTTCTCTCCATCTCTGTCACTCTCTCCCTCTCTCTCTCTCTGTCTCTCGCCATCCCTCTGTCTCTACTTTCCTCGCCCTCCCCATCCCCTCCAGCCCCCTCCAGTCCCCCCAGCCCCTCCAGCCCCCTCCAGCCCCCTCCAGCCCCTCCAGCGCCCGGGTCCCTCCACTGCAGCTTGACTGCCCCCCTGCTCCTCGAGCCTTGACCCCGCCTGGCTCTCCCATCTCCCCCGCCTCAGGCCCTCAGGGACTCTCGGAGCCCGGCGGTCCGTTCAGCTCTCAGCTGAGCTCCAGCGCAGCCTGCGGTGGCTTGGTGATCACCGCAGGGTCAGGGTGTCCGGCCAGGGCAGGGCCTAGAGCCGAGCAGAACTCACCGGCCCCCCCTGGCCACGCGGGGCGGACAGACGCCTGTGTGCTTGGCGGGAGCAAGGGGGACGGAGCAGGCAGGACGCACGGGCCCAGGGCTGCTGGCCGGGTTCTCCCGAGCTGACCGGGCAGGTGCCGAGGCACCACCGCGTCCGCTGTGCCCTGGTCGGTTTCAGCACCCTTGGCCCTTGCTGCTCCAGTTCACATCCCCAGGGCTGGCTGTCCAGGGCTCCCGCTCACACCATCGGAACCCACGCAGCCACTGGACCCGATGTCCAGCCCCCCGGAGATGGCCTGAGCCCACAGGCCATGGACACGGCATTGAGGGCTCGCCGAGGAGCCCGGGGAGGCCTCGAGCCTTGGCATGGGGCCCCGGGAGCCCTTAAGACAAAGCCCTGCAAAGTGGAGGGCAGACGGAGAGGACAGGCACCAGTGCCCGCCGGCTGCCCGCAGCGCAGGTCCAGCTCGAGCCGAGGCGGGCAGTGCCTGCCAGCAGGTCCACAGCCAGTGCGGAGGGGCCCGCCCTCCCCGCCTTCTCAGCCACAGCTCTGCCCCAGCCGTTCCAGGGGCGTCCACTCAGCCGGCGTGGCCGGGGACAGCTGTGCCTGGACAGGGCTGTGGCTCCTGCCATGTCCGCTTCCCCGTCATCGATGCACTGACCTGAGGCTGGGACTTAACCTCCCTCCCTGGACCTCTCGGTTTGGGGCTGCACGACACCAGTTTGCGTGGATTTACTGTGATTTATATAATCTATAGAACCACCTCCCGGCTGCTGGCCCAAAAACACTGTGGCACACGGGGCCTTTTCCTTCAGATAGAATCCCCAAGTGCAGAAATGGGGTCAAAGAGTGGTGGAATTTTTATGACTCTTGCTAAGTTACTTTCAAAAACGTGTGGGCTGCTTTCCACTGTCACCATCCTTGTATGGGAGCGCCACTTTTGCAGGGCTCCCCAGGTGTTAATTTAGTATTTAAAGAAAGACTAGCCAGGGAGAGGATGCGGCTCAGAGGATGAGCACCTGCTTCCCGTGTACGAGGCCCTGGGTTCAATCCCCGGTACCTCCTTAAACTACCTTATGGCTGTTTCAAGATGTATTTCTTGAATTACTAGTGACCCTGAATATTTTCCATGTTTGTTGGCTGGTTATATTTCCCCCTTTTTAAAATTGTCTTCTCCCACCCTTTGTCCACCGTCTGCCAGAGGTTGGCTGTGTCCTTGTTCACGCTGTGACAGGAAGACCACGTGTGCGTCACCTACACATGACACAGCAGAGGCGTGTGCTGCTTGCTGCGTGCGTGTCCTAAGCCGGGAGCTGCTGTTGGCCTCACACCTTCGCCTGGGTGTCTACGAGCCCTTCAGGTTGAGCAGAACAAACGCGAGAAGGCTCGCTCACGGGCTGGCAGAGCACCCAGTCCCACGCCTGGTGTTGACTGGGGGAGAACCGCGCCGAGCGGAGGCCGCCGTGGCTGGCAGGGGCGGGACGGCGCCCCTCCTCTCCGTACCAGGGCACGGCGAGGTAAGGCGCAGGCGGGCGCCCTGCTCGGCGGGCGCGGCCGTTAACTCACAACCCCCCTCCCCGACGTGAATGAGCTGGAGCAGAGCCCGCGCTCCCTCAGTCTCCCCGTCTTAGAGAAAGGCACCCACTGGCCCAAGCCCAGCCCGAGTTGGCGCCTCCTTCCCGGAGCCCGCGCCTCCTACGCTCAGCTCGACCCGGGCCGGCCGAGGCCCCCCGCGGGCCCGGTGCCTTCCGCTCAGCGCCGGCCGAGGGGGAGCCTCTGGCCAGTTCCCTCGTTCTCCGTGGCTGCGGGCTCTGCGGAGCGGGCGCCCAGTCCCCGGGCCGGGCGCCCTGCCGGCCCCCCCGCACCCACGGCAGCGTCCTGGCCTGCGGGGGAGGCACAGGAAGCACCCGCTGGGTGGACCTGCCCGCTGGCCCCGGCTCAGCGGTCCGAAGGCCTGGAGCCTGGCTTTGGAGAGCGTTCAAGGAGCAGCGTCGGCTCCGCCACTGGCCGGGTGGTCTCGACGTCTTTAACAGCGAGGACAGGAGTTCCCCCTGCTCGACGCTGGGAGACCCAGGAGGCCACGTGCACCTGCCACATACCTCAAGAGAGCCTGGGCTCGAGCGGCGCCCGAAACAGGCCAGGGCGGATTTTCTTGACGGTTTTTCCCCTGTGGTTTCTGAGCTTAGGAGTCACTCTCTTCTCTTTGCTAGAAACCTTAACTGATACCACATTATACTTTATATTTTCATTTTTATGGTACGCTTTTTACAAATGCTTTTACAACAGTTGCTTTCTCACTAGCGGGGACTTCCTTTAGTCTGGAGGAGGGTGAACGTCTCCACGCGTCGACGCCGCCTGCTGACGTGTCCTTCCCTTTCTAGGCTTTCTTCATCTCACTTCCCAGCTGGGGCGGCGGAGGCTGCTTTTCTGCCCCCTGCCCCTCTTCGGGCTGCCCTGCCTGCTGGACTCCACGCCGCCCCAGCCCGCTGGCGCTCGGACGACGCCACCCTCCACCCAGAGGCGGCATGCGGCACCCGCGGGGGCCGCGGCTTGATCCGCTGCCCTCCCGAGGCTGCGTGCCCTTTTCGCCCTCGGCTTCCTGAGACACCAGCACATCCCCGTGTGAACGTCCCCTTCTACCTGGGCCAATTTAAACAGGTTCCGTCACCTGTGACTGAAGAGCCCAGAGATAAGCCTTACCTTACGACGGCCAGGGGAACTCCCCCGCCGCTGCGCCCGCGTCCCTGCGTCACGGGCATTAAAACGCAGCTGTGACGTGTCAGAGTGTCGCCCAGGGCCAGCCAAGCACACAGCGCCCCGAGGCCCTCCCCTTGGCGCCAGCAGGCCCCGGCGGCCCCCAGCGGGGTGTCCTGGCCTGGGCGCTGCCCGCCGGCTCGACGGCCACTGCACAGGCAGAGGAAGACTGGAGGTGGCAGTGCCAAGGAAATGTGGAGAGTTTGTTATTAGAATTGCCTGGCTCATTCCAAAAAGGGCGTGGGGCCCACAGGTTGGATCATCGTGCCAGGTTCTTTTTAAGCGTGTCCGAGGACTGTGTGTTCAGGTCATCTCTGAGAGCCCCGACATCACCTCTCAGCACCCTGACCCACCCCTCGCTTTGTTTTAAAAACCCAGGTTGCGGCTCAGGTCGCCGCCGTAAATGGTTCCTGTTTTGCTGTTCGCTCGCCTCTTGGCCCGCGTTCTTGAGCCGCCGTGGACAAGGGCAAGTCTGCCTGACTGCGGGGACGGCACGTTTATTTTCCTAGCGAAGCAAGAAAGCCGAGGGAGGGGAGACGGCCCCTGGGAAAGCGGCTGCGGAGGGAAGCGCGGGGCCGGCCCGCCACGGAGGCCGGAGGCCCTCAAGCTGCGCCCCCCGCCCCCCGCCCGCACCTGCGGGATCTCCGGGATCTCCGCTGGCTCGGACTCGGCACAGCCACCTGGGACAGCCTGGGGCCTTTTTCCGACTCGGTCAGGTGCCAGCGGGCGTGACGCTCGCGTCCCAGGGCAGCTGAGCACAAAGCGCCCCACCTCGCATCCTGCAGTGCCTAGAGCCTTCCGGAAGGCGCGCGCCGGCCAGAGCTGGCCTCGGCCGAGGGGACAGCCTTCTGACTGAAGAGGACGCCAAGAACCAGCACGGAGGGCGGGGCCCTGGCTTCCCGCCGTGCGCTACGCCCGCGCTTGCTGCCCGCTCCGGTTGCAGGAGCGCCCGGGCAGTCTCGCCTCTGCCTCTCCTCTCTTGTCCGGCAGGTGACCCAGAGAAACTCACTGCAGGCCACAGAGGATGGTCCACAGCACTGAGTGCGTTTACAGAGTGACCCCGAGCTGGGCAGCAAGGCCTGTCCAGACCCAGGAAGCCCCCCTGTCCCTCGTGCCCCACCTTCAGGTGAACCAGGCAGGGTCGACTGGGTGCTCAGGTGAGCTGACGAGGTCGACTGGATGCTCAGGTGAACGGGCAGGGTCTACTGGATGCTCAGGTGAGCTGACGAGGTCTACTAGATGCTCAGGTGAACGGGCAGGGTCGACTAGATGCTCACGTGAACCAACAAGGTCGACTGGATGCTCGGGGGAACCGGGCAGGGTCATTTTCTTTTGTTACTCACTGTGGCTAATTCAAAAGAAGCCTCTGCGAGCCGCAGACTGCCCGTGTTTGTCAGGAAGTGCTCGTCCCTTCCTTTACCCCCTGGTTATTCAAACATTCAGCGTGCTGATTTACATACACCCCATTAGGAGTCCTCTCTGAGTCAAATGTGTGGCCCAGAAGAGATGTTTTTTTTCCATGGCCTGGAGATTTGGTTGAAAACGATCGGAGCTTCCAGGAAAGAGAGGACAAGGGATGGACTTCTGTCGGTGTCCTCATCTCACCCCACCACACCGCGGGAGGCTGGGGAAGACGGAATTTACAAGAGGCCAAATCACCCATCTCCAAATCCAATCCCCTGCGACGACCCCTCGCGGAGGACGCGCCCCCAGCCCCGGGAGCCAGGCTGACGCGCCGAGCACCCGCCGGGCACGGCTCGACTCTGGTGAGCAGGTGGAGCGGCCAGAGACGCGGGCAGAATGGGCTGGTGCTGCACCAAGCTCGAGCGCAGCCGCCACCAGCCGCCAGGCTGGCCTCGGCAGGGACGTTCCCGCGTTTCTCCTCCAGGGCCCCCTGAGGAAACAGGCCTGGACGTCCCAAGTGGAGACAAAGGTTCCCAGGCTCTGGCTCCTCCCACTCCTCCGGGAAAGAAAGGGAGGAAGGGCTCTGGGGCGCCCGTCCCCTTTGCAAAGCCCCAGCGAGTCCCGGCAGCCTCCTTGTCCTGTGTTGCAGCCTGGGGGGTGGGAGCAGCTCTCGTGAACTGCCTCGGGCTCCCTGGGGCTAGAGCAGGTGAAGGCTGCACATCCTTGCGTTTCAAGTGTCTCCACGACCAACGTTCCAGAGTGCCTTGGTTAGCTACTGCTGTGTAACAAACTGCCCCAAACTTAGAGGCTGCTGACAGCTAGGACACATTAGTTCTCACGATGTGCTGGGCGTCGGGCACTGGGAGCTGGGCTGGAGCTGGCCCGGGGTGCCGGACCTGGGGGCTCAGGGGGCCAGCCGGCCTCCTGCCTCCTCTGGGCCGCTCGTGACTCAGGGGTCCAGCCTGGGTTTATTTGCCCAGTGTATGCTCATTAAAATTAAAAGTCATCAGAACTCATCTATAGCAACAGGAAGCAGACAGCAGCCGCCTGGAGGGGCACGGGCTGGGGGTCCTTGTGGACAGAAGGAAACAATCTCCTTTGACGGCAGTGGTGGGTATAGCACGTGGACATTTGTCAAGACCCCCTGAACTGTGCCCCTAAAATGGGAGCCTCTACTTGCCTTAACTTCTACCTCAACAGCAGTGCTTTTAAAAAACAATCACGGTTACCTACTCTGACCGTTCAGAAAGGCAAAACTGGAAACCAGTATTTACAAACAATAGCGCATTCCTGCGGGGAGGGACCGGAAGCGCAGGGCTCCAGGCGATGTTTTGTTACTTCCAAAGCAGGATGCGTTCGCATCACCGCGTCCTCCCGCTGGAATTGTGCTTGGAAAAGCTTGCACTCCTTTTCAGAGTGTTGAGTAGGCGATTCTTGGCGGTTCACAAATGGCTGAAGCACATCTACCTCCGGCTTCCTGGGGTGCAGGAAGGGCTGGGGTCACCTCAAAGCAGAAGCAAACAACAAAATACGTGGGTCGTTACGTCTTCGACCAGCTTGGAATGACATCGGCGCTGGCCTGGCGGAAAACTGGCCGGTGACCTTCACGTGGTGGCGACCTTAACGCCACGACTCAGGACCCCCGAAGCAGGTGGCGGCCGGGTGAAGCCGGCCCCCAGGGCTCTGAACCCCAGAGCGAGGTGGGGCGCTGGGCGTCGCCTTGGCTCCGGCTGGCGAGCGCAGCCCATGGGACGCCGGCACCAGCTCTGGGGGGGCAGAGGAGCCGGCCATTCTCAGGCTTCCTGGAGGGCCGGCCGGCCCTGGGAGAGCTGGTGGGTGTGGGCCGGGGGTCTGGGCTGGGAAGGCCCTTGGTCTCAGGCCTCCGCACAGAGTGGGGGGCCGGGAGCTGCAGCTCCTTGAAGGACCCCACGCTTGGGAGAACAGGCGCCAGGCAGAAACACGCCAGCTCGCGCTCAGGGCGGCGGCCAGCTGGGATTTTAAATCATGGAGGCCATCTGGGCGCGGCACGAATGGGGACCACGGGCTCGGGGTGGCCCTGGAGGGTGGTGGCTCTTCTCAGAATTCCCCTTGAATGTTCAGCTGGCAAGGCCTTCCTGACCAGCCACGTGGCTCCCCGGCTCGGCGGCCGAGGCTCAGGCCGTCGTGGAGGGGAACAGAGGGCGGCCAGCCGCCCCAGGAGGGGCTCCCGGGGCACGAGGGGTCCCTCCCAGGGCAGTGTGCTCATCACTCAATGCCCTCTCCCTCTTGGTCCCCGCCCCACCCCACCCCTTCCTGAGAAGTTGTTCTGCTGCAGAATGTTGGAAAGGATCCGGCCACGGCATTATATATCGATTATTATTAAATGACGAATTACCGGCGAGGTCTTTTTTTTTTTTAAAGATTTATTTATTCCTCTCCCCTTCCCACCCCTCTCCCCCGTTGTCTGCTCTCCGTGTCCATTCGCTGTGTGTCCTTCTGTGTCCACTCGCACTCTTGTTATGCAGCATTGGGAAACTGTCACTTTTTTGTTGTTGTTGCGTCATCTTGCTGCATCAGTTCTCTGTGTGGGCGGCACCATTCCTGGGTGGGCTGTGCTTTCCTTCGCGCTGGGCGGCTCTCCTTACAGGGCGCACTCCTTGCACGTGGGGCTCCCCTACGCGGGGGACACCCCTGCATGGCAGGGCACTCCTTGCGCATCAGCACTGCACGTGGGCCAGCTCACCACACGGCTCAGGAGGCCCGGGGTTTGAACCCTGGCCCCTCCATACAGTAGGCGGACACTCTATCAGCTGAGCCACAGCTGCTTCCCAGCCGGCAAGGTCTTAACTTGCACCTTCCAAGACTTTTGGGTTACGATATTTCAGCCTTGAGTCAAAAGAACAAAAACGCCTAAGGGTCGATTTTCGGGGGTGGTAATCGGCAAATCTTGCCCCAACAGTGCCTGGGAAGGAAAAGGCCTTCCAGGGATAGCGTTCTTCAGATGAAGGCAGGCGTGCGGCTGCGCTACCAGCTGCCTGGTGAGAGCCGAGAAAGCTGGCAGACCCCGGCGGCCGTGGGCGCTTGAGACCTGCGCTGCCGGCCGAGCAGCTGACGTCCTGGCCCCGAGCGCCCCCGCCCGGGCCCCCCTTGCTTCTCGGGGTCTGGTCTCAAAAGCCGCCGTGAGATTTAATTTTCCGGGCAGCATCCTGGGCCCAGGGCCCCGAGCATTCCCGGGAGGGGACACGTAACATGAAAGCCCTGCACAGAGACCCCCGCCGCCTCTGGTTTCCAAAGCCCCCGGGAACTGTCGAGGGAGTCGGACCTGCCGAATGAGGCTGGCGGCTCCAGGGGGCAGTTTCGGCTTCACGTGGGGCTGGACCCCACGAGGGCGCGTCGGTCGTCTCCTGGGCACGTTCCAAGCTCCGGGGAAAGCAGGGGCCAGCGGCCGTCCTCCAGCTGTGTCCTGCAGCTCCCGGCCCCCGCCTCCCGCACAGACCCTTCTCCCCGCGGGGACCCGCGCCCCGGGGTGCCTGGCTCTGGAAGAGGCTTCTCACTCCCCCCTCGGCTGCACACCGCCTGCTCCCAGGGCAGGCCCTCCCGCAGCCCCCGGAGCTTTCCCGGCTCCTCACCTGGGAGAGGCCCTCCTCCGCGGCCGCCCGGGTCTTGAGCAGGGTCAGCGGTCCAGCAGCGGCTGTGCAGAGATGCTGCCGTGGTTGGGAAGTGCACGCTGGCCCCCATTTTCTCGTCGTCCTGAGCACGGCTGCCAGGTGAGAATGCAGGACGTTCGCCCTCCAGCTGCCAACCCCTCCTGCGAGACCTCGTCGCAAACCAGCCCGTCACAGGGCCGGGGCTTCCTGGAGAGGCCGGGGCACCCTCCCCACCACTGGGCCCAGGTAGCAGGAGCCCTGCTGCCCGCCGTGGCCGCCCCCCTCACGCAGGCGCGTCTGACCGCGTGCTCGGGGTCTAGCTGCAAGGGAGTCCAGGCAGGGAGCCCCTGAGTGGCCGAGCGGCTGCAGCAGGGCCACCGGGCACAGGTGCAGCCGCCCGCTGCCTTCCTGTCCTTAGAAGGCAAGACATCGTTTCCCACAGCTGCCGTGACAACGTAGCTCGACCTCAGTGGCTTAAAGCCACGCGAGTCAGTTCTGTTCCAGGCTGGACGTCAGCGCCCGGCGTCGTTTCCCCGCGCTGGCGGGACCGTCTCCTTCCGGAGGCTTCAGGGACACGTCGCTCTCCTCGCCTTTTTCAGTGTCTGGGGCCGCCCGCTTCCTTGGCTGCAGCCCCTTCCTGGTGGCACCCTCCTCTCTCCTGATCCTCTGCGACCCTCTCACGAGGACCCTGTGGCCCGAGGGCTGACCAGGCAGGCCGGGCCAACTGTGGCCTCGTGCCCCTGCCCCAGCCCCAGCCGCGGCTGCAGCGCCCCTCTCACCAAGGCAGCAGGTTCACAGGTCCGGGAACGAGGTTGTGGGCGGCCATTACTCGGGGACCCCCGTGATTTGTCTCCACGGAAGGTCCCTGGCTGCCCACAGCAAGGCCTCTGCATGAAGGGCCCAGCGTCCAGCCCCCGCCGTCCCAGAATCCCAGGGCTGGTCAGCTTGACCCAGCTCAGGGCCGTCGGACAACAGGGCACCCTCGGGTTTATCCCTTGTTCTTTTTTAAGGGCCTCCACTCCCGTCCTGGCCTCTGGTGCCTGTGTGGCCAGGTGGACAATCAGAAGGCTCCTGGGGAGCGTGGCGGGGCGCACCTGCTGACAGGTGTCCCCGGGCAGCAGGGAGGCAGCGGCTGGCCCAGGGGACGGCAGAGCTCACCTTCCCACCCTCAGATGCAGCGTTCTTCCCTGGACAGCAGGCACACCTGCCCGCAGCCCCTCCACCCTCCCCTCCCGTGCCCCCCACATTTAACCAGCGCCAAGTGCCGCCGCTTCTTCCCGAGTAACTCCCCATTCCAGCCGCATTTCAAATCTCTGCCGCCGTCTCCCACCTGGCCACGTGCCGGGCCTCACGGGCCTCCCTGAAGGCCCCTCCCGTCAGGTTCTCCACCCCAACCAGACCGGCCCTTTTCCAAAGCAGCTTAACCTGCAGCTCCTTCCTTAAGGCTCTTCGAGGACCTCCGAGTATCGCCAGGACGAGGCCCACGTGTTAGCCCAGACCTCCCGGAAGCAGACGCCGAGTCAGGAGTGAACAGGCGAGGGCTTTGCTTGGGGAAGGCTGTGGAGGAACCCTGGGCGGGGGCTGGAGCAGAGGCGCCAGGCGGCCCCCGGGACCATGAGAGGGACAGGAGGCAGGAAAGTCTCTCGGCTGTGCGCGCCACAGGGAGGGTCCGCAAAGCCACGTGGAGCCCCCGACTCCAGGCCCCAGCCTGCGGGGCTTGGCTGGAAGCGCAGCCTCGCCAGGTGGAGGCAGGGCCAGCGGCTGAGGCTCCGGGCAGGTGTGCTTCCTGCAGGGGGAGCCTAGAGTGAGCCCTGCAGGTGCTCCCTGCAGTGGGGGGCCCTGGAGCGGGGCCTGCAGGTGCTCCCTGCAGTGGGGGGCCCTGGAGCGGGGCCTGCAGGTGCTCCCTGCAGTGGGGGGCCCTGGAGCGGGGCCTGCAGGTGCTCCCTGCAGTGGGGGGCCCTGGAGCGGGGCCTGCAGGTGCTCCCTGCAGTGGGGGCCCTGGAGTGGGGCCTGCAGGTGCTCCCTACAGTGGGGGGCCCTGGAGTGGGGCCTGCAGGTGCTCCCTGCAGTGGGGGGCCCTGGAGTGGGGCCTGCAGGTGCTCCCTCCCAGGGCTCGGGGGCTCCCTGCAGTGGCCTTAGCCCACCTCCTCTCTCATCTCACACAACCTCTTCCTTCCACCGCCAAATCTATGGAGGCTGTGGGCCCTGCCCTGCCCTGCCCTCCCACCCCCACCCCCACCCCGCAGGGACGCCTGCCGCCTGCACCTGCCCCGCTCGTTCTGCACCCTGTCCCCGCGGTCGGTGTGGCCCACCTGTCCGCCCCCCTGTGGGCGCCAGCCTCAGGCACCCGTCCCTGGTGTGCTCTGGACCCGAGCCAGCGCTAGCAGCCGTGGACACGGTGGCTTCCCAGGGCAGGTGAGGCCTGGAGCCTGCGCCGCGGCCTCCTTCCCCGGGGTGGGCCAGCGTCAGGCCTCTCGGTGGTGCCAGCCCCTGCGGCCCTGGGCCTGCTGTGCCGCCAGGAGGCCGTCGGGGTGGGGGTCTCCAAGAGTACCGGGAGGTGGGAGAGTGTGGGGTGGGGCAGCACTGGGCACACGAGCTCCGACAGATGAGCGGGGTCTCAGCAGGCCGCAGGGCGGGGCCTGAGGGCCGCTGAGGGGGGCTCGGGGAGGCTCAGCAAATGGGGGGCTCAGCAAATGGGGAAGCTCAGCAAATGCTGCTGCAGAGGGAGCCCTGGGGGTGGGGGGGGCCGCTGCGTGGCCTTCCCGCATGCGCTCAGGCCGAGGGTGCCGCTGTGCATTTCCAGACGAGGCGCCAAGAGCACCCCACGCCCTGCTTCCTCCGCCTCGTGTTCCCCGATAGCACAACTGGTCCTTAACCCTGGGCTGGAGACTTTGCCCCACACCGGCCCCCGGGGGCCGCGCAGGGCTGCTGGGAGAGAAGGACATTGCCGCAGTCGTCGCCCCCAGGGTGCTCGCGGGGTGGAGTCGGGGTCACGCGGGGCTCCAGCCCGGCCGGGAAAGGCCCTCTCCTGTGCGCCTCAGGAGCGCGCCCTCGGGGAGGCACCGACACGGGGTCCCCGGGGAGGCCTCAGCGAGCCTGGGCTTGGGGCCTGGGGCTGCCCCGAGGGGCCCAGCGGGAGAAGGACCCGGGTCCCCTGAAGTGGTGGCATCAGGGCGCCCGGGGGGTCCCCCGAGGGGCAGGCACGCCTGTTAGGCGGTGCGCGTGGTGGGGAAGGTTCTGGATGAGGGGGGCTGGCCAGGAGAGGGCCCCGGGTCCCACATGGGCCGTGCCCACCCCCGCGCCCCTGGAGGGGCCCACAGGTCCCGGGGTCCAGAGGCCACAGCGGCGCCCAATCGAGGGACGCGGGGTGACGCCCGCTCGGCTGCCCACGTGGTGCTCGACTCTCAGGACGGAGCGTGGGGGAGGCGGGGGTCACCAGGGCGTTTCTCTGCTCTGGGCCCTGCCGCTTTCCTTTTCCTTTACACTTTCATGTCTCTTTTGAGCACTCCACCTGTTTGCGGGGGCCCAGCGCTGGAGGTCGGCGCCGCGCCCTGCCACCCCTCCCCGCTCGGCTTCCAGGAGGGACCCTGACCCTGGGGTCATGGCCAAGGCCAGGAGAAGCCGGTTTCCTGACCGGCCTGAGCGGCCTCTGGACGAGGGTCCTGCGCCCTCTAGCGGGAGAAGGCGCCAGCCGGGGAGCAGGCGGCCTGGGGCGCGCCGGCGAGGGGCCTGGGGGCCGCGGCGCCGGGGCTTCGAGGTGCCCGGCCCGAGGAGGGGTCAGGAGGGAACCGGGGTCGCGAGCTGACCGGGGAAACTGCCGGCCTCGCCATGGGGGCTGGGACCCCACTAAGGGCGGCCCCCCCGCCTCTTACTTCCCGTGAGGTCAAGGCGGTTACGACCGACCTCCCGGCTCAACGTAGCCCCTTAGCCCGCCCGAGCCCACCACGTCTCCTTGACAGTTCTAGAAGGGGCCGGGGAGAGGCAGGGGAGGGGGCGGGCTCACGCAGCTTTGGGACGGATGTCGGGGAAAGAAGAAGGGACACCTGCTAAGCCGGGACCTTTGGCTGAGTCCGTCCGTGCCCCGGGGCTGAGCTGCCCTCCTTCTGAAGGTGTCGGTGCAGTTACGCCAAGCCCGAGAGAAGACGCACTCCTGTTTCCACGTCTGGAGAAAGTGCAGATTCCCGGAAGGGCCTACTTAGGACTGGAAAGAAACCAGGTTATGACTAAGCGGCGCCGAGCTCGTCGTAAAAGCTTCGAGAGAGAGATCAGGCTGAGCGAGGCCTCACCAGGCAGACAGGAAAACTGAGCAGGTGGGGGGAGATGAAAGCGGGAGACGACCTTGGGTCCCTGCGGGGCAGGCAGGGACGGGTGCTGAGGGGCAGCCAGGACCCTGGAGAATCGCCGTGCCTGCCGCCGCCACCCGCGTCGGAAAGCGGCTTTAATAGGTCACAGAGTAACGCACACCTGTGTCGAGAACACGGCATGTGCCCTCCCCAGACACCCACGGCCACCGAGTCCAGTGTTTTGTGACACTGGCCATAACATTCTATCAAGGTGGTTGTGTTTAGGGTGGAAAATTGTGGAGGAAGGTTTTTTTAAACCTATTTGCAGAAGCCGGTTACCAGGGGCCCTTCCTTCCCGGCCTGGGTGCCGGGACGCGGCTGGCTTTACAAAGGGCGTTTATCTGGGTAAAGCTCACAGTCCCAAGGCCCTGAAGAGTCAGCTCAAGGCACCCAAGGGGCACTTTCTCACCGCGGTCACGCCCCGTGGCAGCCGCCGAGACTTGGCACCAGCACCCTTTGGGCTGACACAGCCCGGGACGGCCAACGTGGTCGCCGGCCGGGCCACGTGTCCACGTGAGAGGCGCTCTCGGGGTACTCGCTGGTGGGGGCGAGGGACCCCGCAGGCACTGCACCCGAAATGCTGCTGGGAAAACTTTCAGAAGCGAGCAGCTCATTCCTTTGGTGGTAAAAATGTGTCCTTCCTGGGAGGGACTGAAATTTCAGCAACCGCCAGAAGCTATTCGGAACCAGTTGTGAATGAAGAAAGCCAGGCTGACCTCCCGGGGGGACCCTTCCCGGCCCTGGAAGCGACGGAATGGAAGAAATCCAAACGGCGATGGAGCAGGGCCCGGAGCCCGCGAGCGGCGAGAGCTTCCCCGCAGCGCTGTCTCCCGAGGCCCAGACGGCGCCGGTTCCGCGTTAACGCCCCAGCCAGCGCCGCCGAGGCCTGGGGGGCAGCCCTTCCCGCGGCTCCTGGTGCTCGGCAGTGTCCCTGGTGCTGGCTGGGTTGCCATGGAGACCCGCCTTTGCCAACGCCTCTGAGGCCACGTCCTCGCGAGCAGGAGCCAGCCCCGGGCGCAGCTCAGCCCCGGGGTACGCGCGGCCGTCGCGGCCCCCCTCGCCGAGCGGGCTCCGGCACCCCAGCTCCCCAGTCCTCGCGCCCGGCGGCCAGCGTCGTGTCCCCTGAGGGTCACGCTCGCCAAGTCTGTACCATTCGTGCACGTCACAGACGCTTAGACTCCGTGTAGGGCATTTCCTCTTCCTTGCCTTGACGGTCTGGCCTGTGTCCAGCACTCCCAGGGCTGCACTTTTGTTTCGACACCCAGGAATATCCCGGTTTCGAGCCGAATTCATCACAGAGGAGCGTTTAGAGAAACGGCTGCGCCGGGAAGGGCGTGCGCTCCTGCTCGGGCACCCCACCCGGCCCTCTCCCATGCCGCCTCACGCTGGGCCGCCTTTTCCTTTTTGTCCAGAAGAATCAGACACCTCAGAGCAAGGAGTTGGAGAGGAGAGCTGCAAGCGAGGAGAAAGCTCTTTTCTCTTTAAAACAAGGGTCGCCATCCTCCCCTTGGGACAGATTCTGGATGGGTTAAAGAGAAATACAGAAAGGAAAAGAGAAAGAAGAAGAAACATGAATTAAATATATTTTTAAAACTTTCTAGCTGGGCAAGGACTCTTTAAGCTTAGATTGCATGGAAGAAAATAGCAGAGAAAAGACTACATAAACTATTATTTTATTCATCAATAAACTTTATTTTAAGGTATTGAGTGTTTACAATAGATAAGAAAAGAGATGGGAAAACCCACTTAAATGTATTTTTATTTTATTTTAAAGATTTATGTTTTATTTATTTCTCTCCCCTTTCCCCCTCATTGTCTGCTCTCTCTGTCCATTCACTGTGTGTTCTTCTGTGTCCACTTGCATTCTTATGAGCGTCACTGGGAATCCATCTCTCTTTTGTTGCATCATCTTGCTGTGTCTGCTCTCCACGTGTGCGGCGCCACTCCCAAGTGGGCTGCACTTTATCACGCAGGGCGACTCTCCTTATGGGGTGCACTCCTTGTGCGTGGGGCTCCCCTACGCGGGGACACCCCTGCGTGGCAGGGCACTCCTTGCACGCATCAGCACTGCGCGTGGGCCAGCTGCACACGGGTCAAGGAGGCCCGGGGTTTGAACCGCGGACCTCCCATGTGGTAGGCAAACGCCCTATCAGGGGAGCCACATCTGTTTCCCTCATTTTGTTTTTGATCTCTACCTTAAGTAGCTTTTATTTTTCAGATGTTGCAATGCACATCATATATATATATTTCTACACAGTGAAATACCAGTATAATATATTTGTATATACAGTGAGTCTGGGTAAATGTAGACACTACACAATCCCTACCCTGACAAAACCTACGACAATCGTATTAGCCCAGCAAGTTCCCGGACGCCCTTGCAGTCTCCATCCTCCCCCTGTGGGAAGCCACTAGTGGGGTTTCTAGCTCATGGATCAATTTTGCCTGTTCTTAAGCTTCATCTAAATGGAGTTATACAGGAGGGACTACTTTGTACATGGCTTTGTTTGCTATAAAATATTTTTACTCATGTCATTGCATATATCAGTGGGTCATTGTTTTTTTATCGCTGAGTAATCCACTGTGTAACTATACCATGCTTTGCTTGTCCACTCTCCTCGTGATGGATACTATTAGGCTGATGGGGCTATTATGAATAAAGCTGCTAAGAATAAATCTTCTTGTTCAAGACTTTTTCAGACTTATGTTTTATTTCTCTTGCATAAATACCTAGGAATGGAGCTGCTGGGCTGCAGGATAGATGTGTGTGTAACACTTTTCCAAAGTGTTTCTATCATTTTATGTTCCTGCAGCATGAGAATTCCAGGTGCTCCACATTCTCGCCCATTTGGTGCTATCAGTCTTTTCAATTTTAGTCATTTTAGAGCGTATGAAATGGTATCTCATTATGGTTTTAATTTGCATTTCTGTGACAACTAAAGATGAGCACTTTTTTGCATCTTTTTTTTTAGCTGTTTGTGTATCTTCTTTTGTGAAGTCTCTGTTCAGGTCTTTTGCCGGTTTTTAATTATTTATAGGAATTCTTTTTATATTTTGGTTAGAATTCCTTTATCAAATGTATGTATTACAAATTTTTTCAACATTCTGACTAGTCTTTTTGTCTTATAAATGATGTCTTTTAATAAGTGAAAGTTTTTCATGAAAAAAGTCCAGTTTACCAATTTTTAATATTCTGTTTTGTGTTTTTTGTGTCTGCTTGAAGATATCCCATGGTTGTGAATGAGAGTATTCTTTTAAATGCTTTTTCTAGATGTTATATAGTATTACATTTAGGTTTATGGGGTAGAGGATAAGGTCCATTTTTTTCCATCCATTTATACAATATGGTTCCAGCATCATTTGTTGAAAACTTGCCTTCTTTATTGAATTACCTCAGCATCTTTGTCAAAAATCAATTGACCGCCGATGTGTGAGCTCTCTGTTTCTGGACTCTCTATTCTGTCCCATCAAACTACTTGTCTGCATGCCAGGACCATACTGTCTTGATGACCATAGATTTAGAGTCGTCTCCAGCTGTTCTTCTATTTCAAGATTGTTTTGGCTATTCTAGGTCCTTTGCATGTCCATAAAAATTTTAGAATCATCTTGTAAATTTCTGCCCAAAATATTTTAATTTAATTGGGTATGACATTATATTTATAGACAAATTTGGAGAGAACTGACATCTTCCAGTCCCTAAACATGGCATCCCTCTGCATTTCATTGGGCGCTCGTGAACTTGTCGCGGTCGTCTTAGGTTTTGGCAGAGGTCACGCCTTCCCGAGCGTTAGGGATTGAATCACGCGGGCAACAGCAGGCGCGTCCGGGTCTTAATCTGCATGCCAGGGGCGCGAGCCCACTTGTAAGTGGGAACTTGGGGCTACTGTTACTGTGAAGAGGCTCCTGGAAGATCCCACTGAGACGAGGCCTCACTGAATCGGCGTGATGGGGGCCTCCTGAGCAGAGGAAATTCAGACGCGGCCGGCTGGTGGGGGTGAGAAGACAGAAGACGCCAAGCGACAGAGGCACGCAGTCAGAAATAGATCCCAGCGTCGCTAATCACATTCACGGGGCTGTGGTCCCATCGTCACCGTCCGTTACCAACACATTTCCCTCATCCACACGGGAGCCCTGCACATTTTAGGCCTAATTCCCTTTTCCTATCCCCACCCCATCCCCTGGTAACCTGTGTTCTCGTTCTGACTATTGAGTTTGCTTATTCTAATTGCGTCACATCAGTGGCATCATCCAATATTTGCCCTCTTGTGTCTGGCTTATTCCACTCAACGTGACGTCCTCCGGTCCATCCGCGCCGTCACACGCCTCAGGGCTCCGTTCCTCTTTACGACTGACTAATATTCCACTGTATGTACCACATTTTCTTCGTCCAGCCATCGGCTGATGGACGCTTGGGTGGCTTCTGTCTTTTGGCAATTGTGAGTAATGCTTCCGTGAACACCGTTGTGCTGTTGGAGTCCCTGCTTTGATTTTGGGGCGTACACCCAGGCGTGGGACTGCGGCTGGAAGAATCGTGAGGTGCTTCACAGGCAAAGCTTGATTGCTTTGAAGAGACGTTGGTAGAGCAACGGTGTTAAAGGCCCCTCTGGGGAGGCCATAGAAGAAAACGATGAGTGTTTTGTTGGAAACTGGAGGAACGGTGCTCCTCGTTACAAAAGAGCAGAGAGCTGGGTGGACGTGCGTCCTGATGGGACGTGACCTTGGCTATTCAGCTGAGCTTTCCAAGCTGGATGTGGAAGGGGTGGCTGGTCCCGCTCGCTGCTCATGCTGAAATGAGCGCTGAGGGGTGAGCTGAGCGCTGAGCCAGGACGCGATGGGCCAAGGCTCCAGCCTGTCCAGGAGCAGCCCCGAGGCCAGGACCAGAGCAGCTCGGCAGGGCCGCCCTGAGCCCTGGGAAGAGAGTCCCGGAGAGCAGGCTCCAAGGGAGGGCAGAGCGGACAGCTCCTGGCTCAGGGGCGTGTGGCTGCATCACGGTGCTCGGACTGGCAGGGGTGACGGGAAAGTCCACGGACGGGTGCGTTACTAGAAGGAAAGCAAAAAACGTAACCTGAGACTGTGTAATATAACGAAACCTCACGGGGAAGGTGAATAGGGCAATACTGCATTTGCACAGTATAAATACAAACGAGCCAGAGAGACAGAAACAGAATAGCAGGTACGCACAGCAGGGGAAGCATGCAGAGAGAGAGGTGGCGAGGTTTTATGTTTGTTATTATTATTATGGGGTACTGGAAATGCTCTGATAACGATCCAAGTGACGCTCGACTATGTGATTACACCAGATGCCACTGGTTGCTCACTTCGGATGGGCTATGCTTTATTAATATGTGTCAGTAAAACTGATTTGTTGAAAAAGAAGGTGTGGCTGAACACAGACCACGTGGACACGCAGTTGTCCAGGAAGGCTCCGTGGAAATCACTTTTGTCTGGGGGCTGGGACCCCTTGAACTGGCACAAAGCTGACAAGGTTTGGGCAAAACCCGTACAAATGGGAGCACGGCTGGGCCTGACAGACAGCGGAAGGCCACCTGGACGGAGAGCTCTGGACAGCAGCGCTCTGCTCGGGCCCAGGGAGGGGTCGCCCCCGCGTGAGGCCACCCGCCCGGCCTGGAGCAGGCAGCGCCCCCGTCCCACTTGGGGGAGAGGTCAGGTCCAGCCCGCAGCTCAGCAGGGTCTGCACTAGGTGTCGGGCAGAGCGGCCTTCAGCGCCGGAGGGGCAGGAGGGCGCCGGCGCCCTGGGAGGGCTCAGCCCCGCTCCAGCCCCGAGGACAAGGTGTCCAGCTGCAGCCGGCGCAGGCCGGGGGTCCAGGGTGAGGCCTGATCTGCTGGGCCGGGCTCCCAGCTTTCCTTCTAGAGTCTCCCTCCTGGAAGGCACGGTCTAGCCCACACCTGCCCCTCCGCTGTATTTCAGAAGCAGGTGCTTTTTCCCAGGGTTCCCAGGTCCGTCAGGCGGAGGGCAGGTTGCCCAGGACGGACCACTCTAGCCCCGGTTTTGAGGAGACGCAGCCCTCGGCGTTGCCTCTGAAATCACAGAGGGCTTTCAGGAGGTGGTGACGGGATGAATGTGCTGTGTCCGTGGAAGACCGTGTCTTCTGGCGTTCAGAGCGCAGACCGTGAGGCTGCACCTGCCCCCGAGGTAGACTGCTCTGCCCCACGGTGCCAGACCTCGTGAAGGGGTCACTGTCAGTTCAGGCGAGATCCGACTAAAGAGAGGGTCGGATCCGGGTTACTGTGAGAGAGAGCCGAGGCGGGGAGCTGGAGGTCGAGAGCCGGAAGAGAAGGGAGAGGACAGCGCGTCACACAATGGGGGCCACGAGCCCCAGGCCCGCCGCCCGCAGCCAGCTGCAGGCGCCCCAGCGCGGGGCTCAGCTGATTCTGGATCTGAGCTGATACTTCGATGGGTCGAGGCTTTGGGGGGCATTGGGGGGGTCTTTGCCTGTGGGATAACGTGCCTCTTTGGGGGCCAGAGAGTGGACCACGGTAACCTGCCTACAGGGCCCCCGAGACTTCTGGGTCGTACCCTGGAACCGGGGGTTACCACCTGACGTGGCCGGAGGGCTGGTGCGCTTACGTGGAAGTGCGTGGTCCTGCTGTGTGCCTAAACGTGACCGCCGGGGCCTTCCCAGAGGGGACGGGGCGGGGGGGGGGGGCGACACAGGGGGCGGCAGCGGGAGGCCGGAAGCAGACCCAGGCCTGTAGCTCTCAAAGCTGGACGGGCCCCGGGGCGGCTCGGGGGAAGAGCCCCCCACCGCCGCCTCCAGGCGGACGAGACTAACCCTGCGTTAAGCCGCCAGGTCCGCGGTGATCTGTTACAGCAGCAGCAGGAAACGAAGGCCGTGTTGTTCAGCTACTCCATCGCTTTCCTTCCTGGTGCGTGTGCAGTGTATGTGCGTGTGTACGTGTGCACACATGTAGGTGCACGTGTGTCTGTGTGTGCGCGGGCAGTCGCCCTCTCCCCAGCTCCGCAGCCCGTTCCGCTCTCTAACCGTCCTTGTGCGGTTTCCGCTCCCCCTTCAGCTCTGGCCGCCATGTTCCGTGCGCCCTGGCCCTGGTTTCCGCGAGGACGGCTGTGCCTTCTCCGCGGCTCGTCTCCGTTATCCACGTCAAGTCCCTTTACCGCCGGCGATGCAGCAACCCTGGGAGCAGCCGTGGGTTTGGGGGTGCCTCTGCGGCTTCCTCTTTCCAGCCCTGCCTCTCCATCTCCAGCCTCAAATTCCACCTTCTGCCACTCAGGCCTAGATGACTGCTTGAGTTCCAGCCCCCAGCTGTCACCGCCCGCTTGGTGCCCCTGGGAGAACGCCCCAGAAAAGACCTAACCCAGGGCAGTTCCTTTCGGGTCAGATTCCCTCCGGCTTCTGCTTTTGGATGCCCTGCAGTGCCTTATGATAATATATTTTTAAAATATTCGACGAGAATTTATCGGTTTTATATGTGGAAGTAGATGGCGGCAAGCTCCCCTGCCGTTGTGGGCACGTGAGCCTCCTGTAAATGACATAGCAACCCGCAGAGCCCAGCGCCCCCAGCCCTGAAAGTGGGGAGGCGTTAGAGCAGCTGGCCTGGGCCGCCCCCTCCGCCCCGGGCCGTCACGAAGCAGGTGTCGCGGCTGAATGTCGTGTGAGCGGTGCCGGCCGGTGTCTGCGGGGAGACAGCTGGCCGGCGAGCCCTTCTAGCGCCCTGTCCCGGTGTAGGACACTGGCGGGGCCACCGAGTGAAGGCCCGGCAGGTACACGACTCCCCGGGACACAAGGGGGAGGGTCTCACGGGGTCCGCGGGTGCCCCACACCCCACCAGGGACCTCTGGGCTGGAGGGTGCATGGCGGGAGGAGGGGCGCAGGGCCCTGGGGTCCCAGAACTCCCCCTCCTCGTCTGTGCCCCGTGATTACCTGGAGGAGTGAAATTCCATCCTGGCGAGGTCTCAGGTCCATGAGTCTGACTTGCTGCGACACTGTGTGTTAGCTCAGGAAATATTTATTACAAATATTGAAAACGGACCGGCAGCTTTAGTATAAAAATGTGTAATAATTAGTAAGAAAAGAGGCAAGAAACTGAAAGATGCATAACAAAGGACACAGGCAATTCACGGAGGAGGAAACGTACATGGTAAACACGGAAAAAAGATTCACGCTTCCTAGTAACCAAGGCAATTAAAACAACATGGGGTTTTTTCATCTATCAAATTAGCAAAGTTTTTTTTTTAAGTGATACTATCTAATAATAGCCAGGATAGAGGAAAGAGGCCCTCCCATTTTCTGCAGGGGGAGTATATTTTAGCATACGTCTTCCAAAAAGCAATTTGATAAGATGCCTCAAAAGTTCCAATAATTTCATTTCTGGGGATTTATCCTAAAGAATAATCCTAAAATCGGGGGGAAATCCAGGCCTTAAAATTTAAAAATTGGAAATCTTCTAAAAAATACAGCAATAAGTGAATGTTAAATAAGGTATAGTATATCCAATCACTGGGATTTTGTCTATTTCAGATAATGCATGTGAAGATTACACAAGAACACGTGCATATAATACAAGGTCAGGGGAGCAAGCAGCCACAAAAGAATTTACAACACCTTGTTACCAGAGTCATCTTTGGGAGGTGACTCTAAATTATTGCCTTCTCCTTTTTACTATTTAGAATTTTTTATTTTATTTCTATTTGGAAAATACATCGTCATCAAACACCGTAAAGCCAGAGAAAAGGATGGGTGTGCCTCATCATATCCAATCCAATATTACCTTACCATATTCCAGTATTACCTTAGGATTTAGATGTGGAAGAAAACGAAGGGTAATGAAACTAAATATTGTCCAAACACATGCATTACATCTTTCCCCTCACTAAATGGTAATAACCACTTGATAGCTACTAACTTCCTTTTTTGTGTGTGCACAATGGTTCACAAAACCAAAGAAATAACCAAGAAGAGCCAATGAAAAGGGGAAACACTTGCTGACTGTCCACAAGGACACGCTGTGACGCGCGTAGGTCTTGTTGGAAACAGTCACCAAGTGGATGTGCACGTCCCGGAAACGGTTTGAAGAGGCAAACGCCAGCGTGCTCAGGCCACCTGCTCCACCTGCTGGAGGCCCGGGAGGTGGCGATGCCCCTGGGGCGGTTCTCCAGGTGCCTCCTGCAGGCTCGGGGATCCGCTTCCACAAGGTTAGAAAGAGAGCTGTACCTCTGAAAGAACGAAGGCTCCCCCAGCTGTGGAGGAGAAAAGGATTTTATTAATGATCCTGCAAGATCAGGTGCGCGACCTGGATAACATGCTGGTGCGCCAAACAGCAAGAAACACTGACATTTATACCCTGAGCCGAACACGCAGGTCCCTCCCTGCTGCCCACTGATTGGGCACTTCAGGGGTTACAGCCTATCCGAGACGGCAAACTAACTTACGGGGTTCCCGCCCTGAGTCGCCGCTCCCCGTTCCCCCATTCCATTGAGACGGGGGGGGGGGCTTGGCGCCACTTTCACTCTTGATACTGCAGCTCTCCTTCGGCCCCGCCCTCGCTTTGGTGCCACTTTTCAAATTCTTGGTGCCAAAGCCGCTAGAACCCCTTTCCCTCCCTCATCCAGCGGCAGAGCCGGCTCTGGCTTCCCCTTTGTGTGAAAATTAAACTCAACCCTTTCCCACAAATCCCTCCTCTTACTTTTAGTTTTCACAATTTAGTTTCTCAAATCTGCTAAGAGGTTCCTCTTTAAGGGGGTACAAGTGGTTTTGCTTGTGCTGTGTGGGCATCTGTCTGGTTAGGGCCGTTTCCATGAGTCTCTGCACTAACCCTCGGGCACATGGGATGATGCAACATCCAGCTGCTGCGCGTACCCAGCCACCCTGATAAGGGACATCAGGACAGACAGGGCCACCCCTTTCCATTTTCCAAAACAGCTCTAACCACCCTATGAGTAGGTCGTCTGTGCCAGAATTTTCTGCCAACTCTTCAGATAAGGCTGGTAAGCCTTGCCAGGCTGTGGTGATAGTCCTGTCTGGGGCCACGTTCTTGGGGATGAAGGTAGAGCAAGTACCTCCAATCATAACACAGACGCCTCCTTTCTCTGCTGGCATCGTGTCCGGGGCTATCCTGTTTTCCCAGGCCACTCAGCTAGTGGCATCCAACTGTTCTGCTCTTCCCTTAACTGCATCCCTAGTATAACTGATAAATCTTTGTTGGTTATAATATATATATAATCTAATCCACATTTTTGTTAACAGTGGCCCACCAGAACAAGAATGACTCAAATCCTGCAGCCACCTGATTTCTAGCTTTAAATTCACCAGGGACTCCCCAGGGAACTCCTGCACTAGCTAGATAAATTCAGTCCTCAAAGGAACCAAGTAAACCCTTTTCTTTCTCTTTCCCTGGTTTTGAGTTTCTTCCTCTTTTCAAATGCCAGGTGAATGGGGCGGCCACTGAACAGGCCCCTCCCACTTCTCAGGTAACGCTGGCGGAGGACGCCTTTACCCCCAGAGGTCTGCTCGGGGTGTGGCCAGCCTGGGGAACTTGCCAGCACTACCCTCACTCACGTTCCCCACGCGGGGCCACGGGGCCACGGTCCCCAGGTCCTGGACCCCTTTCCCATCTAGAGAGACAGGCAGAGGGACTTCCTGGACCCAGGCGGGAAGCCGGGGTGGCTTTGGTGCTTTCCTTTTTGACGGGAGGGAAGGGAGAGGACAACGCACCGCAGTTTTCACCAGGAGCAGCCTCTGGAAGAGGAGCCGCGGGCACCTCAACTCCCGTTCATGCCCTTCCATCCCTAACGGAAAGGGCACGACACGAGCCGTGGGCCGGCCTGTGGCACAGCGTGACAGCTGCTTTTGTTCAGACCCTGGACTGTATGTTTGACCCATTCTGCCCAGGCGTTTGTGCCCTCATAGCCTGTCTCTCTTTCTACGGTCTGCTTTAAATCCTCTGCCTTCAGCCTCCTGACTGCGCTGGGATCACTCTGAGTTGGGGCGCCGGCCTTTGGTGGGTTTCCCTTGGCATCTCTGAAGGGTGAGCTGGAGGGGGCGTTGCTGACGTCACGTGCACAGGGGGGGAAGGACTCGAATACGGAGCCTCCCGAGGGGAGCTTTACCTGTAACGTCCACCCCCCCGGAGACTGTCGGGGGGAGAATAACGGTTGTTGTGGCTGACTCTGTCTGCCTTTCCAGGGGTCATTACCACCGGGCGACACTGGAGGCTGTGCAGTCTGGTGGGGCATTGCCTTCATGAAAGGCCGTCTTGTCCTCTAACGGTTTCCCGTGTGGACGTTCCTGGTGGCCCACCCCTTGTCCTCGGTAGTCCACCACACATGGTACCGAGGGACACGGGGGGGAGGTCAAGACAACCTCTCGGTGATCCCGGGCGTAGATATTTTTCCCCCTCAGTCACCACTGCTGTCCTAAATCCCCACAGTCCATCACCTGGCAGGCGTCCAACTGCACAGTCTGCGACTCGAGGCCTTCAGCTACACTTACTATCAATCTAACGGGGCTTGTCACGACCTGAATCTCAGACATCACAGTATAATTATTCTCATTTTCAGCAACATTAAATCCTTCACCTGCCAGTCTCTTAAGGCACTAGACAAGGTGGATACAGGTAATAGCCTTCCCTCTAGGTGGAGGGGCGCCTTCCCTCTAGGTGGAGGGGCGTCTTCCCACAAAGTCACTGATACGGAGTCCGTCCAGCCCCTCTCCTTTCTGACGCCCTCCCAACTACTGCCTCCTCAGAGTGCTCCTGGAGGGATCTGGAGTTGGAGTTATTTCCCAGGACTTGGTGGTGTGGGGTACTCATCGTCTGGGTTGGGTACTGACCCCTTTTCTCTGGTATATTGGGTCCAGCCTCTTCCTGCTGTCTGGACTGCAGCCTCAGTTGTCAACAAGACTTGATCAGATCCTTCCAAGGTGGCTGAAGCTTGGACTCTTTCCACGACTTGATTAGGACCCAACTGCCTGGTTGGTGTTGATGGACAGTGAATCCAAGAGGCAGGGTCTGGGCCAGCAAGCCACGATGCCTGAGGGGTGACAAAGTGGAGGACAAAGCCAGTATGTAATTCTTAGGGAAGAGATCCTTCGACTCTAAGAAGGAGGTCTCCAGTCCTCCTGGGAAGAGGCGAGCCAAAAGCATTCCATAAGGGGAGACTCCCAGCTCTTTCCTAGGGCAGTTCTAATCCTCAGTAGGGCTACGGGTCAGCCTTAATCCAGGGTGACTTCGTTTCTAAGACCAGCTTAGAAAGATGCGTTTTCAAGTCTGATTCGGGAAATGGACTTGGCCCAGTGGTTAGGGCGTCCGTCTACCACATGGGAGGTCCAAGGTTCAAGCCCCGGGCCTCCTTGACCCGTGTGGAGCTGGCCCATGCGCAGTGCTGATGCACGCAAGGAGTGCTGTGCTACACAGGGGTGTCCCCCGCGTAGGGGAGCCCCACGCGCAAGGAGTGCACCCATAAGGAGAGCCGCCCAGCGCAAAGGAGGGAGCAGCCTGCCCAGGAATGGCGCCGCCCACACTTCCCATGCCGCTGACGACAACAGAAGCGGACAAAGAAACAAGACGCAGCAAAAAGACACAGAGAACAGACAACCGGAGGAGGGGGGGAATTAAATAAATAAATAAATCTTAAAATAAATAAATAAATAAAGTCTGATTCATTCTCTACACCCTTCCTGAAGACGGCGGGTGCCCAGGTGTATGGAAGCTCCACGTGACACCCAGGCTGCGCGTCATGTTCTGGAGGTAAAGTGGCACCATCGTGTGGGTCTGTATTTTCCACTCACCCATAACAAGGAAAATTTGTTCGGGGATAAATTTAGAAGTTCCTGACGCTGTAGCGGAGGCCAGAGGACACGCTCCACCCATCCTGTATGATCCGCAATAACCAGAACATACTTTCGCCAACCCATCGGGGGCATTTCAGTGTAGTCAACCTGAACGCTCTGGAATGGCCTGAGGTCCAGCTCCCGTCCCCCTTGCTCTCGCTTCCTTAAGACTCTCTTATTAACCTTTTGGCAAATTATACATCGTTCAGTTATTGTTTAGCTACAGTATAAAGGCCCATGCATCCAAAATACTTGAGAACCACATCACACCTGGCCTGTACCCCCCACGACTCCCTTGGTGTAAGGCTGCTGATGCCTCTCTCATCACTTGTTTATTCAACATTCTCCTGCCATCTGGGAGGAGCCACCTCCCCTGATCATCCAGGGTTGCTCCTAGCTGCTCCAGCTCCTTCACCTCCTTGTCAGAGAATGTGGGGCCCTGAACTCTTCAGGAATGGAGGGTGCCAGGATCGTCAGCTTCAAAGGGGAGCCAAGGGAGGCTTCCCCAGCCCCTGCATCTGCTCACCTGTTGCCCTTTGCCTCAAACGTATGACCCTTCTGACATCCGTTTACATGCACCACCGATATTTCCTGGGTAAAGTAGATTGGCCAATACTTGTTTTATTAATTCCCTGTGGACTAGCCCTTTTCCTTTGCTGTTAATCAATCCCCTCTTTTCCAAAATTTTTCCAAAGGTGTGGACTACCCCATGGTATACTTAGAGTTGGTGTAGACTGAACCATCCTTTTCCTCTAATGATTTGAGGGCTTGATTTTATGCACACAGTTCACAGGTTTGAGCTGACAGTCACTGGGATGTCGGCCAGCTTCTCTCACCTCACAGGTTAGTCCATCCACAATTGCACAGCCACTGTGTCCCTTCCTTCTCAGACCCCGGAGGACCCGTCTGTGAGTAATTCTTCCCCCGAGTGCAGGGGAAGTCCCTGAGGTCAGATGGGACTTGCTCTGACACTCAGTCAGGTCTAAACAGTCCTGCTCAGGAGCCTCCGCTTGGTCAGGTCCCCTCCAGAGGAAGGAGGCCGGGTTTAGGCTGTGGTCTGCTGTCAATGCCAAGTCATTTTTCCATGAGGACAGCCTCATACTTCAGAATTCAGGAGTCAGTCAGCCACCTCCCGCTTTCTGAGACAGGATAGTTTTGACCTGATGAGGGGGACTAACGACCAAGGCTCCCCCGAATCAGCTTCCTGCTCTCTCCCACCAGGAGATTAGTTACCACCACAGCTTGAACGCGTCCAGGTCATCCCCTAGTGACTGGATCCAGAATCTTGGAAAGGAAGGCTACCGGTCTCCTTTGACCTCCCAGATTTGGGCCAGAACCCCCAAGGCTGTCCCTTTATCACTGTAACACACAGGTGGAAAGGCTTCTCAAGGGAAGGGAGGGCTAGGACAGGGGCCTGCAGCAGTGCCCGTTGAGCCCCTCTAAGGCCTCTATTTCCCATTCTTTCCATTTTAACTTGTCGGGCTCTTCCTCCAACAGTTTGTGATGTAACCCCTTAGTTTGGGGTGCATAAGAGTCTATCCACAGTCCACAATCCCCTACCAATCCCAAGACTTTCCTTAGTTCTCGAAGAGGTAATTCAGTTATGGCCTGTGTTCTCTCTGGATTTATCCTCCTCTTCCCCTCACTGATGAGATGGCCAGGCACGTGACTTCCCTTTCTACTAATTGTAACTCACTCTTTGATACCCTTAACCCTTGAGCTCCCCAAAATTTCCATAGGTTCTTTGTGGTTTGGGCCCCCACCTGCCTTTCTTCACCTGATCCTAGCAGATCATCTACATATTTTAAAAGGGCTTTTTCAGATAGAATTGAAATTTTCTCCAATACTTTCTCTGGTTCTTGCCCAAACAGGTTGGGGGATTCCATGAAGCCCTGGGACGGACCGTCCGTCTGTACTGCTGCCTCCTTCCAGTGAAGGGACGCTCCCACTCAGATGCGAACAAAGGGGTCGAGGGGGCAGGCCTGAAAGGCGTCCTTCAGCTCTACGACACTAACCACTCATGATGAGGGGGTCTTTCTGAGGAGGGGTAAGGGCCACGGACTACAGGGGGCCGAACCTGGGCAATCTGGTTGGTGGCCCACAGGTCCTGCACCATCCTCCAACTGTCATCCAAATTTTGGACGGGTAAGATGGGAGAGTCAAAGGGGGACATACAGGCTTCTAAGAGTCCATCTCAAATAAGACCTCAGTGATGGGTTGAGGTCCCTGTCGCCGTTTAGGGGAATGGGCTATTGTTTCTGACAGCTTCTCCTTCCTTTTTAAATTTGATTTTAATAGGAGGAACCCGCAACCCCCTCTTCCCTTCCTTTACCCATACTTCCTCCTTGATGCCCTTTCCGTCTTCCTCAGTAAGTAGGGCTAGAGCTGTTTCTATCTGCCCATCCCTCACTCCCAACTCCAGCTGCAGGATGCCACCAGGTCCCTTCCCAACAGACTACTCCCAGCCTCTGGGATGTACAGGAGAGGGCTCAGAATTTGGTTCTCCTCCAACGAATACTTTGGCTCAAGAATGGGGACTCTAAACCCCTTCCCTTTTACCCCCGAGACTGTAAGGGAACTGCCAGAGAGTTTGCTTCCCACTGGGAGGTGGTTCACAGAAGACGGAGCTGCTCTGGTGGCCACCAAAAATGTAATTCCCTCTTGCTATGGGCCCACCTTTAGATTTGCGAGAGGCTCCCGGTGGGCTCTTGATATCAGGAGCCTCTGACCCCTAGCCCTCAGAATTCATCAGGGGTGGGGCCCGACCTTCTGTCTTTAAATTCAGACACTCCCTCTTGAAGTGGCCAGGTTTCCCACAGTGATAACACCCTGCCACGTCCTGCTCTCTCTCAGCCCTTTATCCCGGCTAGCCCAGCCTGCTCCCCTCGCTCGTCTCTGCCTGCCCCCTCCCTGCCTCGCTTCTAATCTTTTCTGGACCATGTGGTCAACCGTGCTCATCGTGACTCTGGCTTCCTGCTTCTGCTTTCCCCTCCCTCTTCACAAGCACTTTCTGAGACTCTCACTAACTCCTCCAGGTTTATCCATCCGTCCATCTATTTTCTGGATCTTGTTCTGAATGTCAGGCCAAGACCCCTTTACATAGCTGACCGTTAGCATTCTCTGGGCCACAGGGTTATCAGGGTCCACGCCTGAACATTTCCTCACCTGGTCCCTCAACCTTTGCAGGTAAGCAGAGGCAGTTTCGTCTTTTTCTTGATTCACCTCGAAGGCCTTATTTAAATGCTGTGATTTAGGCATGTCCAATGTTATCCCCTGTACAATGAGGTCTCTAAGAGCCTTCACTTGTGCTCTAGCACCCTGATGATTATTATCCCAGCTGGGGTCCACGTTAGGGAGCTTCTGCTCCGCTGCCACCACCCCTTGTCCGGGCGGGCGCTGCCTCTCCCACTCCTTCAGAGCCGCCTCCTCACCGTTCCCCTTTCTCCTCCTGTAAAGAGGATACTCAGTATAGACAAAAGTTCAGACCACGTGTGTAGACTCGGGTCTAGGAATTGATCCACTTGATCAGCCAGACCCGCTGGCTCTTGCATTAACGACTTCATCTGCTTCTTAAGGTTTCTGACTTCCGTCCTTGTCAGTGAGGCATTCACATACCCCATCTCTCCTGCCCAATCGGCGCTTCTCTCAAGGAGTAAAGAAGCCCAATGGGATTCTGTTCCCTTGCCCTCTTTCCTTTGGGGGCCGTGGAGAAGGGAAAGTTCTGTACCCTTCCTACATTGTTCCAATTCCTTCCTTAACTGCTTGGAGTCATAACTGGTGGGGCGGTGGGCACCGATTGGCCCTCTGGCTCCCTGGGGGCTTGGGTGGGTCCTATCAGACCTTCTGACTCCACCAGCTCCTGCCCTGAGAGAGGAGGGGAGACATAGGAGGAAGGAAGGCTCAATAGGGGTCCCGGGGCTTGGCTTCTTCAGACTCTGTTTCTGGGTCTGGAGTCTGGGCTTTCATGGGATAGAGAATGGCCTCCCTCCCCTTCAGCCAGCACGTGGCAGACTCAGACCCCTCCTTGGAGAAGGGTTTCTTTTCATTAACATAAAGTACAAGGGTGGCGCAGAGCCAATTCTCATCTGCTCATATTTTAGTCAAAATACATTGGACAGTAAAACGCTTTCTTTGGCCCAAATGTAAAAGCAACATTTAATCATTTTCTTTTTATCCTTTCCCTTAGTCTGATCAGTATTGGTCCAGTGTTTCAACATCCAACCTAATGGACTATCTGGAGGAATGCCCCCGGGGGACCCAACAGAGACCCCTTTCCTCTTTTCCCGGCTGGCCGACTGCCACTGTTCCCCGCTCTGAGTCTTGTCTGGGTTTCTTTCTCTCAAATCTTTTCACTTCGTCTATCTCCCACCCTTTCCCTCATGGGAGAAGGGAAACGCAAACTGGGACCCCACACGTGCTGCGCGCAGTATGTCCCATGTCCCATGCACGCACAGTCAACCCCACTCATCAGAACTCCCCCCACCAAGGCAACACCTAACAGTCCTTTTCTTACCTTGGCCCGTGCACAGGGTTGCCTGGTCACTGAGAGGCAGGTTCTCCTTCCCCTTTTCTCACCCACAATCAGCAGATCCAAGCGTCTGGTCTCAGGTCCTCCCAGATGTCAAGATGGGCCCCCAGCGGCAGAGTCTGAGACCGCTCAATCAGCGGGGCGCGCCTTCCCCTCCTCCGCCCCGGGGTCCCCGTCCTAAGCTTTGGATCCCGGATAAGCCCCAAGATTGTTAGAAAGAAAGCCGCACCTGTAAGAGAACAAAAGCTCACCCGACTGCAGAGGAGAAAAGAGTTTAATTAACAGTCTTGCAAGAACGGGCGCAAGACCTGAATAACATGGCCGGCACAAACAGCAAGAAACACTGACATTTGCACCCTGAGCCTAGCAGCAGGTCGCTCCCTGCTCCCCACTGACTGGGTGCTTCAGGGGTTACAGCCTATCCGAGACACCTAACCGACTCACACGATCCCGACCTGAGTCGCCGCTCCCGACCCGACATTCCGGCGACTTGGTGCCACGTTCACTCCTGGCACCGCGTTCCACCAACGGCCCCGCCCGCTTTGGCCCCGCCCCACTTTTTGGCCCTGCCCTGCTTTTGGCCCCGCCCCACTTTGGCCCCGCCCTGCTTTGGCCCCGCCCCTGCTTTGGCCATGCCCCGCTTTGGCCCCGCCCCACTTTTTGGCCCTGCCCTGCTTTTGGCCCCGCCCCACTTTGGCCCCGCCCTCGCTTTGGCCCCGCCCCCGCCTTGGCGCCACTTTTCCCATTCTTGGTGCCAAAGCCGCCAGAACCCCTTTCCCTCCGTCTTCCCACTGCAGAGCCGCCTTCAGCTTCGCCTCTCTGTGAAAGCTAAACCCTTTCCTTGCAATAGCACATGAGCAACACCGTCACTGCCCTTTCCTGTGTGGACACGGGAGCTGGCGGAGCTCAGGCGGGGGCAGGAAGCCGCGGGCGCCGCGCATGGCCGGTCCACGGGTATTCGCCACTGCCACTGGTCAGCGGCTAAAAAGAGCCAGCCTCAGGGGGCCAGGGCGGTGGACGTGTAGCACAGTGGTCGAGCACCTGCTTTCTGTGTACGAGGTTCTGGGTTCAATCCCTGGATACCTCCTAATATTAAAAATAAAAAGCCAGTTTCAATAGAGAATGTCAAAAAAGCATAAAAATTATAATTTTTTTGGCCCTGCCCTTGCCCAGGATTCACGTTAGACTTCTGTGTGGTGACGTGGGAAGCAGGCAGGGCGCCCGTGCCCCTCGGGCGGTGTTAGGAAAAGCCCGTCAGGGATTTTGTGGGTTGAAAGCTGTACTAGCTGCTTTTTCCATGGAACACTTTTTTTTTTTTTTGGAAAGAATTACAGGAAACCTAAAGTTACTCAGACTTGGTTTTGTGGCAGTCGTTTTCTTGCAAATGAACAAAGTGAACCTGTCATTTCAAGAGAAACAACGATGGTGTTTGTTGGCAATTTTTTTTAAAATTTAGCTTTCAAGTGAGAATGAGAACTCGGATAAGTCTGTATCTGCCATTGAGAGCATAATAGCTTCCCAATACTTACAGGCCTTTTGGATGAGATTAGGGGTGATATTAACAAGTGTTTTGATTTATGTTGTATATAATGAAATGTGTCAACCCTTGGAAGATGTACGTAGCTCAGTGAAGTGCTGTTTTCCAAATGACTACACGACGTTACAGAACGACGCACGGCAAAGGGGCCACTCAAAGTGCAGGCCGGCGGGTTTTACTATAATAGCAAATAAAAGGTTCATGGAGAGGGCTTGGGGTCCACAGTGAAACTAAACTTTAAGAAATGCAATTGAAAATTAGGTATAGTAGCCAAGAAGAATTCACAATCATCGGAAAACACTATTGAACCATGTCTGCATTCTCCAACTACAAATCTGTGTCAGGCCAGGTTTTCCTCACACACGTCAGCGCGGGCGCCGTATCACAGCAGACTGAACGCGCAGCAGGTGGGAGGACGCAGCGGGCCTCTATTAAAAAGCTTAGTTTTCTATTCCTCCCGCAACAAATCCGACCTTGTGGCTTAGTGCCACGGATCTGTTCTAGTACAATCGTGTCGTCCGCAGCCGACACAGCTGTGCCGGCCTAAAAGCGGAGCGGCCACCGCGCGGGCAGGCTCCAGGGGGCCGTTTCCTCGCCCTCCCCGGCCGGGCGCGGGGCTCCCCCCAGCTTCGAGGCCAGCGACCGCCCTCCTCCCGCCAGCCTCCCTCCACCGCCTGGAAGCGTTCTCCACGCCTGGCGAGTGGCTGCGTGATCCCCGAGGGGCTTAGTCACACCGGCCAAGTCCCCTGTGCCATGTGACCCATTCCCCGGCCCTGATGATCACGCTTCTTGAGGGGCCGTTTTTCCGTCCACCACGAATGGAAAACGGTTTCACTCGTCTTGCTATGTTTTGTGTTGCAAAATACAGTCATTTTTCATAAAAAATGCTATTTTTGTAAATATGTCATGGACTTATTACTTTTAAGTAATTAATGTTTTAAAAGTTTCTCGGTTTTAATTTCAAATATGTTACTACATTACATGTTGATAGTGACGGGCCACGTACACAAAAGCCTTTTGGAGTCCTCGGTTTGGTCTAGGAGACTAAAGAGTTTGGAAACCAGAGCGCGTGAGAAACGCGACTTCAGTTACTGAAGCAGGAAAAGCGGAGAACACGAGAGCTGCTCAAGCAGCCCGAGCGTCCTCGGAGGGGGGAGGCGCCACCCTCGCTGCCACAGGGGCATGTGACCCGCGCGAGGTCATCGGGTGCTGCCCAGAGCCGACTTCCAGGCCGCCCTCCCAGGGAAGAGCGGCTGCTTTCGCGCGTCCTTCTGTCCCGCGTCAGGACGGCTGGCAGTCCCTGGAGAGGTGACGGCGCCCAGGGCGGGCCGGGGTTTGTGCCTGGCAGGCTCGGCCCTGGGACCCGGCAGGCGAGACCGTTCGCACACGGCGCGCGGCTCTGCGTGGCCCGGGCGTGAGGCGCCAAGCTCCCGACGCGCTGCGCGGTCTCACGGAGAGGCCATCGCCAGCGTCCGCCCCCGCGGCTCTTCTCCTCCACCTTGTCCTGAGCAAGCCTTCCAGACTCCCAAGTCCCTACCCAGTCCTCATTTGAGAAGCTTGCCAAAAATAAAACTAGAGGAAAAACACAGGGCAGAAGAGTGGAAACGGAAGTGGGTGACCTTTCTTCACTCTTCTATATCTCCCACATTTTCTAGAAAGTATATACACTTTATAATTATACGAAATTACTTATTTTCGAAGTACCCACCACCAAAAATATAAAGGCAGTAAACAAACCTTTCAGAAAAGTTTAAAAAGGAAAACGCTGCACCGAACTGCAAGGAGCTAAATGGACCCAGCAGGTCAGGCGAGGTTCCGCTGCAGCGACAAGTGGCCCCCAAGCCGCAGGCCACACCGTGAAGGCTGACTCACCGCGCCCACCGCGCGTCCTTCACACGGGACTGAAGCGCCATGCCCGCGGGCAAGGGCGCCTGCCCGGCGCTGCTGCCCGCTGCTGGCCTTCCTCCAGGCCCCGGTGCTCAGGGGAGGAAGTTAGAACCCCTGAGCGAGGGGTGCCAAGTACCTGCGGCCCGCAGTCCAGTGCCACCAAAAGGAAGGACACCCCACCGGCACGGAGGAGAGGGGAGCGCCGGCTGCTCCTCCCGCGCCCTCCTCACGGTGCTCAGAGGCGCCTCACGTCCCTGCGCACACCAGCCCCTGCCCGGAGCGGGCGAGGACCTGCCTGGGCCCGCGGCAGAGGGCGGGCTGGACTCGCACCCGGGCATCAGCCGCGGCAGCTCAGGCACTGCCCCTCCCCGGGCAGGGTGTGTTCAAAGAAAAAACCCCACGAGCACCGAGCCCTGAAGCCGAAGGCGCCGAGCCCGCCTCACAGACCGTCACGGGACGAGCAGCTGAGGACAACCTCGGAGGAGAAGCGGGGGCCCCAGGCCGCCCCCGCCGGCCCCGCGCACTGCGCCGCCGAGAGGGCTGCGCCCCGGCAGAGCCGAGGCTCCCGGCTGGCTCTGCCCGTCCTTATCAACAGTCTGGGAAACAGCTTCGTCTCGGCAAGCTAAATGAGTAACAGCAACGTCCCCTCACCGAGTTGCTCCAAGATTTAAAACAAGGTAAATGCAGAAGCGTAGAACTGGGCACACGAACGTCTAGCCCCTATGGCGGGATGCCTAGAAGTTACAAGACCTGCTCTACAGCCTTTACCGGGTCTGAGATGAGCAGATCTCACAACGCCTTGGAGTGCAAAGGGATGGCGCGAGCACTGCTGCGGCCGCGGACGGCTGGAGGAGCACAGGGCCCGGTGGGCACGGGTGGAAAACGTTGTGTGTGTCAAACAAACTTTGGTTTAGCTGCATGTAATGAAATCACAAAACAGTAATGTTCTAAACAAGATGGAAGTTGTCTTTCCCTCCTTGACGCAAAGTCAGGAGTAACTCCAAGCCAGTGGCTCCACATTTCGTGGCTTCACTGGCCTCGTGGTCCAAGACGGCTGCTGGGGTCCCAGCCATCACCTCCACAGTCTACACGGCAGGAAGAATGGAAGTAGTAGCACGCCCCTTATCCTCCCATCTTCCTACCCCGAACTCAGTCATGACCCCATCTAAGCGGCCCGAGGGCTTTCTGAGGGGTCCGTGGGCAGTGGCCCATGTGTCCGCACACAGGGCGGCGGGTTAAGTTGGCGTCGGCCCGGGGTGGGGCGCACGGGACAGAAGCCCCCGGGGCCCCCACTCGCCCCGCCAAGCCCCGCCCCGTGGGCGCCCCCTCCCCGCTCGGCTGGCAGCTCGAGCGCCCCAGGAGAAGGGCCCCCGCAGGGTCGGGGCTCCCCGTGGGCAGGCCTGCGGGGCGCGGCGGGGACGGGGCCTGGGGCCACAGGAGGGCCACGCGCGCCGCCCCGGGGGACGCCCCCCGCCAACCCCGCGGGGCCGCCGCCCGCTCACCCACCCGGGCGGGCGCGGAGGACCCCCGGCGCCCCGACTCCGCGCGGCGCGTCACTGGGCGGGCCGGGGGCGGGCCGGGGGCGGGCCGGGGGCGGTTCCGCGCCGGCGCAGGCCCCTCCGGGCGCACTCCCGCGCACCCCCGCACCCCCGCACCCCCGCGCACCGCGCACACGGGCCCGGGCGCCGCCTCGGAGCAGGTGAGCGCGCGGGGCCGGGGCGCGCGGGCGCACGCGGGGCCGCGGGGGCCTGGCGCCGCCGCCCCCCGCCCTGGCCTCGGCGCTGCCGCCACCCCGGTCCGCGGTGCGTCCTGCGGCGCCGCCCTGGCCGGAGGGAGGGCGCGGGTGACGCGGGCCGGGACGGGCCTGGGCCGGGGCTGCGGGCCCTGCGGAGGTGGGGGGGGCGCGGGCTCGGCGCGCACGCAGGAGTCCAGTGCGGGGCATCGGCGCCCCCCGCCCGCGGCCGCCCCCGGGCCCTGCGCCCTCGTCTGCGTGGAGGGGGCGAGGCGGGTCCCCCCCGCGCTGGGCGCAGGGTCGCCGAGGAGGGTCCGCAGACGTCTGCCGGGGCCGGCGCCCCCGTGGCGGGCCTCCTGGCTGCGGGACCAGGCGTGGGCAGCCGCGGGGGTCCCCGAAGCCCGAGCAGCCTGAGCGCCCCCACCGCGCTTTCTCGGTGAAGAAACCGAGCCCCCGAGCCCCCGAGCCCCAGTCGCCTTGCCCCGGGGCGCCCAGGTAGCCAGGCCGCGGGGGCCAGGGCGGCGCGCCCACCCCGGCCAGTCCAACGCCCCGTCGGGGCTGTGGGGCTGCGCGCCTCCCACCCGCGTCCCCAGGTGCGGAACCCGGGAGCGTCCCCGCGCAGAGCACCTGCGGGGCCACCTCACCCCGAAGCCGGCACCTGGGCACCTGCAGGCAGCCCCCACTGTGGACCCCTGCGCCACCCAGGCCTGCAGCCGAGACCTGCGGGGTGTGGAGGGCCGGGGCGAGACGCAGGTGCCCGAGCCCGCGTGGCCTGTGTGGGCCGGGGGGAGCTGGCCGCAGGGGGCTGCACGGGGGCTCCCCGGTCCCGGCCTCAGCCTGGTGAGGGACATTGGGGGTAGGGGGCGGGTGAGATTGCCCCACAATGGGCGGCCACCACCTGGATTTGGGGACATTTCTCATCCTTTGCTGGCGATCTGCCCGGCTCCGAGGCTGGGGTCTGGCTCGTTCTCGCGGGGAGGCGCGGGCCCTGTACCTGGCCTCGGCCGCTGCCCAGGTGTGCCTGGGCCCCCCTTCAGTCCCCCGTCGCCCGCCTGGGCCTCTCTGGATTGTTGTTGCTATGACGCGTTCACTCAGCGGCTTCGTCACGTGCCACGGGCAGCTCCTGTGCGGCAGGTGTCAGGTAATGCGCTGAAGCAGCTGTCGTCACCTTTTACGGAAGCCATGCAGGCTCGGGCAGTCAGCAGCTCGTCCAGCTGCGGGCGTCCCTGGCGGAACCCGGGGCTTGAGCCCCCCTTGCTCCGTCTCTCCTTTTCCTCCTCGAGCTTTGGTGGGGAGCGGGCCACCTTGCCCCTGCCCCTCCCTGCGCTGCTGTCTGGAAGGTTCCGTGGGCAGCGGCGAGCCAGCCCCGGTCCAGTCGGGCAGCGCACGGGTTTTCTGCTGGAGGCGTTCTGGGCTGTGGCCCGCTGCTGGGCAGCCTCCTGGACGCCGTGGGCTGGGATGGCGGCGCCCACGTGTTCCCGGTCCACAGTCGAGGGGGGCTGGTGGAGGCAGCGGCGGTCTCAGGCACAGTAGCGGATCTGACGCGGCTCCATGGGGCGGCTGGGCGGTAGCTGAGAGAGGAGTAATTTTAGTTTTCAGGGAAGAGCAGAGGTTGTCATGGGAGAGCGTCACTTCCCAACTTCTTCATGGACTGGCCTCCATCTTAGTTAAAATACAGGTTTTAGGGAAACGGACTTGGCCCAGTGGTTAGGGCGTCCATCTACCACATGGGAGGTCCACGGTTCAAACCCTGGGCCTCCTTGACCCGTGTGGAGCTGGCCCATGCGCAGTGCTGATGCGCGCAAGGAGTGCCGTGCCACGCAGGGGTGTCCCCCGCGTAGGGGAGCCCCACGTGCAAGGAGTGCGCC
This sequence comes from Dasypus novemcinctus, assembly GCF_030445035.2. Taxonomy (NCBI): domain Eukaryota; kingdom Metazoa; phylum Chordata; class Mammalia; order Cingulata; family Dasypodidae; genus Dasypus; species Dasypus novemcinctus. Next base: position 1,160,372 of record NC_080685.1, read on the forward strand.
CTGTAAGGAGAGCCGCCCAGCGAAAAAGAAAGTGCAGCCTGCCCAGGAGTGGCGCCGCACACACGAGAGCTGACACAGCAAGATGACGCAACAAAAAGAAACACAGATTCCCAGTGCAGCTGATAAGGATAGAAGCGGTCACAGAAGAACACACAGTGAATGGACACAGAGAGCAGACAACTGAGGGGGGGGAGAAATAAATAAAAAATAAAAGGAAAAAAAAGTGCAGGTTTTGAAACAGGAAGAAAACGTAAATGGGTGCCGCCTTCCTGCTGTGCCGTCACCATGCTCGTTCTAGAAAACGTGGAAATGTTTTAGAGTCCTCCTTAGCCCTTGGCTGGAGATGACCCGCGCTGACCGCTGCGTGCGCATCCTTTCAGCGTTTTCCTTTTTGCCTACAGCTCTGTCCTCTGGGCTGGCGTGCGCGGCCGGCAGCTGCCAGGAACCGTGGCCTTTCCTGCTTGTGTCACGCTTTCTGTGTTTTCTCTGCGCCGAGCATTCTCTGGAAACCGGGTTTGGCGGCTGCATCGTTACTCCCTTGCTGCTCTCACAGCCGGACATCGTCCCACGCTCACCCTTGAAGTGACCAGGGAAGCAGCGCCCTGTCCCCTGCCCCGTGCCCCCTCGTGAGCGCCCCCGGGCAGCAGGGCGCTGGGCCAGGGCAGTGCGTGGGGCCGGGAATCCGGGGGCCTGGGGGAGCTGCGGCTCTCGGGCCCGGGACCGTAACTGATCTCGGGGTTGCGGTTCCTTGACTGTGAAACGGGGTGCTGCACGTGGTGGCCCGGAGGGTTCCGCCAGCCCTGACGTTCTCCGGCAGGTGCCCTGGCCAGAGTGCTCGGCCGCGGCGGGCCAGGGCTGACCCTGCGTCTGGGCGGAGCGCGCAGTCCGTTCCCGGGGGGCATCCGCGCTCCCCCTCCGCCTCTCGCTGCGTCCCCTCCTCCGCGAGGGCTGGGCGCTGTCCACTTCGGCCCTGGCCGTCACGGTGACGCGGGGTCTGCCGAGTCCCCCTTGTACAGGTGAGGGAACGGGCTCAGGGAGGGTCAGTACCTCGTCCCCAGCCAAGCAGCGAAGGGCCGCGTGTCAAGCCCCCGGGGGCAGGGGGCGCCCGGCCGGCGCTGCACCTGTGGGGGCACCCAGCAAGCAGCGTGCGTCCCAGTGGGGTGCCGGCTGCCCGTGCGGGCAGGTGGACGGAGGCCGGTGGGGCGGGCAGGGGCGCTGTGGGATCTCTCGGGGTAGCCCCTGACCCTGGGTGGGCGCGGGCCCTCCGTGGCGTGGGGGCCTGTGGCACCTTCCCAGGGTGGTGGGCGGGCGGCCTGCTCACAGCGTGGCCTCCGTCCCTGCGAGCCGGGAGCCCTGGGCGCGCCCTCCCCCGCCTGCGTGTGGGGGCAGCGGCTTCGCTCTCCTTCGGGGGCAGCTCCCCCTTTCCAGGTGCCCTTCCTCGCCTGCCCTGCCTCAAGGTCCGAGCTTGGACGTTTCGCTGTGGAAACGGGTCACCAGGCTCGTAGTGGGCACCGGCACGGCTTACCTTCCTGGTCAGGCTGCTTTATCTCCTGCAGCATCCAGGTCCGCGTAGCCGGGGGGGACCGAGTGGGGGCTCTTTGGGCATCGTAAGTGCAGGGGTCCCTCGGCCGAGGAGGGTCCCCAGGCGTGGTCGCGCGCTGGGCAGCCCCTGGCACCGAGGGGCAGCACGTGGCCAGCCCTGGCGTCCCTGGCACCCGAGGTGGCGTAGCTCGTCACCGCCGCGCGGGGCTCGTCGCCTTCCCTGCGCGGAGCTCGCAGCCCCTCGGGCGGAGGAGCCCACCTGGAGGCCTCGGCGGGGCCACAAGGCAGCGCGCCGCCCGTGGGCCGCCAGCAGGTGCTGGGGACGGCGGGGGCGTCGCGGGGTCGCAGTCCCCGGGCAGAGGGGCCTGGCCGGGCCTGAGCTCCGGAGCGCCTGCCCGAGCCCGACGCCCACGAAGAGCTTGGGAAGAGCTGCTGCCGGCGCAGCCGCTCTGTTAGAGGAACTTGGAGAAACACAGAGAAATAGAAAGTGAGAGTCGCCCGGAGGCCGCGGGACAGCCGCTCGGGGCTCGTGGCGTCTGGCAGGTGCACAGCTGTGGGGCCGTCCAGGTGTGCACGTGGCTCCTGGACCCCGCGTCCTGCGTGTTCTCGTGTCGTGGCTTCCCCTGAGGTGAGTTTCGTGGTCGCGTAGCAGCCCCGCAGGGGCCTGGGCAGCGTCGGGGACGCAGACCGAAGAGCGAACTCTCCAGCCCTGAAAACCCGCCCAGCGCAGACGAGGCAGCGACGGCGTCGCGGTCGAGCAGGCGCCAGGGCAGGGGGCACGGCGTGGCCTCGGCGTTCTCGGGACATTTCAGGGTGTGCTCACGAAAGGCCAGCCCCCCAGAAGTCATGCGCGTCTCTTCAGGAAACTGAGGGGGACGGTGTCTTCCTGGGGACCCCACAGGAACGAAACCCGGGGAGAGATTCGCAGAGGCTCCTTCAGGCTGTCATGCCTGGAGCTTATGTACGCTTTACAGGGACAGAGAAAAAGTGAACCTAAACCGACAGTGTTTCTAGAGATGAAAGCAAGGAGAGGTGGGAGTGAGGGCAACTGTCTCCCCTTCTGTTCTGCAGGGAGACTTGGATCCTTTGTTATTTTAAGGGTGTTTGCCCTTACAAGGGTCAGGCATTTCCATGACCGTCACTTTTTTAAAACAGTTACAAATAACTGCAGCGAATGTGTTTTTACGTAAATCTTTTATTATTTTCTTAGGGCTACTTACAAGAAGTAATGTTTCAGGATTGGGATTTTTTTTTAGATTTATTTGCAATCGCTGTCCGCTCTCTGTGTGCTCTGTGTCTGCTCATCCTCTCTTTAGGAGGCACCAGGACCTGAACCTGGGACCTCCCCTATGGGAGGTAGGTGCTAAGTCGCTTGAGCCACGTCCACTCCCTGCTTGTATGTCTCTTGTTGTGTTTCCTTGTTGTGTCTCTTTGGTGTGACATCTTGTTGCATCAGCTCAGTGCACCATCCCGTCACGTCAGCTCGTTGTCTGGCTCGTCTTCTTGAGGAGGCACTGGGAACTGAACCCAGGACTTCCCGTGTGGTAGGCGGGTGCCGAGCTGCTTGAGCCACAGCCGCTTCCTGGGATCGGGATATTTCTAAAGCTCCTGGTTCCGACCTGCCCTCTGGCCCTTGGAGAGGCGGGTCCAGCATGCGCTCCACTTGCTCCCAGCGGGTGTTGTCGGACACCTTGCTGGCTGAAGAGCCTCCTCCCTGCAGCCTTCTGGGCCTGACGGTGCTGCCCGTCCTCGGAGGCCGGCGGTGGCTGGGGCCTGGGGCCGGCTCGCAGCGTCAGGCCCAGGGCAGCCCCAGGTGGCCCGGCCGTCCGCCCGCCCCGGACCTCTGTGCTCTGTCTCTAGGAGTTTGCTTATTCCAAGTCCTTCAGGTGAGCAAAGCCGCGCAGCGTCTGTCCTCGATCACCTTTTAGCCTCCTCGTCTTCACCTGTAAAACGGGGGCGAGGGGAGGCGCGAAGCCCCCAGGCCACCGCGGGGAGGCCAGGAGCTGATGCAGGCCCGGCTTGTCCAGCGTCCACGGGCCGGCAGCCCCGGGCCCCCCACGACCTGCGCCCCCCACGGCCAGTGCATGCCCTGGGCGCCCCACACCGGACCCCCACACCCCGGCGGCCCCCGTGCCCAGGGCTGGACGCTGCTGGGGTGCGCGGCAGTGCCCCCTGGTCCCTCCTTCCCGGGCCTGACCTGCTCTCCTGGACACCCCCTCTCGGGCCTCAGCACAGCTAGGGGAGGTGTTGGAGGGACTTTTAAAAGAGGGCGAGGGACGCGGTCTGCTCGGGGGCCCTGTTTTCTGGTGAGGGAGCTGCGTTCTTCGTGGTTAGTGTTTAAGATGTGTTCTGGAGCTTTCTGGTTTTTTCCCCAAAGGATGGGATCTGAGGACACCGGGCTCTAGGAGCAGGGGTAGGGGACGGTCACCAGGAGTTCCTCTCCTGCCCGCGCAGGCTATGGGGCGGGGGACTGGGCTGGAGGCGCCCAGGAGGCCACGGGCTGGGTGAGCTGGAGACGGAGCCTCCCGGGCCCACTGGCCCCACGCCCACCCCCGCAGCCGCCGCCCCCCGCAGCCGCGCCCTGGGCGCTGCGTCGTCCTCCACTGCGCTATCGGGGGATCTGGAAGTGGCGCCCGAGCTGCCGGCCGCTGGCCCCAAGCCCCCCACCTCCAGGGCCGCTGGCCCTGAGCCCCCCGCCTCTGGGGCTGCCGGCCGCTTGTTTGGGGGCCGCAGGGGCCTCGGCTCTCCCGAGGAGCGGGCAGCGGGCGCGGCAGAGCGAGCTTCAGGAGGGCCCCCGCGTCCATGTCCCTGCGCGCGCCGCTGTGCGTGGCTGTTGTCCCGCTCGAGGCCGCGCAGCCGCTGTGGGCTCCGGGCACCTCCCGGGAGAGGAGGAACCGGGCACCCCTGGGTCCTGCCGGGGCTCCTAGGGTTTAGCTAGCGTCGGCTGGAAAGAACCGAGCTGCGGGGCGGCGAGGCTGGGAGGCGCCGGCGGGTCCTGCAGGCGCAGTGCCGGGGCCGGCTCAGGTAGCAGCCCAGGTGTGCGTCCTGGCGCTTCCGGACAAGGCGGCTTGGCTTTGTTTTGTTTTGTTTTGTTTTGTTGAGGTACCAGTTCCAGGATTAACCCGGGACTGCGTGCGTGGGAAGCCGGCGCTCAACCACTGAGCCACGTCGGCTCCCGAGTTTCGTTTTGTTTTAAGATTAATTTTATTTATTTCTCCCCCCGTCCCCCCACCATTGTTTTTGTGCGTGCTGTTGCTCGTCTTCATTTTTTTAGGAGGTTCCAGGAACCGAACCCGAGACCTCCCATCGGGGAAGGAGGTGTGATCGCTTGAGCCCCCTCCGCTCTTTGCTTGTTGTGTCTCTCGTTGTGTTTCCTTGTTACATCGTCATCTTGTTGTGTCGTCATCTTATTGCATCAGCCGCCGCGTCAGCCACCTGTGTCAGCTCACTTGCTCGTCGTCTTTAGGGGGCATCGGGAACTGAACCCGGGACCTCCCGTGTGGGAGGCGGGTGCCCGAGGGCTCGAGCCACATCCACTTCCCCAGAGTTGGTTTTTTTGTTTGTTTTGCTGGTTGTCTGTTTTCCCTTTTGTTTTGTTTTTAGGGGGCATCGGGAACTGAACCCAGGGCCTCCCGTGTGGGAGGCGGGTGCTCGACTGCTTGAGCCACCTCTGCTCCCCGAGGACAAGTGCGTTTAAAGTAAAAGAAGAGATGAATTACTTCTGGGGTGCCGGGTGGTCCTCCAGGGGTGGGTGTTTGGGCCCTTTGGGGTCTCCCTCGGTGTCCCTGGCGTCGAGCAGCGCGCGCCGCGGCGCCTGTGGGCCTCCCGTGGCTGGGGTTTGCGCACACGCACCCTCCAGGGTGACCGCCGTCCGTTGTACGTCTCTTTGCCATAGAAACTCTATTTTGTTTCATTTTTCTTCGCGTGGGAAAACCTTAGACTCCACCGGCGGGCGCGTTCGCCACCACGGGTGACGACGTAGGCTCGGAACTCCCCGCGGAGGGGCTCGCTGTGCTGGGCGGCGCAGAGCCCTCCCCCGAGCGCAGGTCCCCCGCGGCCCTGCCTGAGCCTCATCCCGGGGCCCCTGGGGGTGGTCGGCCCCCGTGAGCTCACCCACGGCCGCCGTCTCCACGGCCGAGTCAGCGCTGCCCCGCGCCAGGCGCCGGCCCGCGGGCGCCCGCCATTCACCCTGCCGGTGTCCAGCCCCCGGTGCCCCCAGGCCCGCGGGCGCTTCCGGGACGGCCCCCCGGGGGCTGCGGCCTGCCCTGGGACAGGCTGGTCCCGAGGCCCGGGCGGCCCCGCCTCCCCGCGAGGCCATGAGTGTCCGCGCCTGCACCACCCGCCCCCACCCGCTGCATGTCGTCCCCGCCTGGCGGGTCTGCTGGAGCGCGGAGCCCACTGACCCCTCGCGACACCTGCCGTCTGCCGCAGGCCAGCTCGAGAGGCCAGCTCCGCCGGGCACCCACTGGGAGCCGGGGTCCGGGGGCGTCCAGGCCCCGGGTGCTGCCTTGGGAACAAGCGGCCCCCAAGGGGGGGTGACACCAGCCAATGCTGAGGAGGAGCCGCCTGCTCCACTCTAAGATTTTTTATTAATTTATTCCACCCCCCCCCCCCAGTTGCGTGCTGTGTCCATTCGCTGTGTGTTCTTCTGTGGCCACTTCTATCCTTATCAGCGGCACTGGGAATCTGTGTTTATTTTTGTTGCGTCATCTTGCTGTGTCAGCTCTCCGTGTGGGCGGCGCCATTCCTGGGCAGGCTGCGCTTTCTTTCGCGCTGGGCAGCTCTCCTTACGGGGTGCACTCCTTGCACGTGGGGCTCCCCTACATGGGGGACACCCCTGCGTGGCAGGGCACTCCTTGCGCGCATCAGCGTTGCGCATGGGCCAGCTCCACACGGGTCAAGGAGGCCCGGGGTTTGAACCCTGGACCCCCCGTGTGGGAGGCGGACACTATCCGTTGAGCCACATCTGCTTCCCTGCCTGCCCTGCTCTAAACTCACATGAGCTCTGGGTGGCGCCGAGAGGAGCTGGTCTGCACCCTGGAGCTCGGCTGCAGCGCAGGGAGAGGTGCTGGCCCCAGTGGCAGCGCAGGCCCGCCCAGGGGCTCCGGCAGCCCTTACCAGCCCGAGACCTGAGCTGGGGTGGGGGCCGTCCCGGCCGCCGTGCGTGCGCCCCCTTCCGCCCACACCGCGTCTGCGTCCCGCTGCCCCGGCCCTGCCCGCGGCTGGACGTCCCCCTCACGCACCTGCGTGGTCTCACCTGCCGCCACTTCACACTCAGGACCCCTGGGTGGGCCCTGCTGGACAGCTGCCCCTTTCAACCCAAGGGCCCTACGAGGTCCTGAGTCAGCCCCACAGGCGTCCCCGAGACACCCCGCCGCACCTGCCCTCGTCCAGCCGTCCTCTGGCTCTCGGCCCCTGCCGCATCCGCCCGCTATCCTGTCGCTGGCCCTGGGCTGCGCGGAAGCAGCCGAGGCGGCCTCTCGGCTCCCGTGGGTCAGCGGCCAAGCCTCGCGTCTTGCCTCGCCCCGTCGTCCGCCTCGGCCGCCCCGCCTGGGCACCGCTCGCCCATCCTGCCCCGGGAGCCCGTCCCTGCGCCCCGCTCTGCCTGGCGAGCCCTGGCGCGTGCACTGTGCGCCCGTGTGCCTGTCGCGCTGCCCTCAAGGCCAGGCTTTCTCTCCAGCCTCTCCAGCCCCAGCGCCGCCGCCTCGTCCGAGCAGCGCGGCCAGTGCCGTCGACTGGGCGCCCGCCAGGCCTGGGCCCGCACCCGCCGCCCGCCGCCGCCCCGCGCAGGACCAGCCCCAGCTGCCCCCGGGCACGCCGGCCACGCCATGCTGCCGTCCGCGGCCTCCGACAGCGAGGAGGACGCCTGCGACGAGCGCACGTCGCTCATGTCGGCTGGGAGCCCCCGCCCCCGCCCCTGCCCTGAGGACGCAGACAGCGCAGCGCAGCAGGTAGGCCCCGGGACGGGGGTCCCCTGGGGGGAGGGGGTCTCAATGGAGAGGGGGCATCCCTGGTGGGGGGGAGGGGGTGAAGGGGTCCCCACGGAGCGGGGAGGGGATCCCCAGCAGGAGGGAAGGGGCTCCCCACAGTGGGGGAAAGGGGGCCCCTGGTGGGAGGGAAGGGTCCCCGCAGTGAGGGGGGAGGGGGTCCCTGGTGGCGGTCAGTCCCCCACGGCCTGGCAGGTCCCCGCGCTCGAGGGGCCTCGCGGTGGACCCGCCGCGCCGCAGCCCGCCCGCCTCCAGGAGGGTGCCTTCCTCTGTCCTGAGCCCTCGACCTGGCCCCTGGCGCGGGCTGCACAGGAGGGGGCCGGGCTGGTCCACGGCGCCCCCCTGCACTTGGGAGGCGGCACCGGCTCTCAGCCCCTGGGCGCTGCTGCTGGACCTGCCCGGCCGCCCGCGCCTCCCTGCGCCTCCCCGCGCCCGACCACGCTCGGCGGCCCGGCATTGGCCTGGAAAGCCGCCTCGGGGCACTTCGCCCCGGGCCCCGGGGCGCCCCTGCCTCACGCTGTGCTTTCCCGCAGAGGAGCCAGGAAGGCGAGGCGGGCGGCGAGGAGGAGCTGGACGGCTGCGCCTGCAGTGGGGAGCCCGGGCGGCCGCCGGGCCTGGACGAGGAGCTGACCCTCAAGTACGGGGCGCGGCACGTGATCATGCTGTTCGTGCCCGTCACGCTGTGCATGGCCGTGGTGGTGGCCACCATCAAGTCCGTGGACTTCTACACGGAGAAGAACGGGCAGCTGTGAGTGGGCGGGCGCGGGCGCGGGGCCTCCAGGGTGCACGGGGTGGGCGGGGGTGGTCCCCAGGGTCCGTGGGGTGGGTGGGCGGGTGGGCACAGCCCCCAGGGTCCAGGGGGCGGGCGGGCATGTGAGCACAGGGTCTGCGGGGCGGGCGGGTGGGTGGGCACAGCCCCCAGGGTCCGCGGGGCGGGCGGGCGTGTGGGCACAGGGTCCATGGGGCAGGCGGGTGGGTGGGCACAGCCCCCAGGGTCCGCGGGGCGGGCGGGCGGGCACGGGGTCCGCGGGGCGGGCGGGTGGGGCACGGGGTCTGCGGGGCAGGTGGGCACAGCCCCCGGGGTCCACGGGGCGGGCGGGCGGGCACGGGGTCCGCGGGGCGGGCGGGTGGGGCACGGGGTCTGCGGGGCAGGTGGGCACAGCCCCCGGGGTCCGCGGGGCGGGCGGGTGGGCACGGGGTCTGCGGGGCAGGTGGGCACAGCCCCCAGGGTCCGCGGGGCGGGCGGGCGGGCACGGGGTCCGCGGGGCGGGCGGGCGGGTGGGCACAGCACCCAGGGTCCGCGGGGCAGGCGGGCGGGCAAGGGTCTGCGGGGCGGGCGGGGCGGGCGGGCATGGGGTCCGCGGGGCGGGGCGGGCGGGCGGGCACGGGGTCCGCGGGGCAGGTGGGCACAGCCCCCGGGGTCTGCGGGGCGGGCGGGTGGGCACGGGGTCTGCGGGGCAGGTGGGCACAGCCCCAGGGGTCCGCGGGGCGGGCGGGCGGGCGGGTGGGCACAGCACCCAGGATCCGCGGGGCAGGCGGGTGGGCACAGGGTCCGCTGGGCGGGCGGGCGGGCGGGCACGGGGTCCGCGGGGCAGGTGGGCACAGCCCCCGGGGTCCGCGGGGCAGGCGGGCGGGCGGGCACGGGGTCCGCAGGGCGGGCGGGCGGGTGGGCACAGCACCCAGGATCCGCGGGGCAGGCGGGTGGGCACAGGGTCCGCGGGGCAGGTGGGCACGGGGTCCGCGGGCGGGCGGGCGGGTGCACACAGCCCCGGGCCGCGGCGCCCGCTCTGCCGCAGCATCTACACGCCGTTCTCGGAGGACACGCCGTCGGTGGGCCGGCGCCTGCTGCACTCGGTGCTCAACACGCTCGTCATGCTCGGCGTCATCGTGCTCATGACCATCCTCCTGGTCGTGCTCTACAAGTACCGCTGCTACAAGGTGCGCGCCGCCCGCCCGCGCCCGGCCCCCTGCCCCGCTCGGCAGGGACTCGGGGCTCTCTGCCGCCCCCGCGGGAACCCCGACCCTGTTTAAGTTCCCTCCGCGTCCCGCCCCGTCGCCCCCCGTCTTGGCAGCGCCCCTCCTCCCACTCAGGAGTCGGGCGCGTTTTGCTCCTTCGCGGGAAGCGCGTTCCGCCGTGGCCGTTCTCCCGACGCTCCCCCTCCCGCGCTCGCACCCCCCACCTCCCTCCTGGACGAGGGGCAGGCTGTGCGCGGGGCCCCCGGCCCCGGCAGGTGTTGGGCTGGACCCACCTGCAGCGCAGAGGAGCCCGGGGTCCCAGCGGCCCCAGGCGTGCGACTCCAGCCGCCACGGAGAGGCCGTGACGTTGGCCCAGCTGTCCTCGCACGGGGTTCTGGCGCGCTGGGGGAGGTTGAGCCGGGCGTGACTGAGTCAAGGTAGAGGCAGGCGCGGCGTTTCAGTCAAGCGCTGAGCAGGTGGGGCGGGAACGTCCCTTGGGAGGACCTTGACCGTTAGCGCCGGGCCGCTGGTGTCTGCGCAGCGACTTCAGGACCCGGGGCTCGGGACGGTGGTGGGAGCGGGGCGGAAGGACGCAGCGGGCCGGACACGAGGTGGAAGTAGCCCGGGCCGCGGAGGCTGCGCCCCTGTGGTCAGGGGGTGTCGGGGACTGACCTAGAGCCCGTGGAGGCAGCCTCCGCCCGCCCACGGTGATGGAGCCCAGCTCTTGGGGTCCCCTCCGGGCGCAGGAGGGCCCGGGACAGGCGCCACGGCTGCTGGAGGCCGCGGCGCACAGGCAGGGCGGGGGAGTGAGGGAGGCAGCGCTGCGGGGGCGGCCCCACCTCGTCGCTGCGCTGCCTCTGGCCGAGGATGCAGTGGCCGGCTGCGCTGTCCTCGGGGCTGGTGGAGGTGACTGTCGGGTGGCCCGGCCCCGCCCCTGCCTGGGGACCCGTGGGTGGGTGGGGCGGGTGGTCCTGGCCGGGCTGCGCGCTCTGATCGCGGGTCCTGCTGAACCGCCCCCCGTGTGTGCGTTTCCCGCCCACCCCCTTGCGGGAGTGCGGTGCACGGGGGCAGCCTCGGCGGCTCCTCTCCAGAACCCGGGCCTGGCCTGGGGAACCCGGAAGCTTCCTTCTCGGCGAGTGGGGGCCGGGTGGGGAGCGGCCCGGTGCCGGCAGGCCTGCGCCCGCCTCGCGTCCTGGAGGGGCGTCCCGCGGCTCCCTCCTGGTCCCCGAAGCGGCTGAGCGGGCGGCGGTGCCGGACGCCAGGCCCCCTCTGACACGCCTCCCCGCGCAGTTCATCCACGGCTGGCTCATCACGTCCTCCCTGATGCTGCTCTTCCTGTTCGCCTACATCTACCTCGGGTGAGTGGGCGCCGCCTGCGCAGGCCGCGGGACCAGCCCGGCCCAGCGCCCCTCGTCCTGCCGGGCCCCGGGGGGGCCCTGTGCACCTGGACTCCAGGCAGGGAGGGGCGTGCGGCTGGCCCGGGGTGAGCTGGGGGCCCGTGTGCCTGGACCTTGAGGTTGGGGGGCCCCGTGCAGCTGGACCCTGAGGTTGGGGGGCTCCGTGGGGCTGGACCTCGAGGTGGGGGCCCCGTGCGGGTGCCCCTGGCTGCGCACCGACAGCCCCCGTGGGGGGCGCCCTGGGGCCTCTGGACGGCCGGCGGCGCGGGCTGCGTTCAGCTCCCGTCCACACTGGGCTGTCTCCGTCTGTGGCCTCCTGAGCGGGAGCCCCCAGGCCTGCGGCTGGAGGGGCAGGAAGGGCCCTCCCCAGCCTTCTCCCTGCGCAGGGCCGCCCGGACGCCGCGGACCTGGGGGCTGCAGGGGTGCCTGGGGGAGGCGTGGGGACCCCACCTCGTCCCGGACGCCGCGGACCTGGGGGTGCAGGGGTGCCTGGGGGAGGCGTGGGGACCCCACCTCGTCCCGGACGCCGCGGGCCCGGGGGGCGCAGGGGTGCCCGTGCACAGGGGCCCGATGCCAGCAGCGCCCCACGGCCCCCCGCCCGCAGGGAGGTGCTCAAGACATACAACGTGGCGGCGGACCACCCCACGGTGCTGCTGGCCGTCTGGAACTTCGGCGCGGTGGGCATGGCGTGCGTGCACTGGAAGGGGCCCCTGCTGCTGCAGCAGGCCTACCTCATCGCCATCAGCGCGCTCATGGCCCTCGTCTTCATCAAGTACCTCCCGGAGTGGTCGGCCTGGGTCATCCTCGGCGCCATCTCCGTCTACGGTACGCGGGCGGGTGGCTTCCTGCGGGCGGCCGAGGTCGCCTGCGTCCGCGTGCGGGCGTCGCGGGTGCTCGCGCCGCCTCAGAGGTGCCCGGGGCACGGGCGGGCGGCGCAGACCCACAGCCACGCTCAGCCCCCTGCCCGGGGCCGCCCCCTGGGTGGCTTCCAGCCTCGGCACCTGCTCTGGGCCAAGCTGGACCCCGGGGCTTGGGGTGCGTCCGGTCGTACCCGGGGCCCTGTGCTGAGCCCAGGGCAGGCGACGCTCCCCGGGTGCTGTGTGGGAACAGCCGTCTTTTCAAAAAGCGCTTTACAAACCCCCTTACGGTGCCGCGCCTTCTGCGCCCTTCGACATCATCGGGACGCGCTCGGCAGCGGCCTGGGGTTCCCACCGCGCACCTGAGAAGCGCAGCTGTGCCCACGGCCCGCTCCGGGCAGCCCCAGGCCCCGTGGCGTTCAGCTGCGACAGGCCTGGGCGCCCCGGGTGTCCTGGTCAGCTGAGTGCCACGCAGCCGGGGGCAGGGTCCCTGCGCCGTAGCCGGGCCCCGGGGAGGCTCAGGGGGCGGGGGCGGGGCCTGGGGGGGGAGAGCAGTGCGCGGAAGGCCGCAGCCCCCGCCTGGTCTTCCAATGCCGCGCGCCAGCCCCGCGGCCGCCACTCCGGTCCTTTCCCTTGACCCTTACATCCCCGTGGGTTTCGTCCGCGGTTCTCCACTGCGTGGCCCTGAGAGGCCACCGGGCACCCCCAGAGGCCAGCCTCGGGGCGCTCCTCGGGCCTGGTGTTTGCTGACCCGTCCTGGAGCTGCTCCTCGGCAGGTCCAGCTTAGCCTCGCTCCCTCCAGCAGCCCGGGCCCCGCGGCCAGGCCTGTGAGAGACCGCGCACCAGCCCCACTGCGCAGCCCCGCAGCCGCCCGCCCCGCAGCCCCCGCCCTGCAGCCCCACAGCCCCCAGCCCCGCAGCCCCCGCCCTGCAGCCCCCCACCCTGCCACCCCACAGCCCCTGCCCTGCAGCCCCGCAGCCCTCACCCTGCCACCCCACAGCCCCTGCCCTGCAGCCCCGCAGCCCTCACCCTGCCACCCCACAGCCCCCGCCCTGCAGCCCCGCAGCCCTCACCCTGCCACCCCACAGCCCCTGCCCTGCAGCCCCGCAGCCCTCACCCTGCCACCCCACAGCCCCCGCCCTGCAGCCCCGCAGCCCTCACCCTGCCACCCCACAGCCCCCGCCCTGCAGCCCCGCAGCCCTCACCCTGCCACCCCACAGCCCCCGCCCTGCAGCCCCTGCAGCCCCCCACCCTGCAGACCCCCGCCCTGCAGCCCCGCAGCCCCCAGCCCTGCAGCCCCCCGCCCTGCAGCCCTCACCCTGCAGCCCCTGCAGCCCCCCACCCTGCAGACCCCCGCCCTGCAGCCCTCACCCTGCAGCCCCACAGCCCCCAGCCCCGCAGCCCCCGCCCTGCAGCCCCTGCAGCCCTCACCCTGCCACCCCACAGCCCCCGCCCTGCAGCCCCGCAGCCCTCACCCTGCCACCCCACAGCCCCCGCCCTGCAGCCCCTGCAGCCCTCACCCTGCCACCCCACAGCCCCCGCCCTGCAGCCCCTGCAGCCCCCCGCCCTGCAGCCCCCCGCCCTGCAGCCCCGCAGCCCCCAGCCCTGCAGCCCCCCGCCCTGCAGCCCTCACCCTGCAGCCCCGCAGCCCCCGCCCTGCAGCCCTCACCCTGCAGCCCCGCAGCCCCCAGCCCTGCAGCCCTCACCCTGCAGCCCCGCAGCCCCCAGCCCTGCAGCCCTCACCCTGCAGCCCCACAGCCCCCAGCCCCGCAGCCCCCGCCCTGCAGCCCCTGCAGCCCTCACCCTGCCACCCCACAGCCCCCGCCCTGCAGCCCCGCAGCCCCCCACCCTGCAGCCCCCCGCCCTGCAGCCCACACCCTGCTGCCCTGCAGCCCCGCAGCCCCTGCCCCGCAGCCCCCGCCCCTCCTCCTCGCGTCCCACGGATGTGCGGCTCCCGCTCTGGCCGCCCCGAGACGGCGCGGCCCCTTCACCGGGGAGCAGGCTGCAGGCCGCACGCTGCGTCTGTCGCCTTCGCGGCGTGCTGGCGTCCTTTGACCGCGACGGCACGGCCCGTTCTGCAGATCTCGTGGCGGTGCTGTGCCCCCAGGGGCCGCTGCGGGTGCTGGTGGAGACGGCGCAGGAGCGCAACGAGCCCATCTTCCCCGCCCTCATCTACTCGTGTGAGCAGCCTGCGCGGCGCGGCCCGAGGGGCCGAGGGGTGGAGCGGGGACCCTCCTGAGGGGAGAGCCGGCCGGGGCCTCCTGCTGCAGAAGGAGCAGGGCCTCGAGGCCCGCCGGATCCGCCCTCCCGCCGCGTGCTTGAGACGGCGGAGCTTGAACGGGGACCCGGGGTTTCGGGGTCTGCGCTGCGTGGTGGGAGTCAGCGCCAGGGGCGTGGCTCATGACGTGGCCTCCGGGCCTGGGGGCTCGCGTCCCGTGAACGGCCGGGCTTGTCGCTACCGCGGTGTGACAGCACGGTAGGCGGTCAGGGCACGCCCCGCCTGGGGCTTCCCCGCCAGCGTCCCCGGGCACCCCGCGGGGGATGACAGACGTGCTGTCGAGCTGCGTGGAGCAGAGCAGGCTGAGGCCGGGGCTTCGGGGTGGCCGGGGAGCCCGTGCAGTTAGGTGCCCCCTGACCCCAGACTCCAGGGGAGCTGGGAGCTGCCGGGGTGGGGGAGGCGAGGGGAAGGGGGAGGCCAAGGGGAGGGGGAGGCAAGGAGGAGGGAGGCGAGGAGGGAGGGGGAAGACCAGGGGGAGGGAGAGGAGGAGGAGGCCAGGGGGAGGCAGGCGGGGAAGGGGAGGCGAGGAGGGAGGAGGACATCCAAGTCGAGGCCGAAAAGGCAGCGAGCGCGGAGCGCGGTGCCGGTGGAGGAGGGGGACGTCGTGCGCCTGCGCGGGGCGCTGCTGCTTGACGCGGGTGAAGGGAGGCGCGGGCCCCAGGTGCACTGAGGGCCCCAGCGGCTTTTGGCCAGAGCGGTCACCGGCCCGGGGCCCCCCTGAGGCAGACTGCCCTCCCCCTGCAGCCGCCATGGTGTGGACAGCCGGCATGGCCAAGCTGGACCCCTCCTCCCAGGGTGCCCTGCAGCTGCCCTACGACCCCGAGATGGGTGAGTGCCCCGGCGGGCGCACCCGGCCCCCGCCCCTGCCCCTGGCTTGCCCCTCATGTGCCCACCCCTGCCCCCGCCTCTGCCCACCCCTCACCTGTCCCTCCCCCTCGCCTGCCCGCCCCCTGCTCCTGCCCCCGGCCCTGGCCTGCCCACCTGGACGTGTCCTCGGACGGGCCGCACGCCTGGAGGACTGCGGCCCCCGCCCTGCGTGTCTCTGTCCTCAGGAGCACTCCGGGGCCCTCCCTGTGCTCGAGGGTGGGGAGGGTGGCGGGCGAGGGGAGGGGGCACCCCGTGGGGGCCAGGGGACCCCTGACGAGCCTTGTTCTCTCTTCCCGCCCGCGGTGCTCGCCGTCTCCTCTCTGGACCCCAGAGGACGACTCCTATGACAGCTTTGGGGAGCCCTCACACCCCGAGGTCTTCGAGCCCCCGCTGCCCGGCTACCCGGGCGAGGAGCCGGAGGCCGAGGAGGAGAGTAAGAGCCGCCCGGGAGGCTGCGGGGTGTGGGAGCCCCTGCCCGCGGTGGCACGATCCGTGCAGCCCCGAGGACCCGGCCCGGGCTCTGCCTGCCTGCGGGATCCCGACCCACCTGTGCCGGCCCGAGGGGGGCACAGAGCTGCCTCCGAGCTGCCTGCGTGGGGGTGGGGCCGGGGGCGTGTGGGCAGGGTCTGGGGGTGCGGGGGGCACATGGGAGCGGCCTGGAGATGCGGGGTGGGGGCGGGGATGCAGGGGCGCAGCAGGGGTCAGGGATGCGGGCAGACGAGCGTCCTAGGAACGCAGTTGCAGCTCGGGGCGGAGGCTGTCCAAAGGGTGCAGAGAACGCCGGGCAAGGCGGGTGGGGGAGAGCACCCAGGATGCAGCCGGGCTCGGGTCACTTGGGCAGGGGCGGTGGCTGCAGCGCCCATGGCTGGGTCCCGGCCGGAGCAGACCGAAGGCTGGTGCCCCTGGGTGAGGTGGGTGGAGGCAGGGCAGGGCCCGCTGGGCGCCTGCTTGAGAGCGTGGGCAGGTGCCGGTGGAGGGGGAGAGCCGGGGCGGGCTCCGCTGGGCAGCAAGGGCCGGGGAGCAGAGCCTCTGAGCCCACAGTCGGGGGCCTGGATGACCCAATGGCGGGGAGAAGCAGGGGGTGGGGGAGAAGCTGGAGACGGGGGAGAACCTGGGGGTGGAGGAAAAGCTGGGGCATGGAGAAGCTGGAGGTAGGGGAGAAACTGGGGTGGAGGAGAAGCTGGGGTGTGGAGAATCTGGAGGCAGGGGAGAAGCTTGGGTGGCAGAGAAGGGGGAAGGGGAGAAGCTGGAGGAGGGGAGGAGCTGGGGGTGGGGGAGAAGCTGGGGCGGAAGAAGCTGGAGGTGGGGGAGAAGCTGGAGGCGGGGGTGAAGGGGGGAGGGGAGTGGCCGGCCGCCTGCACGGAGGGGCGCGTGGCCTGGGGTTACTGCGTGAACTGCTACCCTGAACAAAACCGCCGTGTGCGCGGGGGGCGGGGGCCGGCCAGCGCGCCTGCCAAGCGTCCGGTCTGGGTCAGCAACGTGATCTTGTGGCAGGTTCAGTCCCCCCCCCCCCCCGCCCTCGGGGCGGGGTCTCGGGACCCCCCAGCGGGCTCCGCGTCCTCCGGGTTTTAGAACCAGGTTTCCTGGAAACTTCGGCGACGCAGGCGCGGCCCCGGCCGTGCAGCCCCCGCGGCGCCGTGGGTCCGCTCCCCACCCCGCGCCAGGCCAGGCCGACCTGGGTCCCGCTTCTCCCCGCAGGGGGCGTCAAGCTCGGCCTGGGCGACTTCATCTTCTACAGCGTGCTGGTGGGCAAGGCGGCGGCCGCGGGCGGTGGGGACTGGAACACCACGCTGGCGTGCTTCGTCGCCATCCTCATCGTGAGTGCCGCCCGGGGGCGCCCTCCAGCGGCGCGAGGCCCTGGCTGGACGCCGGCCCCACGCGCCCGAGCCCTGCCCCTGCCCCGCGCCCAAGCCCTGTGCCTGCCCTGGCGGCCGGACCCCGGCTGCGGAGCGCGGGTCTACTGGGGGTTGCGCCCCGAGGTCGCTCGGGCGGCCGGTGCACCCCCTTACGGTCCCGGCCCAGGCCGCTCTGCCCCTAGGGCTCGCGGAGGCTGGGCCCCCGGGAAAGCCGTGCTCAGGCCTGCCCCGCCCAGCGCCCGTGGCCAACTCTTTAGCCTACATGTCCCCTCGTTGGCCCGCCCACAGTGTGTTTGCCACAGCGTTACTGGCCTCTAGGCCCTCTCCCGCCGGCCAAAGCCCTGCTGCACCCCTGGACAGGGTGGCCCTGCCTCAGAGTGCGCCCAAGCCCCCCCTGTGCGGGCGGCCCCCCGGCTGAGCTCGCCGTTCTCCTGCGGACACGCTCCTTGAGGGCGGCAGCCACTGTCCTGGCAGGAGAGCAGGAGGGGACGAGCACTGTTTGTGGAGTCAGTACTGCCCTCCGCCCCCCACGTGCAGGCCGTTGGCTGCCTCAGTGCTCTGGAGCTGCTGGGACGAAGCACCTCAGGGTGCACCGTCTCGCCTCGCTGGCATTTAAAGCCTGAAGTCGAGGTGCCAGCAGGGGCCTGGGCGACCCCTCCTCGCCCCTCCAGCCCCCAGCGCGGCGGCAGCCCTCGCCCAGCCCTGGCTCGTGGCCCCTCCGCGTCCGCCTTCACGGGCGACCCCCGGCCGTTGGGTTGGACCCCCCCACTCTGTCGGCCCCTCCCTAGTTGATTCTGTCTCCAGGGAGCCCGTTTCCAAGTAAGAGCGTCACGGCCCGGGGCTAGGACCCCAACGCACCGGTTTTTGGGACAGTTACTGGCCTAGCGGTGGGGTGGGCCTCGGGCTCTGCTGCGTCCGGAGCTGCTGGAAGGAAGGCGGGGCCCCATGCGGCCCCCCTTTGCCCAGGGCGCGGGCACCCGGTCCCCGCTGACGCCGCCCTCCGCGCAGGGCCTGTGCCTGACGCTGCTCCTGCTTGCTGTGTTCAAGAAGGCGCTGCCCGCCCTGCCCATCTCCATCACCTTCGGCCTCGTCTTCTACTTCTCCACGGACAACCTCGTGCGGCCCTTCATGGACAGCCTGGCCGCCCACCAGCTCTACATCTGAAGTGCGGCCCGAGGGCTCAGGAGACTGACCGGGCGCGGGGGCGCAGAGTTGCTCCGGGACTCATCCTCCCGTGTTCGCCTGCGAGCGCGGCGCAGGCGCGGCGTGGCGGTGCCAGTCCTTTCGCCCGGTCACCCTCCGTCGGTGCCACGAGACGACTGGGAGCGGCTCTGCGGTGGGCAGGGCCCGGGTGGGCGCCTGGTGCGGCCGCGTCCTGCAGGGCCCGGGCCTGTGAGAAGAGGCAGCGTGCCTGCCCTGCCCGGCGCGTCCCCGCGCTCCTGTCCCCGTCGTGGCTGTTTTCTTGCCCCAGGACGCAGTCCCTGCCTCTTTGGGCACTGCCCCTGCTTCGAAGGCCTCTTGGTGACACCAATAAAGGGGAGAACCCGCTGCCGGCTGGCGCTCGCTCTCCTGCGCATCAGCGCCGCCCGCTCCCTCCCGGCGGCGGCTCCGGGGATGGCAAGCGGCCCCGGCCCCAGGGAGGGGGGTCCACCCAGTTAAAGGAGAGGGTCACCTGTCCCCAACCCCCGAGGTGATTTATTTAACGAGGAAGCTTCCAGAGAGCGGCAAGACCTGGCACCCGGCAGCTCACCGCGTGCTGTGCAGACCCCGTGTGCTGGCCTCGGCCACAAGCTCCGGACATGGGGTCAAAGCACACCCCACCCCAGTGCCCGCCAAGGCGCCCGGGCATTTCCGTACAAGTGTCCGTCCTCAGCAGAAGCCGGAGCGGGCCGGGGGCGGGGGAGCACCTGCGTCGGGCCTGTTCTGCCCTCCCTTGGCCGCGGCGCTGGCCGTGCGCTGGGCAGTGGGCAGCCTGGTGCCCGGGCACAGAGAGCCTTGGCCACACCTCGCAGCCCCGGAGCCTCTGGAAGCAGCGCAGGCCCCTTGGCCGCCGACGCGGCTGTGGGCACAGTGGCTCTGCTCGCAGGGCTGGCAGGGTGCTGCCCGAGGCGCTCGGTTACGAGGGGGTCAACGGGCCCTGCGTTCCGGCGCGTGGCAGGCGCTCCCCTCCCTGGGCTGTTCGTGGAAGGCGGAGGAAGCCGGGGTGCCCGGGAGGGGCTGGGGAGCCACGCCGGCTCGGGGGAGGGAGGGCCGGGGACGCGGCGACGGCATCGGCATCAGGAGAGCCAGAAGTGGGCTCTCGTCGCGGTTTTAAGTGACGGTTTTAAGAAGACAAGGGAGTAGCCCTTGAGGTTAAAAGCCCCCAAGAGGCGGTGGCGAAGGGAGACTGCGAGAAGCCCGCTGGGGTGGCGGTTGGGGGCGTTTCTCAGGGCGTCATGGGGGCTCCGGGCGGGGCTGGAGCTGCTTGGCTCCCTCGGCCGCTAGCCACCTGCAGGCCTGCCCGGGAGGCCGCGCCCGGACTCGGCGGGCGCACTGGTGGGAGGAGGGCCAGGGGGAAGGGGAGAGGTCTGTTAGGACGGGGGGAGGCAGGTGCGCCGAGGCAGCGAGGGGTGCGCCCTCGGGGAGCCACCTGCGGGCTCGTCCCCCGCGCTGAGCTCCTGAGCCCGGAGCACAGGCTGCGGAGGCGAAGCCAGGGAAGTGGCCGAGGAGCGGCGCTGGCCGCGGGGGCGGACCGGCCTGCGCTGACCACCCGGCCATGACCAGGTGAGCCCGTGAGGGCCGACCAGGCGGCACCCACCGCCCGGCCATGACCAGGTGAGCCCGTGAGGGCCGACCAGGCGGCACCCACCACCCGGACACAAGCCCACCAGGGTGGACCAGGCGGCACCCGCCACCCAGACGTGACCAAGCGAGCAGCATTTTGTCTGCACTTGTTTCTGATTTGCTTCCAGGAGCCAAACCTCGCGCTTTGGCGGTGCTGCCCGGAGCCCGCAGGCCCGGGGTCTGGCGCCTTCCCGTCCTGGGGGAGCTTGGTTCTGCGGCGTTTCTTGAACTCCGAGGACGGGGGTCTGCTTTCGCCTCTACCTGCTAAATAAACACCCTGCGGCGGGTCAGCTCGCACGTGGGGGGCGCGGCTCACGGTTCGGGGGCAGGAGGCCAGCGGCGAGGCGTCAGGAGGCGGTGGACGCGTCCCCGACGGCACCGGCGTTCCAGGGCGGCCTCTCCCTCCCCTGGCCCCGCTGCCCCTGGCGGCCTCGCCCCAGCTTCTCCTTCGCCTGCCAATGAGGACTTCGGCCCTCGGAGCAAGACCACCGCCCCGCTACATGGGCGCCGCTGAGGTCATCACAGCCCGGGGGCCCCGCTACCCGCGTCACGCCCCGGGCTGGCCCCTGTGGGCACACAACCCGGCCCGTTTTGGAAGTCGTTTAAGACGCCGGCTTCCTGGGGCCGCCCCGCGGTGAGCGCGGCTCTGCTTCAGCCACGCCAGCGCGGGCCCCGCTCTGGCTGCCCCGCTCTCCCCCATCACGCTCTTGACGGACGCGGTGGGGTTTTGCAGGGTCTGTGTTAGAATCACACGCAGCGCGCGTCCTGCCTCGGCGGGTCTCCCCGTGTCTGCACGTGCGCACCTGTGCGTAGAAAGACCCCTGACGGGCTGGCGCGCCCCTCGGCGCGAGCGTCCCCTCCCGGCCAGCCGCACGGTGCGCGACGTGCCGGCTTCTTCGTCCTTGCTGGCTGGACGCCGTCCTCCCCTCGAGCTCCTCCGCCCCTCCTCGCCGCGTCCAGGCTGGGCAGCTCCGCCCGCGCCGGCGCCTCGGCTTTCTTCGTTGCGTGTATCCTTTGCTCGTGTCTCCGCTGCGTTGTCTTCACTTCCTGGTACTTGGGCCTCTTGTTAGTGTCGGGGCGGCACCGCCCTTAGTGATACACGTCTCCTCCCTCCCTCCCTCAGGAGGCTTCTCTTCCACCGTTTAACACGCTGGGCTGCTTTTACCTTCACGTTTAGGCTTTTGAACCTGGTTGGCGAATCCTTCCCCCCATGGAGTGATCTCAGCGCTGAGCTCCTGGTCTCCGTGGTGAGGCTCCGGGCGCGGGTGGCTTTTCTCGTGTGTTCAGGGGGGGCCTGGCTGGGTTCCCTCCTTGTCTGAACTCGGCCCGGCACTGTTTGTTGCTGGGTCACTCGTCTACCGGGTCACGGAGCTCCCAGGGGGCTCCTGGGCTCTCTGACCTGCTCCACTGGACTTGTCCTCCTGTGCCAACAGGGCAGAGAAACGTAGGCGAAGCTGGGCCCACGAGCACCTGCTCTGGTCCAGGGCCCGGGCGTGGACGCCTAAGGCCCGGCCAGGGCTCCTCGGGGAGCATCGGGCCACACGGCGACAGCCTCGGGGGACGGCAGGCGCGGCGCACGAGGCCGGCTCCCGGGGGCGGCTTGACCAAGGGCCCGTTTTTTCCCGCCTCGGGGCCCCTCCCACGCCGTACGTGGCAGGGGGTGGGAGGATGCATGGGGGGCTCACCCACCCCTGCGCCGTGTGCGCCCGCCTCCCGCTCTGCACCGCCACGCGCCCTTGGCGTCTTGATGCTGGGCACACGGACGGCAGGCCCTGTGCTGTGGCCCCCGCCGGACCCCCAGTGGACAAGCCCACTTCCCTCGCGCCTGGACAAAGGCTCCCCAGCTCCCGGGAGCAAGGACTAGCTTCCACGCATTGTAACACACACACCAGTGGTTGAAACAAGGTTAGATCTTTCTCTCACAAAAAAGAAGTGCGAGCTTGGGCCCTTGGAGGGCGCGGTAGCTCGTGACATCGGGGGCCGGGCTTCGAGGGATTTGATCTCTTCGGTGTGCTGCTTTCACTCGTGGTCCACGTGGGCTGCCGAGGCCCTGCCGTCAAGTCCGCATCCCACCCGGCATGAAGGGAGAGAAGAGGCGCTTCCTTCTTTTAGGGGCGCTTCCTGGAACCTGCACGCGGCACTTCTGCTTACGCCCAGCTGACCGTGTTGTCACGTGACAAGCCCCTCTACACGGGAGGCTGAGCGGGACGGCTTGAAGTTCCTTTATGAGTCCCCAAAGGAAAAGGCTGCTCTAAGTCCACCCCCGTGGGCGGGAGGCCCTTCTGACTGGCCGACAGTGGCCGGGAGCCGGCCTGGGCCTCCACCCTCCCACTGGAGCAGATGTGAACGGACAGACAGGCAGACACATGCGCAGCCGCCGTGTGGATCCTGCGGCGCTGGCGGGAAGAGGAGGCAGGAACCCGCAGCCCCGGGGCGAGCCAGGCGGGAGCCCGGGGCCAGCGGAGCTGAGGCCGGCGGGAGCCAGGGCGGGCCGGGCGCCGAGGCCGGAGAGGCAGCCGGGCCTGGTGTCCCCTGCGGAGCCCGGGAGAAGGCGCCGCAGCGGGACGGGACGGTGGAGAGAGCAGGTTGGGGCGGGGGTGTGAGGAGCGGGTGGTGCGGGGAGCCGGGCGGGCTGGGGCCCACGGCTGTGGGTGCCTCCGTGGGGACCAGCCTGGAGCCCCCCGGGGCGGGCAGGGGAGCCTGGGGTCGCGGCGGCCTTTGGAAGGCTGTGACGCGGCCGTGGACTTTCTGGGGAGCCGTCGTAGCAGCAGAGCCTCGCCTGATGCAACCGCGCCGGATGCGGCGCCGAGGAGCTCGCGAGGGTCCTCGCAGCGAGGCGGGGAGGTGCTGGCCCTGTGTCATCCTACAGAGCTGCTAGTTTTATTTACCACCCCCCCACCCACCCCCGCCTGCTGCTCGCGCTCGCTGTCTGCTCTGAGTCCATTCACTGCGTGCTCTTTTGGGTCTGCTCATCTTTCCTCCTCGTCTTCTCTTTAGGAGGCACTGGGAACCGATCCTGGGACCTCCGACGTGGAGAGAGGCTCCCAATCGCTCGAGCCACCTGAGCTCCCTGGTTAGTCGTGTCTCAGTCTTTCCTCTGTCGCTTTTTTGCTGCGTCATCTTGCTGCGCCAGCTCTCCACGCGGGCCAGCTCGCCCTCACCAGGAGGCCCCGGGACACGAACCCATGACCCCCCGTATGGGAGACGGGAGCCCAGTTGCTTGAGCCACAGCCACTTCTCATTTCCATCTTACGGAGACACAGATTAAGGCACTTCCCAAGGTCAGGCGGGGTCAGCGGTGGACCTGATGGACGAGCCAGGACCTCCGGCCGTGTAGCTGCTCTCGGCCGGGGCACGGTGGTCTCCCCGGGGAGGGGCCACCCCTCGCCGAGTCCCCTCACACAGAAGGGCTGGCACCAAGGGGCTTCTCAGCCAACAAGCGGCGTTTCAGACACTCACGGCAACTCTAAGACCAAAAGGCACCTGAGCGCAGGGGGAGCGCTGCCACGTGGCCGTGGTGACGGTGCCGGCCGCAGCCGAGGGCTCGAACTCATGACCGTAAGGAGCAAAAGAGGACGCCCAGGCCACCCCAGCAGAGCTCGGTCAGCCCGGGCACCTGGCGCACGAGGCTGGACGGAACCCACGGGCCGCTGAAGCACCGAAGCGCAGCCACACGGCGCAGTGAGCGTGACTCCAGGCGACAGCACGAGCAGGGGAAGCGGGAGAGCAGAGCGGGGCTGCCGAAGCAGCTGCACACGCCAGGGCACCGGGCGATGGGGACCCCAGCACCCCGGAGTTAGGCGAAGGCTGCTCCAGGGCAACACGGGCCCTCCTGCGGGAAGGACGGCTCTGCTCCGGCCGGTCTCAAGGAAGGACCCGTCGACGCTCCCCCTCGCGGTCTTCCCTGGAGCGTCTGCCCTGGCCTGACGTGCGTACGAGGTGCTCCGGTCGAGGAGAGCGGGGGACGTGGCAGCGGCCAGACCCCCTGGTCAGACGCCGGCAGTGGAGGAGCCGCCGCCCCGCGGGGGCGAGGGCCGCAAGCAGGGACGCTCAGGAGAGCTACGCCTTCCCGCGCAGAGGGACGACGCCGCCGGCCTCTGCGGGGCGCGGAGAGACTGGCGCCGGCGACCGCCGTGGCCGCAGAGGAGCCGTGCGCGGGCGGGCAGGGGGGCCAAGCGGGCCGGCTCGGGGCGCCCAGGCCGGGCTCCAGAGGTCAGTGACTGTCACGAGCGGCATTTATTTGGGGTAAAAGCTTCAGTTCCCAGGCCGTGAAAAGTCCTGGCGGCTTTCTCAACGTGTTGGAGCCCGCTGGTGGCCGGCTGCCTGGTCCCTCCCGCGCGCCGCCTCCTCCCCGAGGTTCCAGGCGCAGCCCCCGGCTCCAGGCGCGGCGGGCACAGGGACCGGGTCGGCCTGGCTTTGCCAGGGTCAGCGTCAGCACGCGGGCGCAGCGGCTCCCCTCCACGGCCTCTTCCTTCCGTCATGAGGCAGGATCAGCAATGACGGAGCTCTCGTCCCGTCTGTCCGTGTGTCCACTTACGGCAGACCCGGCGAGGGGGCAGGGCCCCACTGAGGTCCCACCTCCCCGATGGAGCCGATCAAAAGCCCATGGAGGGAAGCAGACCTGGCTCACCTGATAGAGCGCCCGCCTACCACATGGGAGGTCCAGGGTTCAAACCCCGGGCCTCCTGACCCGTGTGGAGCTGGCCCATGCGCAGTGCTGATGCGCGCAAGGAGTGCCCTGCCACGCAGGGGTGTCCCCCGTGTAGGGGAGCCCCACGCGCAAGGAGTGCACCCTGTAAGGAGAGCTGCCCAGCGTGAAAATAGTGCAGCCTGCCCAGGAATGGCGCCGCCCACACGGAGAGCTGACACAACAAGATGACGCAACAAAGAGAAACACAGATTCCCAGTTCCGCTGATAAGGACAGAAACAGTCACAGAAGAACACACAGTAAATGGACACAGAGCAGACAACTGGGGCAGGGGGAGCGGAAGGGGAGAGATATAAAAACAAAAAAAAGAAAAGCCCACGGAGCCCGGCGCTCCCCGGCCAAGCCCTCCAGTGGGCCTGGCGCGTCGGCGGGTCCCGGGCCGGGCGTGGGGGCGTCGGCAAGCACAGGCCTTCTCGCCTCGGGACCGTAAATAACCTCACGCTGCCCAGCGAGCCTGGAGACGGGCCTGCTGCCGCTTCCCCGCGCCGCGAGGCGGGCGTCCCCGTGCGCCGCGGCTCCCATGAGGCCCGGAGGGGGCCGTCTGCGCGGCCGTGGAGCCGTGCGAGTCCCCTGAAGGCTCCCATCAGCAAAGCCCGCCGCCCGGCACTTGGCGCTGGCAGCCCGTGGCCCCGGGCCCCCTCGGCGCAGGCAGCCGCTGGCCTGCTTGCTGTCAGTTTTTTCTAGAATTTCATTCAAATAGGCTGAATCGTGGTCCCCCCAAAGGTGCGCAGTCTGAACCCCTGGAATTGTGCTGTGTAGGGTTGGGATGGGGCTCCTGGGTTAGCTGCTGGGTTGCGGGGCTCCTCGGGCAGCGCAGGATTGGGGCGGGGGAGAGGTGGGACCCCAGGAGCGAGCCCGGGGAGGACGAGGGGGCGGGGGTTCCAGGCGCAGATGCCCGAGGGGCTCGCTGCGGCCCTGCGATGCGCGCCGGCTCTGGCCTCCAGGCCCTGAGCCCAGCCCGCTCTCGGCCGCCTTGGCACGTGTCGCCGCGCACGGGGGGCAGTGTGCGGCGGCCACCGCTCTGTGCCTGCCCTTCAGCACGGTGGCTTGAGGTCCCGTCTCAGTCGCTTGTTCCTTTTCACTCCGTCCTGGGGCGTCACCACCCGCGGCCTGGTTTCTTTGCCTGTGCGGGGAAGTGGACGGTGGAGCTGGTGGGTTATGCGCCGCAGCGGTCAGCGTCGCCTGCCGCCCGGCGGGTCCCAGTGGCCGCGGCCAGGCTTGCGGCTTCGTGGAGTATCTTGCAGCGGGGGTTTGCGCCTGCAGCGTTGGTTGAGTCTACAGCCAGCGGAGGAGCTCGCCCTCAGCTACGTGGTCATCTCGGCCAGGGGACGGAGCTCAGGGGCCAGAGGCCGGGCAGGCACGTCCCCCTCGACGCCCCCCGGGCTCACGGGACCTGCCAGGGGCCTCCGGGGTGCGGCCGAGGGCGTCGGCACCACCCTTGTGGGAGCTGCCAGCCCGTGCCCTGTGCATCCCGACCGCGAGGCGGCTCCGAGAACAAGGCCTTCGCGCGGAGGGGGCGGGCGTGGGGACGTCCACACACACGGCCGCTGCCCTGCGGGGCCTGCCCCTGGGGGGGTGCTCGGCTCATGTGAGAGGCAGCCCTCCCGCTGGCGCGGCCTCTTGGGGCGCCGCTCTGCAGCCTCGTGGAGGGCAGGGGTCCCCGTGGACGGACAGTCCCGTCACCCCGGTGCGGACCCCTCGAGCGGGCTCCCCCTTTTGAGCTGAGGTTTAGACTTCGAGCTGCAGGTCCACGCGTGGCGCCCCGACCTCAGTGAAGGGGGCGTGGTCCGGGCGGCCCCTGCGGGAACACCTGGACAGGTGCGGCAGCCACGCCCCGGGGGCTGCAGGGAGCCCCGGTGGGGCAGGCGGTGACGCCCGGGACACTGGTGACGCCTCCGGCCCGAGGGCTCCCCCGGGGGCGCCTGCTGTGGAGAGGGGGCTCCTGGGGGCGGGGGGCGCAGCGGCAGGAGCATGAGCTGCCCCCACAGCCTCAGGTGAGGGGTGGGCTCAGCTCGCTCCAGCCTCCGAGCCCCCGGCTCCCAGCGGTGTCCGCGCACGGGCGGTGGGTGCCTGTGTGAGCGGTGTCCTTGCTGGGCCTGCGGGAGGGTGGGGCGCCGGGACCATGGGGTCTGGGCCAGCGCGGGCAGCGCCGCTCCAGCCAAGCCCGCGCCGCGTGCAGAGGCCCCAGCCCCCGGCCCCCACCTCCCCAGCCCCCCAGACCCTGGTCCCCTGTCCATCTCCCCAGCCCCCCGAGGACCCTGTCCCCCACCTCCCCTTCCCCCTGTCCCCCATCCACTGGCCCTCGCCTCCCCAGCCCTGTCCCCTGGTCTCCCGGCCCCAGCCCCCTGTCCCCCAGTCCCCCAGGGGGCAGCAGGGCTGAGCAGGGGGCAGTGGGGGGGCAGTGGAGACAGTGGGGGGGGCAGTGGGAGGGCAGCAGGGAGCAGTGGGGGGCAGCAAGGGGAGCAGGGGGGCAGGGGGTGGCGGGGGCAGCGGGGGGAACAGCAGGGGGACATCGGGGGGCAGGGGGGAGCAGAGGGGCAGGGGGGAGCGGGGGTGGTGGGGGGAGCAGGGGGGCAGCAGGGACAGCAGGCGCCATGAGCCCCAGAGGCCCAGCCGCACTGCCCGGGCCTGGGGGGTGGTGGGGACGTGGCCACAGCCTCCTGCCCTTTGGGGGACGCTGAGGCTGCCTCCACGAGGCACAAGGGCCACGGGCTCCAGCCCTGCCTCCTGCGCCCCTCACCACGGTGGACCCACGGGGTCTTTCCTCCGTGTCCGTCCTCGTCTTCGGCCACCCCAGGGTCCCCAGAGAGCCCGTGGCCCTGTGGAGTGTGCGTGGCTGATGGCAGGGGCTGGGCCCACCTGCCCACTGTGCAACCTGGGCCAGTCACTCACCCTCTCCATTTCCAAACACTGAGGGGATATGAGGTCGGGGGTCGCTGTGGGGACCACGACAGTGGGCGTCTACGGTGTCAGTGGCCGTGGACACAGTCAGTGATCGGGTTAAAAGACCACCGCCTTGACCACTCCTTGGGAAGCAGACTTGGCCCAGCGGTTAGGGCATCTGTCTACCACATGGGAGGTCTGTGGTTCAAACCCCGGGCCTCCTTGACCCGTGTGGAGCTGGCCCATGCGCAGTGCTGATGTGCGCAAGGAGTGCCGTGCCACGCAGGGGTGCCCCCCGCGTAGGGGAGCCCCACGTGCAAGGAGTGAGCCCCGTAAGGAGAGCCGCCCAGCGCGAAAGAAAGCGCAGCCTGCCCAGGAATGGCGCCGCACACACGGAGAGCTGACACAACAAGATGACGCAACAAAAAGAAACACAGATTACCAGTGCCGCTGATAAGAATAGAAGCGGTCACAGAAAAACACACAGCGAATGGACACAGAGAGCAGACAACGGGGGCGGCGGGGGGGGGAAATAAATAAAAATAAATCTTTAAAAAAAAAAGCCCACCGCCTTGACCACAGCGTCTCGGGCAGAGTCAAGAATCGCCGACGTCCTCTAGCCCGAGAACGCACCTCCAACTGCTCCACGGGAAACGACCCCAGGCCCCCGTCGTCCCATGGCCCGCCTGACACCCCAAATCCAGCTGTTTTGGGCAGAAAAGGAAAGCAGTGGGTGCTTCACCAGCTGCTTGGGTGGAAGCTTCCTGCCCGAGCCAAGGCTCCTCAGGCAAGTACAGAGAGATTTGAACTCAGAGCCGTGGCCAGAGGCGAGCAGCTGAGGCAGAGGCCCGACGAGGCCGCTAACGCCCGCGTCCTCCCTGGCTTGGCCGTGGACCCCTCACCCTTCCTCCTCGGGCCCCAGGCACATGAGCCCCGGCTCCGCCTGGACACGCCCCCTGCCCGGCTGGGTCCCGGGCCGTGTGGGGCCCCCGCAGCCCGAGTGGGCGGCTTCCCGGGCTGGAGGCGGGCCCCCCCACTCCTCCGCCCCTCGGCTGTGGGATTCCTGGTGCTTCTAGAGCCGCCTGCTCCGCTCCTCTGCACTTGACTTGCTCAGGTGCTGGAGCGTCCTTTTGGGTTGAAATACTCAGAAGTGAGCACAAGCCGGTCTACACTATAATATCATGAGGGCATGTTAGGGTAACACACTTTTTAAAAAACACGGTGTTTCCAGAGGGGTTCAAAGAGAGTTACGAGCTAGAAAGTTTACTTCTGCAGGAATTTGGGTAACAAAGATCTGGTAGTGTGGGGAGCAGACCCCAGCCTCATGGACCCCTCCCTGGCTTGTGGTCCCGCTGGCGCCCCTCCCTCCCTCCCCTCCCCTCCCATGCCCCCTCCCTGCCCCCCTCCTCCTCGTTCCCTCCCCCCTCCCCCCTCCCCCTCCCTCCCCACACCGCTGTTGGCAGTGTCCCCCGGCCTCACCACCTGTGTGACCAGTACGTTTTAAACGAAGGCCCAGGCCACTGACAGGGCGTCGCTGGATGTTTACAGCGTCCCCCTCCGGGACGCTGACAAGCAACCGCAGCTGTCGGGGTGCAAACTGTGTTTCCTGGTTAAGCAGCTTCCTTGGAGGAAAGCACTCGACCTTCCATGCCTGGCCGCTCCCTGGGAGCCCCCGCCCCTGGGAGTCCCCGGCCCTCGGAGCCCCCAGCCCTCGGGGCCCCTGCCCCTGGGAGCCCCCGCCCCTGGGAGCCCCCACTCCTGGGAGCCCCCAACCCTTGGATCCTCCCACCCCTGGGAGCCCCTGGCCCTCGGAGCCCCCGGCCCTGGGAGCCCCCACCCCTGCGAGTCCCCAACCCTTGGACCCCCCCACCCCTGGGAGCCCCCAGCCCTCTGCGCTCTCCCGCTGCCGCTCGCTCAGCGCGGCCTCCTCCTGGCCGCATGCACAGTTGCCCCGGAGCCTGGCTCGCCCCAGGTCGTCGCCCACTCCGCTCCTGCGGCTGCTCTGGGGCCGCGTGGGGAGCAGCCACCCGCTCCTGCTCGAATCCATCTGACGGTCAGGTCCGGGCTGTGAAGCGGGAGCCCACGTCCCCGCGGCTCTCAGAGGACGGACGTGCCGCCCGCACACGTGGCCTCGCTCCCTTGAAATGGGGCTGGCGCGACCGGGAGCCGACCTGTGTGTTTAATTCTGGCTCATTTACATTTAATGGTCACACGAGGCCAGTGGACGCCGTATTGGCCGGTGCAGCCCCAGGTGCTCACCTGAAACTCAGGTGAACGTACGGGGCAGGCGGGCCGAGTTCCAGACGGGGGGTGGTCATTCAGTTAGTACCCCCCACCGCTATTTGTAACAGCTCGGCGCACGTCTCACCGTCTGGGTACGGGAGCCACTGAGGGGCTCTGTCAAAGGCCCTGTGAAATCAAGACCCCGTGTGTATGTGCGTAGATACATACTTACTTGCAGAAAAATATTTCCTATTTGTAGAAGTAATACACGTCCACTGTGGAAAACGCAGGAAAGTACCCAGGGGACATCAACAGTGACTAATAATTTTTGCCGTCCCAAGATAAGTCACATTTGTGCGTATTTCCTTTATCTTCTTTCTGTGCTGATATTGTTCATGTTACTGAGAACCTGCATTCTCTGATGTTTACCTCCGGCTGTTTCAGTTGACTATTTCATAACAGTTCATTGTCCCGTGATTAATAATTTATATGCCCGCTCCCTCATTGCTGTGCTTTTTCTTTCTTTTCTTTTTTCTTTTTTGAGGCACTGGGGCTGGGAATCAAACCCGGGACCTCGCGGGTGAGAGGCCGGCACTCAACCGCTTGAGCCAACCCGCCCCCTCGTGGCTGTGCTTTGAAGTTGTATCTAATTTTTTAGTAAAGCTGCAGTGAACTCCTTTCTGGGGACGATGACCTGTTGGTAAGGAGCCCACTGCCCGGGCTGCTGCCAGGTTCACAGCAGGAGCCCCGCGCCGGGCCTTCCTGTCTGCGGACGGCGCCTGCTTCTGGCCCCTCCAGCAGCATCTGTGCCCGCCTGGCCAGGCACTGCCCGGGACCCCGGGTCAGCCACGACCCGAGCGCCAGTCCTCTCGCCGCCGTCGTTCCTCGACCGTCCCCTGGGGTCATTTGCCCTGACGAGAAGGGCTAAGGCACGGGGCGGGTTCTGCCGGCCACCGGCCAGCCCACGCCCTCCTCCCCGCCCGGGCACGGTGGGCTGCACTCCCGGGGGCCCCTGCGGTGGGAGGCTGGGGATTGGGCCTGCCTAGGAAGGGACGGAGATGGCTCTAGGAAGCCTTGGAAGCCACAGGATGAAGACGCCCGGCCTCTGTGGGCGAGCGAGGAAGAGGATCCCGTGCTCCAGGTGGATCTGAGGGAGTCTCTTCTCTGCCCTCCTCAGGACCATCGGCTTGTCTTGGCTCGCGGGGCCCTGCTCGAGCTGCCAGTCCTTGACTATCTGCTCAGAGCTCCGTGATGCCTGACTCTTCTCCTTCCTGTTTCCCGGTACACCCCATTCCCTCTGGCAGCCTCCAGCCGTGCCAGGCGCCGTTTCTGAAGGTTTCTCTCACTTCCGTCCTGTAAACGGACCCCCATGTTCGGCAGAAGGAAATCCAAAGTGGGACATGGCCTCTTGCTTCTCTCTGCTTTCTGAGAAATGGCAGTATCATTTTGGTAAGACTGTTGGAAATTGAATTTCAATTTTTATAGCGTGAGGAAGTCTTTTATAGCCACAGCTGTCGGATGCAAGAGGGCACAGAGCTTGCTGAGGGACGGGCCGCTCCACGCCTGCATGCATTCGGTGAACGGCCGAGCTCGACGGGGATGGCAGGGAAACGGCGCCGACAGGAGGAAGGGGAAGAGCTTGAGTTCTGGAGGCAGCCCAGCGGCGAGGGCTCAGGAGGGAAAAGGAGGGGGAAGCAACCTGCGCTTGACTGTCCAGAGAAGCCGGGCACGGCGACACCGCCCTGGAACTACAAAGGAGCTTTATTCTGTGATAGCGGAAGTTGGCACCAAGGCAGGGAGAGACCTGGAGGCGCTTCAGTGTTTACCTGGAGGAGCTATGTGCGTGTTCACCCGAGGAAGCGTCAGGCCCGTTCACCTGGAGGCGCTGCGTGCTCACCCGGAGGCGCTGCGTGCTCACCCGGAGGCGCTGCGTGCTCACCCGGAGGCGCTGCGTGCTCACCCGGAGGCGCTGCGTGCTCACCTGGCGGCGCTGCGTGTTCACCTGGAGGCGCTCCATGTACGCTCACCCGGAGGCGCTGCGTGTTCACCTGGAGGCGCTGCGTGCTCACCCGGCGGCGCTGCGTGCTCACCCGGAGGCGCTGCGTGCTCACCTGGAGGCGCTGCGTGCTCACCCGGAGGCGCTGCGTGCTCACCCGGCGGCGCTGCGTGCTCACCCGGAGGCGCTGCGTGCTCACCTGGAGGCGCTGCGTGCTCACCCGGAGGCGCTGCGTGCTCACCCGGAGGCGCTGCGTGCTCACCCGGAGGCGCTGCGTGCTCACCCGGAGGCGCTGCGTGCTCACCTGGAGGCGCTCCGTGTTCACCTGGAGGCGCTCCGTGTTAACCTGGAGGCGCTCCATGTACGCTCACCCAGAGGCGCTCCGTGCTCACCCGGAGGCGCTGCGTGCTCACCTGGCGGCGCTGCGTGTTCACCTGGAGGCGCTCCATGTACGCTCACCCGGAGGCGCTGCGTGTTCACCTGGAGGCGCTGCGTGCTCACCCGGCGGCGCTGCGTGCTCACCCGGAGGCGCTGCGTGCTCACCTGGAGGCGCTGCGTGCTCACCCGGAGGCGCTGCGTGCTCACCCGGAGGCGCTGCGTGCTCACCCGGAGGCGCTGCGTGCTCACCCGGAGGCGCTGCGTGCTCACCCGGAGGCGCTGCGTGCTCACCTGGAGGCGCTCCGTGTTCACCTGGAGGCGCTCCGTGTTAACCTGGAGGCGCTCCATGTACGCTCACCCAGAGGCGCTCCGTGCTCACCTGGCGGCGCTCCGTGCACACTGTGCAGTGAACACGCCAGTTGGAAAGGTCTCCCTGCTCCCAGCACGCTGGGCCCCGGGGAGAAGAGCCTACAGAAATCCCGCAGGGTGAGGGAGCCACAGGCTCTGAGAGGCGTTCGCTCCCTGGGTCTGAAGTCGCTTGGACTAAACGTAATAACACTGAATGTCAATGGATTAAACTCACCTATCAAAAGATTCAGACTGGGACACTGGATAAGGAAATACGACCCATCTATATGCTGCCTACAAGAGACACATCTTAGACCCAGAGACTCATGGAGGTTGAAAGTGAATGGCTGGAAAACAATCATACAAGCAAACAACAACCAAAAAAAGGCAGGAGTAGCTATATTAATATCAGACAAAATAGACTTTAAATGCGAAACAATTGTGAGAGACAAAGAAGGATACTATATTTTAGTGAAAGGGACAATTTGTCAAGAAGATCGAACAATCATAAATATTTATGCTCCTAACAAGGGCGCCTCTAAATATGTGAGGCAAACGCTGGAAAAACTAAGTGAAAGAATAGATGCATCTACAATTATAGTGGGGGATTTTAATACACCACTATCAACTCTGGACAGAACATCTCAAAAGAGAATCACTAAAGAAACAAAACATTTGAACAGTATATTAGAAGAGCTGGATCTAATAGACATATAAGGATCATTACACCCAAACACAGCAGGATATACATTTTTCTCAAGCGCACATGGAACATTCTCCAAGATTGACCATATGCTAGGCCACAAAGAAAGGCTTAATGAATTCAGAAAGATTGAAATCATACAAAACAATATCTCTGACCATAGTGGAGTCAAGCTGGAAATTTGCAAGGGACAGAGACCCAGACGTCACACGACAATTTGGAAATTAAACAGCACACTCTTAGAAAAACAGTGGGTCAAAGAGGAAATCTCAAAAGAAATCAATGACTACCTTGAAACAAATGATAATGATAACACAACATACCAAAATTTATGGGATGCAGCAAAAGCGGTACTGAGAGGGAAATTTATAGCCATAAATTCATATATCAAAAAAGAAGAAAGAGCAGAAATTGAAGAATTAACTGCACATTTGAAGGAATTAGAAAAACAACAACAAAGTAACCCAACAGGAAGAAGAAGGAAGGAAATAACAAAGATAAGAGCAGAACTAAATGAAATAGAAAATAAGAAAGCACTTGAAAAAATAAACACGACCAAGAGCTGGTTTTTTGAGAAGATCAACAAAATTGACAAACCTTTAGCGAGACTAACAAAGAAAAAAAGAGAAAAGATGCAAATACACAAAATAAGAAATGAGAAAGGTGATATCACCACTGACCCCACAGAAATAAAGACTATCATAAGAGGATACTTTGAAAAACTATATTCCAACAAAAATGACAATTTAGAGGAAATGGACAAATTCCTAGAAATACATAAGCAGCCCATACTGACGAAAGAAGAAATTGATGATCTTAACAAACCAATCACAAGCAAAGAGATAGAATCAGTCATTAAAAATCTCCCAACTAAGAAGAGCCCAGGGCCAGACGGCTTCACAGGTGAATTCTACAAAACATTCCGGAAAGAACTAACACCAATCCTGTTGAAACTATTCCAAAAAATTGAAACAGAAGGAACACTGCCTAATTCCTTCTATGATGCCAACATTACCCTAGTACCAAAGCCAAACAAAGACACCACAAGAAAGGAAAATTACAGACCAATTTCTCTAATGAACCTAGACGCAAAAATACTTAACAAAATACTTGCTAATCGTATTCAACAACACATTAAACGAATTATACACCATGACCAAGTGGGATTTATTCCAGGTATGCAAGGATGGTTCAACATAAGAAAATCAATCAATGTAATACACCATATAAACAGATTGAGAGAAAAAAACCACATGATTATATCTATAGATGCAGAAAAGGCATTTGACAAAATACAGCACCCCTTCCTGATAAAAACACTCCAAAAGATCGGAATACAAGGAAACTTTTTGAACATGATAAAGAGTATATATGAAAAACCTAAAACCAACATTGTTTACAATGGCGAAATCCTGAAATCCTTCCCTCTAAAATCAGGAACAAGACAAGGATGCCCATTGTCTCCGCTCCTATTTAACATTGTCTTGGAAGTACTGGCTCGAGCACTGAGACAAGAACCAGATATAAAAGGCATTCAAATTGGAAGGGAAGAAGTCAAAATTTCATTATTTGCAGATGACATGATCCTATATATAGAAAACCCTGAGAGATCTACAACAAAGCTCCTAGAACTCATAAATGAGTTTAGCAAAGTCGCAGGTTATAAGATCAATGCGCAAAAATCAGTAGCATTTCTATACACCAATAATGAGCAAGATCAGGAGGAAATCAAGAAACAAATACCATTCACAATAGTAAATAAAAAAATCAAATACTTAGGAATAAATTTAACTAAAGAGGTAAAAAACTTATACATCGAGAACTATACAAGATTGTTCAAGGAAATCAAAGAAGACCTAAATAAATGGAAGAATATTCCCTGTTCATGGATAGGAAGACTGAATATTATTAAGATGTCTATCCTACCAAAACTGATCTACACATTCAATGCAATCCCAATAAAAATCAACACAGCCTTCTTTAAGGAACTAGAAAAACTAACTATGAAATTTATTTGGAATAAAAAGAGGCCCCGAATAGCCAAAGACATATTGAAAAAGAAAAACGAAATAGGAGGAATCACACTTCCTGACTTCAAAACATACTACAAAGCTACAGTAGTGAAAACAGCATGGTACTGGCATAAGGAGAGACACACAGTCCAATGGAATCGAATTGAAAGTTCAGATATAGAACCTCATGTATATAGCCATATAATATTCGATAAAGCCACCAAACCCTCACAACTGGGAGAGAATGGCCTATTCAACAAATGGTGCCTGGAGAACTGGATAGCTATATGTAGAAGAATGAAAGAGGATTACCATCTCACACCTTATACAAAGATCAACTCAAGATGGATCAAAGACCTAAATATAAGAGCCAAGACCATAAAGACCTTAGAAAGCAGTGTAGGGAAACATCTACAGGACCTTGTAATAGGAAATGGCTTCATGAATATCACACCAAAAGCACGAGCAGCAAAAGAACAAATAGATAAATGGGACTACCTCAAAATTAAAGCCTTCTGCACCTCAAAGGAGTTTGTCAAGAAAGTAAAAAGGGAACCCACACAATGGGAGAAAATATTTGGCAACCATATATCTGATAAGAGACTTATAACTTGCATATATAAAGAACTCATAGATCTCGAAAACAAAAAGATAAACAACCCATTTAAAAAATGGGAAAAAGATTTAAACAGACACTTCTCCAAAGAAGAAATACAAATGGCTAAAAAGCACATGAAAAAATGCTCCAAATCCCTAGCTATCAGGGAAATGCAAATCAAAACTACAATGAGATACCATCTTACTCCCATAAGATTGGCAGCCATGAAAAAAACAGTAGAATACAAATGCTGGAGAGGAGGTGAAGAAAGGGGAACACTCATCCATTGCTGGTGGGAATGCAGAAGGATCCAACCATTCTGGAGGACAGTTTGGCA
Organism: Dasypus novemcinctus; assembly: GCF_030445035.2. NCBI lineage: Eukaryota > Metazoa > Chordata > Mammalia > Cingulata > Dasypodidae > Dasypus > Dasypus novemcinctus. Next base: position 1,196,122 of record NC_080685.1, read on the forward strand.
GTTTCTCAAAAAATTATCCATAGATTTGCCATATGACCCAGCAATACCACTGCTGGGTATATACCCATCAGATCTGAAAACAAGGACACAAACCGATATATGTACACCAATGTTCATAGCAGCATTGTTCACCATCGCCAAAAGTTGGAATCAATCCAAAAGTCCATCAACAGATGAGTGGATCAATAAAATGTGGTATATACACACAATGGAATACTACTCAGCTGTAAGAACCAATACACTACAATCGCACGTGATAACATGGATGAACCTTGAGAATCTTATGTTGAGTGAAGCAACCCAGGCATTGAAGGACAAATACTATATGACCTCAATGATATGAAATAAGTTAACTGCCTCAGAGAGCTAGAGTCTGGAAAAGTGGCTTACTGGAAATCGGGGGGTGGAGGAAGGCTGTGAGTTAATGTCTGTAGGGGTGGAATCTGTGATGAGCTGGGGTAAGTATGAGCACAAAGAAGGGACAAAATGGGGGCAAGGGGTTACCTTCGGGTGGGGTTTTCTGGGTTTGAGGGGGGCTGGGGATGGGAAGAGGGGTAATATGGTCCAAGAAATAGGTGGGAGGGAGGGGCAACATACAAACATGGGAGAGTGCCAGAAGTTCATTGAGAACTAAATGTTGAGTAAAACGTATCAAAGTATAAGTAGGAGGGTTACCTGGTTAGGACGCTCAGGGGGTATGGTCTGATGCGGGAGGACTCCGGAGGGAATAGCTGAAGGCTCATTTTGCCAAGGTGGGTTCTACCATTGGGTGGGGTGGACCCATATCCTGGGGAAGACTAATGCCGTCGAATAGAGAGAACTATATCTCTCGTGAGAAAGGACGGCTCCCAGGGCATTAGATTGGCAGGCGTTGTGGGCCCTAAGGGGAGGGGAAAATGGACGTGCAATGGATGGAACAAAGGTAAATAAGGGGGCAAAAGAGGAGTTATGTGAGAGTACACGAGGATGAATATAAAACAGCTAATATTACACCAAAAACATATAGGGGACGACAGACTAATAATGAAAACCATAAGACAAAACATAGGATAACTAAAAAATTTAGAAAACTGTACAACCTAAAGTATGGACCACATAGTAAGCACAAATGTTACCTTGTTTGAAAACTATAGTTTCGGAATCTGTACATCAGTTTCAGGAAATATGATATGAATAAGTTAAAAGATTATTGCTGTGGAAGGGAAAAGGTTTTATGGTGGATCTGGGGAAATACTGTATATTGTATATATGAATTTTGGTGATCTAAGACTCTTCTGAAGCTGACATTATGTTGGGATTCACTTTACGGGAAGTTTTGGATCACAGAGTGGTTCAACAATGGCAGCGGAGGAATACTGATATGGGATGTTATTGACAGGATATATATGGTTGACAGGGAGTTATACAGGGCATATGCCCAGGGTATATGGTAATGTCTATATATACTCATAGTGGAAACAATTAAAAACAACAGCTGGGGGGGTACTGGGCTCCTGGCCGGGGGGTCACTGTTGTGGGCCCTGGGAGAGCAGCGGCAATCCTCCAGGTGCAACGGCAAGAACCAGGAAGGAAGGAGGGCCCAACAGTGGGCTCTTGATACTAATGGCTACACTTTTAAGCTTATGCACCTGCAAAAAGAACAAGGCCTAGAGTAGCATTGTGCCTGGGGGTTTCCTCCTGACAGCCTTCATGTTACTCAAATGTGGCCACTCTCACAGCCAAACTCAGCGTGTAGATGTGATGCATTCCCCCCAGCGTGGGACACGACACCCGGGGATGAGCCTCCCTGGCACCGAGGGATCACTACCACATACCAGCTGAAGAAGCAACTAGAAAATGACCTTGAATCAAAGATTCAATGCGGAACAGCAGAATATACCTGTCTACATATAATAACATGACTTCGGGAAGCGGTTTGACCTAATGTAAGGGGGAAATGGAAAGGAGAAATGAGATTATAAGGCTGTGAGTCTCTAAAAAGAGTCTGGAGGTTGTCAGAAGGAATACCCCTATGTACAACTGAACAGAGTCTAAGAGACAGATAAGGTAGATACAACCCCAGGTATTGGTTCTTTTGAGGGATAAAGAGACCCACGGGTTCTATGGTCATGGCAGAAGGGGTTCACTGCCATGACAGATGGCCCTTCTTTGGAGCTGGTGTTTCTGCGTGATGGAAATGGACTCAGAGGGGATCTCTTTTCACAAGACTTGCATGCTACTTTATTGGAATTGTAGTTGGTGCTGGGTTTAAGATATATGTAGGGGATTTGAATCTCTGGACTGATAATATGACACCCAGGCCCAGAGCCTCAACAGACTTCAGCTCCTACACTTTGACTTATTGGACTTACTCCACTCAGCTAACATGGAGTTGAAGAAGGTCAACCACCACAACATGGAGCCTAGAGTGTCTACAACTAGAAGCGGGAAGAGTGCATCCAGTACCCATGTGCAATCTAAGCCATCACTTGACATAGGTGTGCAATGGACACAACCAATCCAATGTCCACAGAGAAAATGTGGAATGGGTGTGGGAACGGTAGCCATAGGGGCTGCTGGGTGTGGGGAACGGGAGGAAGAGATGAGATGTGGAGGCGTTTTCGGGACGTGGAGTTGTCCTGGATAGTGCTTCACGGACAATTACGGGACACTGTAGATCCCCCCAGGGCCCACTGGATGGAACGTGAGAGAGTCTGGGCTATGATGTGGACCATTGACTATGGGGTGCAGTGATGCTCAGAGATGAACTTACCAGGTGCAATGGATGTATCACGATGATGGGAGAGAGTGTTGCTGTGGGGGGAGTGGGGGGCGGGGGCGGTGGGGTTGAATGGGACCTCATATATATTTTTTAATGTAATTAAAAATAATAATAATAAATAAATATTAAAAAAAAAAAAAGTCGCTTGGAGACCCTCCTGTCCTTAAGGCCAGCGCCCGACGTCCAGAGAATCCCCTTCCCCGCCCTGAGCGCGCAGATCCCGCTCCGAGCCAGAGGCCGGGGAGAACCGCAGCCCCCTCCCCCGTCCGCCCTGGGACATCGGCCAGACTTTCGAAGGGGCTTTAGGCTTCCACAGGGTATGGAGGGGACGTTTGGGCCAGCCTTATCTGCGTTACATAGCAATAAGCGGAGCCATTCGTCACATAAAAATAATATTAGCACGAAGTAAATTAATCAAATGGCAGGTCATAAATCGAACGTGGCATCGGACACATCAGGAAACGAGGCCCAGAGCAGCTGCGCGGCGCGTCCGAGGGCAGATCTCTGCTTGGCGCACGGCCGTGCTGAGGCGGACAGGGCAGCCCCTCCGGCCGCTCGCCCAGCCCGGGGGCCTCGGGGGCTCCCGCCGCGGCCTTTGGGTTTATCGTGACCAGTTCTGCTGAGCTCAGAGATGTGGTGGGAACGAAGAGGACGTCCGTGTCCCCGTGGGAAAGAGCTTCTCCTCGGTGAGAGGACGCGGGTGAGGGCAGCTCGTCTGACTGTGCGTCGGCGTCGTCAAGCTACTTTAGCTGAACATGAGGTTTTCTCTGTTCCCATCGGAGGATTGAGGATCCAAACAAGAAGCACGAGCCCCAGCCGGGGCGGCCCCTGGGGCGGCGGGCAGCCGTGGGGCGAGTGGGTCCCCGCCCGCTCTGTCCGAGGACAAGGACGTTGTGTGTGTGTTGGTCTGCGAAGAGGCCCCCCCCGCCAAGTGCCCAAGCGGAAGCCCTGAGATAAAAACTCATAAATAGGCCTGGAGCCTGCCCCGGGCCAGGGCGCGGTGTCCCTTGGCTGCTGACCTGCAGGCCTGGCAGGGGGCTGGCCGAGCAGCTGCTGTGGAACTTTCCATGAGCCGCTGCCAGCCCTGGTGTCCACACGGGGAGGCGCGTTGCGAAAGAGCATGGCACGCGGTCCCAGCTCAGGGCGCTCGGTCCCCGAGGAAAGCCGCGGCGCCTGCCAAGACGACAAGCAAACAAGCAGGTGAAAACTCCTCCAGCCGTCAACAAGGTCAAGACAGACCAGCCGGGAAACGCCAGCGTCACCCTCTCGCTACCGGACCCCTTCCGCCGTTTAAGCAAAATGCTGAAAGTACAGACTTCACATTAGACAAAAGCTGATTTTATTTAGCTATTTAAAGGGATCGAAAAACATACTGATTTTTTTAAAAGAAAAAAATAACCTTTTGCAATTTATTGCCACTTGCCAGAGTCTGAGATACTCTAAAAATTCAGATTAAAATTACAAAATCGTTTTAAATACAGAAACCAGTGAAAAACTATCAGAAGACGTCAGTCCGGTGTCTTTGTAATTGCTACCGAAACCTTTTAAGTGTGCGGCTTTGTACAATCAAATGCTGCGGCCTCGCTAGAATTGGAGGCGGGGTCTTTTGCTAAAGCTGCCAAAGGCGTCAGCCCAGACGCAGGTCGGCCCAGCAGGGGCTTGGGGCTCCCGGGCCGCAGCGCTGAGGCCGCCAGGTGTCCCGGCCGGACTGCCGACCGCTGGCCGCGCCCTGGACGCCTGGGCCCCGGGCGGGTAACGGCGGCTCCTGGGCTCTGCTGGGCCCCGGGTGGGTCCCTGGGCTCTGCTGGGCAGTCACGGCGGCTCCTGGGCTCTCCTGGGCCCCGGGCGGGTCCCTGGGCTCTGCTGGGCGGTCACGGCGGCTCCTGGGCTCCCCTGGGCTGGTCACGGCGGCTCCTGGGCTCTCCTGGGCCCCGGGTGGGTCCCTGGGCTCTGCTGGGCAGTCACGGTGGGTCCCTGGGCTCTGCTGGGCGGTCACGGCGGCTCCTGGGCTCCCCTGGGCGGGTCACGGCAGCTCCTGGGCTCTCCTGGGCCCCGGGCGGGTCCCTGGGCTCTGCTGGGCGGTCACGGCGGCTCCTGGGCTCCCCTGGGCGGGTCACGGCGGCTCCTGGGCTCTCCTGGGCCCTGGGCGAGTCCCCCGGCTCTGCTGCCTCCTGCTTTGGGTGCTCTCGGCTCCGGCTGCGCAGCTCTGTCCCCACCTGCCTCTCTCAGGAAGGACTCCGCTGAGGGCGAAGCCACCTGGCCACCTTGCTGAGGGCGCCCCATCCAGGGGCCGCGCTGGCGGGGCCACGCCCGGGAGGGTGGGTGTGGAGAACGTCCTGCTCGGGGCCACCCAGCGTCCAGCGCGGGGCCCGCCCAGCTCCCTGTTCCTAAGGCTTGGGTGGCGAGTGTACGGCTCAGGACGCCGGGGCTGCCCTAAGAGCAGCGTGAAGGGGACGTCCTGTCTGCGAGTGACAAGCCGGGGTGGCCACTTCCCCACGGCTCCCGCGTGCCTCCCCGTCCCGGGCGGGGTCCCTCTCAGCTGCCCCCTCCCGGCGGCCTGTGGCTCAGCTCCCAGCCCCGTGAGGCCCCAACGCGGAGCCCAAGCCCGGGGCCCGTCTGACTGCACCGGCCCCTCAGACCCTGTCGCCAGGGGCCGTGGCAGGCGGTGGGATTGGCTCGCAGGGGTCCAGCCGGCAGGGTGCGGTGGGAGGGGGAGCTGCTGCTACGCCCCCCCCCCGCAGCTGCACGTGGATGTTCTAATGTGAGGGGCACTTTCTGGGGGCAGGAGGTACAGGGAGAGAGAAAGACGCGCAGTTTTACCTCCTTTTAGGTGCAAAGAGAGGCGTTTATGAAGAACTACAGCCCACCCAGGTGCGATGTGGAAGAGGCGGGAGGTGTCGCTGCTGGGAAGGCGGGGCCGGCAGGTGCTTCCCACAGTCAAG